>NC_134486.1:88648191-89003191 GCF_040206685.1 Ascaphus truei
AATTGTGGTACATTAGTCATTCTCAAGTAATTAGCTTGTGTTTGCTGAACAACTAATGCTTCGAATGAGGTGTTGATTTTTTGCAACTGTTTAGGCACTTCAATGAAGACTCTGTGGAGATGTGCCAATTGTGAAACTGTTTCTTCCTGCAGTGCAATCATCCTTTCCAGCACTGTCATCAGGTCAGAATGGCGACGATTTTCTGCTTCCACAATTTTTCCCTCAGAAGCTACAATTGCATCGTATGTGGTATTTGCTGGACGATTTGGCGGTAAAACAGTTTCAATTGGAACCTCTTCATGGTCACTTGCTTGTATTTGTGTGTCTATGGCGGCATCATCATCATCATCATCATAATCCTCATCATCATGTTCTACAAATAAATGTACACATTATTAAATGGCATGTTAATCTCTGCTGTGTTACTATGTAATTCTACTGTGTCATAAGTAACAACTAACATGTTTCCATACGTTTTATAACCTCAAATTAAAAACTACCTTGACTTAAGAATAATGTTTGGACTCAGTATGAAATATGAGTGAATGAAAACTTGCTGTAAACTCACAACTCCTACATGATAGTTAACATCACTAACACAATACATGTTGCCTTACACTTCATTTTCACTGACACTAAGTAATCCTATTTAAAGAAGATGTGCAAAACAAATAATGAACATGACAACATAACATATAGAAGAGCACATATTATATGGCCACCAACTGATACACTCACCTTCTAGGTGTGTTGAGCTGGCTGACCCAGGTGAAGACACTTGTTCCGTCTCAGGTGACACATGTCCTTCAGGGGCAACTATATATAACAATAACATAAGTTTTACATTTACATGTGTAAATATTGAACAAACAGTTATTGTATGTTCTGTATTTATGAGTACCTAACAGCATCATTTCCTTAACCCAAAATGTGTGTGTGAAAGTGAACATAAATAGTTGTAATAACAATGTACATGCCTGTGTACTTAGAACTTTTGAGTTCCCTAACATAAAACATACTATGTTTCTGCAGTAATGCGTGAGGATAAATAGATTAAATTTGAACATAAAAATCATATGTTGTGTAGTGATATCAGTATCATAATGTACATAACTATCATGAGATGACCATTCACAATGGTTATCATGAAGGTGGTCATATTGCAAAAAGTGTTGTTTTTGGTAGAGGATATGTGTGGTACATTTATAGAAGATGTGGCACACCTGAATGTGGCTGTCACTCAACAAGACAACACATGCAGTGTGTGATAATGTGTTGTTGATAGTAGTTCAACTATAGATATGAGTGAACTAATGTGTGACGTACGCTTTGATAAGTAATGAGTTGTTGGGGCATTTAGTAGCTAAAGTGTAGCTTTCAAATGAGTGTGATTAACTTCAGTTGTGCTAGTCAGGTTGTAATAACGGTATTCCCTTCCCCAAAAAGCCTAATCAGCCACACCTTTCAATTACTTGAAACAGGTGAAAATGGTGTGAACTAAGTTGACCCTAAAATGAGCCTGTAATTTGTGTGTGTGCTGAACCCCACCCCCTCTGTTGAAGTGTATGCTGTGATGAGATATTAATTGCAGCTGCTTTAACACAATGGTAGATGAGCTAAATAGTCGTGTGCAGTTTTAAAGTTATGAAAACAATGACATAACATATGATACGTGTGCCTCATTATGCTGTCTGTATATGAGTTAAAGCAAAAATGGACCTTTTCATAAACAACTATAGATGTGTTAGTGCAAGTGATGTTTGTAGGCAGTTGCATGCAATATATTTGATGCATGCTTAAAATAGGCAGTAATGTCATGTTTGTCGGAGTAAAATAAATAAAATACACAATAATATTATACATATTTATGTTCTGTACCTGTAGCTAGTAATAATTTCTCATTAACATGTGTTAGACATGTGTACTACCCTGTTGTTCCCCATCTTCGCCCACCATCAATTGCTTCCACTGCAGCAATGCATTTTGGGAATTCACATGTAAATGAGCACGCAATGGCACGTGCTATATTAGTTACTGCTTTTAGTAGGACTACAACATATATGTTTATTTTGAGATATATATATATATACAGAATCAGACATATACATATATAGATGCAGGTATGCTTATATTGTGAAGACAGTATAAAAAGCAGTGTAAATATGCAAAATAACTGTAAGCAACGACACGCCTAGTACAGTAATATTTCTCACCTGGTGGAAATTGTGAGGGATAAATTCCAATATCACAGTCACCAGGTAAGCCTTCCACGACGACGGGATGTAATTTTGCCCGAAGCAGCTCCTCCAATGGAGTTAATATCAGACGTTGTGGTGTCGGCCCACCTCCAGTGCCAGTAGCATGCACGCGTTGGTCTTGTATTTTCTTTTTCAATTTTGACCTAATATCATCAAATCTTTTCCGACAATGATACTTGTCCCTGACACTATTCCCACACGCATTGACACCAATGACTATTGTGTCCCACATTTCTTTTTTGCTTGATGAACTTGTCCGCCCTTGAAAAAAATACAAAATATATGAGGTTAATTAATAATAATAGAAGCACCAGTTTCCTACACTGCTAGCTGTTCCAAGAGATAGCAAACATGCTGTTTTAGGTGTAATATGTGAAGCACATGAGCATTCACTACTAAACCTATACATGTAAGCAAGGTTGCATTAATATTGTATGCAGTTATGGCAAATTGTACGCCTGAGTATTGTTGTCCTTGTAACGCATGATAAAAAGCTGTGTTTCCACACTAATTAACATAGAAATATATTCTGTACCCATATTTGCATATGAACAAAACTCAGATGACCTAGGATCACATGTATTTGAAGAATAAATGTAAAGGTACACTTACCTACTAAATGTCCATAGATACTGTCATAGTGCTCCAGAATGCCAGTGACAAGAGCTGTATTTTCCTGGTCATTGAAGCGAGGATTACGTGGCTTCTCCACACGTTTCTTCCGAGCAGGTTTAGGGTCAGAGCTTGGCTGGTGCTGACTGGACTCTCCTTCTTCCAATGGAAGAGCCTCCAAAAGCTGGCCACCAGCAAGCACGCCACCACCAGACACCCCATCAGCAACTGCGCCACCAGCAGCACTCCCAGCACCAGCACTCCCACTCCTAGCACCAGCACTCCCAGCACCAGCACTCCCACTCCCAGCAACAGCACTCCCACTCCCAGCAACACCACTCCCACTCCCAGCACCAGCACTCCCACTCCCAGCAACACCACTCGGTGCACCAGCAACATCACTCCCCTGAACAGTACGTTCACTCCGACGCGTACTCGCACGAGTAGCACTCCCACTCCCACCAGCATCACTCTTCCCACGCTTTGCGGGCATACTTCCAGCACTCACAAAAAACAGACAATAAATATACAGCCAATCACACGAAACACTACCACATATAAAACAAGACAAAGATATAAACAAAACAACAATGGACAAAGCTCACCCAATACACAACAAGTCTCTCAGTCAATATGCAAATCTTCAATCAGCCAGCTCTGTGCGTCTCTCTCTCTCTCACTCCCAACAACACAGAGAATGATTAGCAGTACACGTTGCCTTTAAATATGGCGCGCTATCCAATACATGCTTGTTTCGCCTGATTCAGCAAGATTTGTGATTGGGCAACCTAACAGCACCCCGCCACGCACGCCGATACACCTGTGTGTGATCGGCTAATCATCGTGAGAGTGGGCGGATTTGTTTTCGGGTTGATTTTGAATGTATTCGGCACTTACTGCATACGGAGAGGAAAAATCGCCAATAACATGCCTAATCGGTAAGCTTGCCGATTTCACATAATCGACGCTTACTGCATGAGGCCCTATGCCTTGATATAAATCATCATTATCTTCATTGCAATAGACAGTTTATAAAACACAGGAATCCAAATGTCCAATTGTAATAATCCTTAAACACAACCCATACATACACCACTAGCCTATAATAGGTACATCTTATGTGGTGATCTGGGTGGTAAATGGTGGACTGATCACATAAATGAAGTAACAAATTGTAAGTTACTCACTGCTGACCTTGTGGGATTTCCTGGTCCTGTCGGCGTGCTCCTACCCAGGAGTATCTGCAAACAAAGTGGAAAGAACGGCGGTGCATCTGCTGCTGAAGAAAAACTTTGACCAAAAACTTTGTTCTTTTGCTGTTTTTAATGTGCGTACAATAAATATTTGCACCTAGTTCTTGGCAGTATTTGGTCAAAGTTTTTCTTCAGCAGCAGATACACCGCCGTTCTTTCCACTTTGTCAGCTGCAAAGACCCAATGCTTCAAACATGTAATAAAAAAAATATATAATTTTTTTTCAAAGTTAATCCATATTGTTTGTGACGGTGAAGGGGTAGCCAGGCTCACTAATAAAGGTCAAACCCACTTGGTTGCCCCTAATACATGTTTTGGGGTCCTAGAGTGTCAGCTCTTGGACCTGGCTGTTGTGTATGTACTGCTGTGCATTGTATGGAAATGTGCGACAATAAATAATTGTGTTTTTGACTTTCCAGGAGTGCCAACAAGCAGAGATTGCTAGGCTATGAGTTTCAGAGTGGGTTTTGCTGAGAAAGTCTTTTCAGATTGTGGCTATGTAGCTGGATTCCAGAGTTACTGGATACCCTAAAAGGGTAGATGGGTCAGATTCTCGGATTCTCGGATACCTTGAAGCACAATACTCCAGTCAAAATCCTACCCTGAAAATGTTCTTGCAGCTCACCGCCAGGAGTCCCTGCTTCAGCACAGACCAGAAAGGTAAAAAGGGGCACAGGAATTTGGGTATCCCGGGTATAGTCAGGGGTCCCCGGTTTAGGGGGAGTACCCCACGGTATATGCCCCAAACACCCGGACCCTGGTATAGGGGTGTCTCCAACCATGAATAAGGTTGCAGGAGTATTATTATTATTTCTATGTCCAGCTTCGGTACAATTGAAGCAACCCTGAAAATGAACCTAAGCATTATTTGAAGCAACATTTATTAAAACTTCTTATAGGAAGGTCTAGGAGCTCAGAGAATGAATGTGCACATCTTTTCAGTAGATCCTAGTGGATGAGGGACTTAGAAGGGACTTAGAAGAATTTGGTAAGATTTTTATTAAATGGTATATGAGTATATATGTGTATGCCCTGTATATGAACTGGGGAATTTCAAGTCCTTGATTCTGAGACACAATATGGCCACCAGGCTTGGTGCCACTGTGTCTGGTCATGTCCCAGACTTGAAAGTTTCAGAGATGCCAAGGTACTGTATTAGAGCGGGTGGAGTACCAGAGTTACACTCAAGTACCCATGTCCTGACATGTATAAGGGCTATCTGGCAACCATTTGCCCATCCCCACACTCTGAGGAGCCTGGCACAGCGGGGGGCTCAATATGCTAAGTGGCAGAGGTGCCAGGTTGGCGCATGCCCCTTAGCAGAATTGAAATCAGTGGCATCAGGAACTGCATGCCGAATTGATTTCCAGGATTTTTGCGGGTATATCCCGGTCATTGAAAGGACTTGTGAAGACGTTGCTTTAAGGACTATCTGAGTTAGGAAAGGTTAGTGTTTTAACCCAGACCCCCAGTAAGTGTGTTTTCTTCTGCATATTGTAATTCATTGTGTGTATGTCTGTTTCTAAGGAATAAATGCAATTTGTTTTACTCCTTGGTTTTGCTTACTGGATGATCCCGGTATAAAAGTGTAAACTTCCTGGTCTCCCATGACAGGTTATATATTTACTGGTGGCATTGGTGGGATGATCATTGAGCCTATGTTTTAAAATCCTGCAGGGTCTTGTAACATAGAGGGAGTCTCAAAGATTGCGAGCTTCCAAACCAAGTGGTAACGTACACACGTTTTACAAGGCAGAGAAAACACAGGTTCTCATTGTCACTTAGTTTAGTGCCATCAGGCGAACATGGACAGACATTCGGGCCGGTAACAGTCGTGGGACCGAGCCAAGATTGTTGCCTGATGAGAGCTATAGGTTACCGATGGACGTTCGGTCAAAGACCTTGCTAGAGGAGGTCTTAGAAGCTCACGAAGTGAGCATTGCTCCACCCGAGGGGGAGATAACCTCAGCTGCAGTTGCAGTGGTGACAAGCCAACCTTGGGTGCAGGAGGTTATTCCTGCCCCGGTGGTGGAGGAAGGACATTGGGAGGGAGTGGGCATCCACATGGACACTGTGGGTGGACCAGTTCGAGGAAGTGCAGCAGTGGTGGCCCCAGTGGCTACTGGACGCTCCACCCTGGAATCACCAACCTTCTTGCCTCATGGGGAGAGGGGGCTACCATGGACAGAAGGTTCAGGCTGCTTGCCGTACAAGGGACATCATCCCCTTACTCCCACCTGGTTAACGGGGAGCAAGTCGCCCGCAAGTGGACCACCACAGCTTTTGCAAATTCGTGGATGGCACAGATAAAATTGACGGATTTTAAAAGAACTTTTAAACCCAGTGTCATGATACAAAGTGCTGGAACGGGACTGGGTGTTGTGGCTAAACCTGTTATTGTCCAGCGCTGCCAAGGAGACTCTCCAGGCGATTCCAGCCGAGGATGGCAATGACTATGGACATGTTAAAGCCCTGCTACTCACCTCGTATGCCCTCACCTCAGAAGTGTTCAGAGGCAAGTTCCGCTCAGAGGAAAAGCACCACCGGAACTCTTACATGTGGTTTGCATCCCACCTGGCCTTGCATGGGACACAAAGGGGGGAGAGGTATGATTCTACTGAGTACCACTGTTGCTTGACTTAATATTTCAGGAGCAATTTTTGCAGCAGTGTCCCTCGGACGTGAGGTAATGGGTCTTTGACAGCAAACCAAAGACTTATGTGGACGCTGCTAAAATGGCAGATGAATTTGTCAGAAGCCAGTCATTGATGCGTAAAAAAGGGTCTACCCAGGACACGGCCACTTCAGCCAAGGGAGCAAAAAGCATGCCGTAGGGAAAGAGCAAGGCTGCAGCTGAGGGAAGCACACCCAAAGCTGAAGAGTTCAGGCACGAGAGGCGGTGCTATCAATGTAACAAGACTGGGCACATCAAGCCAGACTGTCCGGACAATCTGAGGTCCGGTGGACCACAGCAGGGGCAATGCTCTCCAGCTGCAAAACCGATTGCCCATGGGTGACTGGCACCCCAGAAGAGCCAAGTGCAGCTGCCCAACCAGCCCAATGAGGGATTTCGATGCAGGAATCTACACTTGCCACCAGCAGTGGAGACAGCAGGACAACAGATTGGCCAGATTAACATTTTGAATTATACTTGAATTAGAACAATCTGTTAAATTTGGAGGGTTATAACATCTTGCCTTGTGTATGAACATGAATTTTTTACACATCTCTGTAAAACCCCTATTTGTCCACCTATTGTTTTGCAATATTTACATGTTGCAAATTTCCCAGAGCGTTGGCCTGTAAAGTATGCTTGATTTAACCATTTAATTTTATTTTGCAATCCAATGATGTCCGGCAGAAGCATTTGCGCACGTGACCATCGGAGATTGCCAAGCAGCCATCTTACTTGACGCCGGTGCCACTGTTACTCTGGTCCAGTCTGATATGGTCCGGCCAGAGGATCTGCTCCTGGGCACCGGGATGCAGGTGACCATGCCAGATGGTGGACCACGGTCCATCCAAGTTGCCCGGGTATTCCTGGATTGGTGTGCCGGATGTGGCATGAGGGAGGTGGGGGCATTGCCCGGGTTAGATGCCGAGGTTCTCCTGGGTAATAACCGGGGCCATGTTACGTGTGTTTTTATGGCAGAGCTGGCTCCCGTTGCAGTGATTACCAGGAGCCAGCGATCAGGTGTTTCACCTGAGGATTCTGGCGTCCCCCTGCATTTGGGTCCAACAGTTCCCAGGATCTCTGAGGAGACCAGGCAGGTAAGCCAGACTGAGTCGTAACAGTGTGCTGACTTACCTTCCCCTTTACCTGTTCATGTTTCCCCTGATTTAGAGACTAAGGGTGGATGGCCAGAATTAGGGACACAGTTTAGAGATGTGGTGAGATCTGATCCCAACTTGGAGGGCATGAGACTCCGGTCTGCATCAGACTGTGGGTCAAATCGATATTCATGGCATCGTGGGATTTAGTATAGAGACCAGGCTTCTACAGCTCCAGATAGAGTTTTTACAGGTAGAAGACAGCTAGTGGTACCGAAGGAGTATAGGCAACAGTTGTTACAGGTAGCCCACTCCATACCACTAGCGGGCATCAGGGGGTCACTCGGATGAGAGCCCAGCTGTTGTAGCATTACTACTGGCCGGGGGAATCAGGGGCTGTGGCAGATTTTGGCCAGTCCTGTGATACCTGCTAGCGAGTGGGTAAGGCGGGTGATCGTGTGAAGAAACCCACTACCGGTAATTGGGGAATCCTTCCAGAGGGTAGCTATTGACATAGTGGGACCCCTCATGATCCCCAGTTGGTCTGGCAAGCGTTACATTCTCACGGTGGCAGATTTTGCTACCAGGTAAACTGAGGCTGTAGCACTTGCCACCATTGATGCTAGGGCAGTAACAGAAGCATTTAGTCATATTCACTAGAGTAGGTTTCCCTAGTGGGATTCTAACCGTTTAAGGGTCACAATTCATGAGTGAATTGTTAAAGTGTCTCTGGGATGCGTGCGGGGGGGAACCAGCAGTGCACGACCCCTTAGAACCCCCAGACAAACGGACTATGTGAGAGGTTTAATGGGACCCTGAAGAAGATGTTTTGAGCTTTTATAGAGGCTGAAGGGAAAGATTGGGAGATTCATCTGCAGCACTTGCTGTTTGCCTACCGAGAGGTATCCGAAGAATCTACCAGCTTCTCTCCCTTTGAGCTTCTATATGGTCGCAGGGACCTCTTGACCAATTTCATGAGGGTTGGGAAGGGGAGACTACCAATACTGATGCTTTTGGGCTACAGTATGCAGGGCCACCAACAGAAAACATGGGGCTCGGGACAAATGAAAGGAGCAGGCTCACCCCCCCGAACCCATGGCGCACCCCCCGAACCCATAGCGCACCAACCACGAAAAAATATCTTTTAGCGCGCAACTTTTACTTACCTGTTTTCTTATTGTGATACAGAAAAAAACATTACAATGCAACCTGTTTATTTTTATATTTTCAACAAAAGACATGTGACTGCCTGCCTGGGTGAGTGGGTGGGTGAATAACAGTGGGTTGAATGATGGTGGGTGGGTGAATGACAGTGGGTGGGTGGGTGAATGACAGTGGGTGGGTGAATGACAGTGGGTGGGTGGGCGAATGACAGTGGGTGGGTGGGCGAATGACAGTGGGTGGGTGGGCAAATGACGGTTGGTGGGTGAATGATGGTGGGTAGATGGGAGGGTGAATGAGGGTGGGTGGGATGATGGGTGGTTGGGTGGGTGGGTGAATGACGGTGGGTGGGTGGATGGGTGTGTGAATGATGGTTGAATGAGAGTGGGTGGGTGAATGAGAGTGGGTAGGTGAATGAGAGTGGGTGTTTGGGTGAATGACGGTGGGTGGGTGAATGACGGTTGAATGACGGTGGGTGGATGAATGACGGTTGAATGACAGTGGGTGGGTGAATGACGGTTGGGTGAATGATGGTTGGTGGGTGGGTGAATGACGGTGGGTGGGTGAATGACGGTGGGTGAATGACGGTGGGTGGGTGAATGTTGAATGTTGGTGGGTGGGTGAATGACGGTGGGTGGGTGGGTGGGAGACGGTGACTGGGTGGGAGTGACTGGGTGGGTGGGAGACGGTGACTGGGTGGGTGAATGACTGACTGAGTGAGTGGGAGATGGTGACTGGGTGACAGTGACTGGGTGGGAGAGAGTGACTGGGTGACAGTGACTGGGTGGGAGACAGTGACTGGGTGAGTGGGAGACAGTGACTGTGTGGGTGACAGTGACAGTGGGTGACAGTGACTAGGTGGGGGACAGTAACTGGGTGGGTGACAGTCAGTGACTGGGTGGGAGAGAGTGACTGGGTGACAGTGACGGGGTGGGTGGGAGACAGTGACTGGGTGGGTGGGAGACAGTGACTGGGTGGGTGGGTGACAGTGACAGTGGGTGACAGTGGGTGACAGTGACTGGGTGGTGTGACTTACCTTGACCGGGTGGGTGCAGCTTGCCACCGGACGCTTCTCCCTCCTGCCCTCGATATCCCCGCGGCAGCTGCCTGGGACAGGAGGTGGGCTTGGGGGAGGGGGCGCAGGATGTGGGCTCGTGGGGCGCGCGGAAAGCTGGCCGCGGGGGGAAGCAGGACGTAGGAGGAGCTGGTACTTCCCCCTCCATCCCACATTGGGAGCGGGGGGGTGGGAAGCGGGCCACAGGAGGAGCTGGCTATTACTTCCCCCACCATCCCACGTTGGGAGCGGGGGGAGTGGGCCGCAGAGGAGCTGTTACTTCCCCCTCCATCCCACGTTGGGAGCGGGGGGCAGGGGGGTGTGGGCCCTGCTTGCCCTGCGCATGTGCGCAGGGACCGCGGGGAATCGCCGCCATTTTTTTTTACTTTTTAAAAATGTATTTCATTAAATGGCGTCCGGCCGCGCAGGGGGCCCGGGGTGCAAGTGCCCTTTGTCTCCCAAGGTTGGCAGCCCTGACAGTATGTGGTATATCTCAGAGACAGTTGGAAAAGTTTATGGGGTTAGCACAGGCTAATCTCAGGGAGGCTCAGACAAAGCAGAAAGATTGGTATGATCAAAACGCCTGTAGCAGATCATTCATCCCAGGACAGCGAGTACTTGTTTTAAAGCCCACTCTGGAGAAAAAATGAATGGCTGCGGTCTGGACCATACACGGTTCTCAGAAAGATGAATGAGTGCAACTACGTTGTATAGCTAGATGGAGAGACAGGTAGAAATAGGACTTATCATATTAATATGCTTAAGGAGTATTTTTATTCTTCTGTATTGTTTGCAGCACCGGAGGACATAGACGGGATGACGACGGCCTTCATGGGGCCTGTATCTCATGAAGTAGGGGATCCCCGAGGCTGAAACCAATGCGTTTCTGCTGAGGAGACCCCTGCTCATGTATACTATTATTAAAATGTATATTTATGCTTCACGATCGCCTGTAAGAGCCGTGCATGGAGACGCAGCGTCTCATGCAGTTCTTACAGGCTGCTTTTTTTCTTTCACCTATCGTGCTGTAGAACTTTAAGCGCGATAGCAGGGGAAAAAAGCAGCTTGCGCGATCTGGCATATTTTTGCTCGGCCGGATAAAAAGACGCTGAACTTCTAAGTGAATCGTGCCTTTGGCTTCACTTTTTTACGGCCGAGCAAAATTTTTCCAATCGAGTGCAAAAACGCAGAGCTTAGTGCATAGCCCCCTTTGAGCAAAACCAAGGAGTAAAACAAATTGTGTTTATTCCTTACAAACAGACATACACACAATCAATTACAATATGCAGAAGAAAACACACTTACTGGGGGTCTAGGTTAAAAAACTAACCTTTCCTAACTCAGATAGTCCTTAAAACAATGTCTTTATAAGTCCTTACAATGACCGGGATGTACCCGCAAAAGTCCAGGAACTCAATTTGTCATGCAGTTCTTGACACCACCGCTCTTTCCACTCTGGAGGTGCTGAAATCCCTTGACCGGGAGCAAGTTCCAAACGTCCTAGTACTCATTTCGGCTTGAAGTTCCAGCCGCGACCGCTACGTCTCTTTTTAGAACTTGGGTTCTGAAAAGCGGGACTTAGAAAATTTCTTGCCTTGGGCTCACTAGGGCTGTCCTGTCGGGAGAGTCCATCCGCAATCCCATGCTAGCTGCCTTTCTTGTGTTGAATGGTAAAGTCAAATTCTTGCAATGCAAGACTCCAGCGAAGCAATTGCCATTATCCCCCAATATCCTTTGTAGCCACCTCAAAGGACAAAAACGACAATCTAATGTCCCCTAACCCCTTAATCACCTTAGCAGTTAGTAACCGCTATACTGATTAAGGGGTTAATCCACCCTCTCCCACTACCCACCCAGGAAGCCTAACCACCCATCCTTGGGGACAATACCCACTTCAAACACCCCTGCTACCCACAATAAAAACAATACACAGAGCAGCCCCACTGCCCGCCTCCTTGGCCCCACAATAAACATTACAATATTTAATAAACATTAATAAATAACCCACCCACCCCCTGTGCCCCCCATAAAAACATGATTTATTATTTTACATACAGGCTTATTACCCCAGGCTAACGGGGGTCCCCGGTGGGCCTGACAGGTGTCTGCCGGCCACACAGTGCACCCTGGGGGTTACCCACATTTGTCTGGGGGCCTCTGGGCGTTCCCCACTAGGTGCTGTTGGCCTCCAGGTGGTCACCGTGGGTCACCGTGGGCCCCAATGAGGTCCATGTGTGGTCTCGCAGGTGTCTAAGGGTCCCCAGGTCATCCCCACAGGTGTCTATGGGCTCTCATGGGGTTCCCATGGGGTTCTGGGGGCCCTTGGGTGGTTCCCATGGGGGTCTGGGGCCCTTGGGTGGTCCCTGTGGGTCCGCAGGCCCCCACAGCTGTGGAACCCCTGGGTTCTTCCCCGCAGGTGTCCCCCGTGGGTCTGCAGGTGTATCCATGGGCTTCTGGGGGTCCTCTGGTGGTACCTGTTGGCATACGGGGGTCCTCAGGTGGTCTCCATTGGTCCCCGCAGCCCTGTGGTACCATTCCTTTATGTAAAAAAATAAACATGTCATACATTTCAATACATACACCCCTTCATCACCACCAAATACATACAGTACAGTAATGGGCAAAATAACTGTTATCCAGATATGGTAGATTATTTGCCAATTATTAAACACATTAACCATCATAAATAAAGTAAATAAAACCGTTCTACTTACCCCTGCAATATGATGGGCTTCCTCGTCAGTATACTGTAAGGTCCCTGTCCTCCACTGCAAAATACATAGCAAATATACAATCTAATGTCCCCTATACCCATAATCACCTTTGCGGTTAATAATTGTGAAAGTAATTAATGGGTTAACCCACCCTGCCAAGAAACTGAACCGGGAGTCTTAACCACCCTCCTCAGGCAAGTACCCCCACCCTTCACCTACTCATCTGTACAATGGGTACATCATGCCCATATATATATATAGGCATATATATATATACAGCTAAACCCCGTTATAACGCGCCTCGCTATACCGCGATTCGGTTATAACGCGGTTTTCCCGTGGCTCCCGTTTTTAAAAAAAATTTTTTGCACACTGCACACACTGCACACACTCACTGCACACACACTGCTCATTGCTCACACTGCACACACACTGCACACTGCACACACACTGCACACACACTGCTCATTGCACACACTGACACTGCACACACACTGCACACACACTGCACACTGCACACACACTGCTCATTGCTCACACTGCACACACTGCACACACTGACACACTGCACACACACTGCACACTGCACACACACTGCTCATTGCTCACACTGCACACACTGACACACTGCTCATTGCTCACACTGCACACACACTGCTCACACTGACACAAACTGCACACTGCACACACACTGCTCATTGCTCACACTGCACACACTGACACACTGCTCATTGCTCACACTGCACACACTGACACACTGCTCATTGCTCACACTGCACACACTGCACACTGCACACTGCACACACACTGCTCACACTGACACACACTACACACACACACACACACTACACATATACATAAATCAGCCTTACCTTGGGGATGATTGGTGAGGCATGTGGCTGCAGGGGGGGGGGCGTGCCGGTGGGGGTGGTGCTGCGGTGGAGGGTGATGATGGCTGCGGGGGCCCCCAATGCTGCGGGGGCTGGTGGGATGGCCCGGTGCAGCGCGGGGGGGAGGGAGGGGGGGGCAGGACGACCCTGCGCTACGGCAGGGCCAGGGGGCCCTGTATTGCGGCGCGAGGGCCCTGTGCTGCGGCGGGGGGGGAGCCGGACCGGAGGGGAATCCCCCCTCACATCTCCTGTCACGCGGTGACAGGGGAAACGGAAGCGGAAGGGGCATCCCCCCTCCCATCTCCTGTCACGCGGTGACAGGGGAAGCTGAAGCCGAAGCCGGAGGGGCATCCCCCCTCCCATCTCCTGTCACGCGGTGACAGGGGAAGCTGAAGCCGAAGTCAGAGGGGCATCCCCCCTCCCATCTCCTGTCACGCGGTGACAGGGGAAGCTGAAGCCGAAGTCAGAGGGGCATCCCCCCTCCCATCTCCTGTCACGCGGTGACAGGGGAAGCTGAAGCCGAAGCCGGAGGGGCATCCCCCCTCCCATCTCCTGTCATGCGGTGACAGGGGAAGCTGAAGCCGAAGTCAGAGGGGCATCCCCCCTCCCATCTCCTGTCACGCGGTGACAGGGGAAGCTGAAGCCGAAGCCGGAGGGGCATCCCCCCTCCCATCTCCTGTCACGCGGTGACAGGGGAAGCTTAAGCTGAAGCCGGAGGGGCATCCCCCCTCCCATCTCCTGTCCCGCGGTGACAGGGGAAGCTGAAGCCGGAGGGGAATCCCCCCTCCCATCTCCTGTCACGCGGTGACAGGGGGAAGCCGGGACCGCGGGGTAAATATGCACTGATGCGGCGGCCATTTTTTTTTTTAATTAGCGCGACCCCGTTAGTAACGCGGTGCTCTCGGGGTGGACCCCGAGGACCGCATTATAATGGGGTTTAGCTGTATATATATATATCTCACACATACTAATACTCCTTGTTTTTCCATCCCTATACACCAATAGGGACCACTAAGGATCCACACACACTTTTAGTTGTGCTACAAACTCTCATATTTCCACACCCACCCACACCATTTATATCCACTCCCACTCCACACACACCTTGTGTAAAGCACTGTATATACTGTGGGCTCTCCATTCATTTTTATTCACACTGATACACATACACAATCTTTCTTCACTTGCTTTCAGTAACCTTTTGACACCTCTAGCCATAAAACACATCCACACCGGGGGAAGGAACAGCACAGATAACATTCCAAGAGACACTGTTTTTAAGTATACCTTTTGCTTATTCATTGTAACATCGCCGGAAGAAGAGATCAGTGTATCTCGAAAGCTCGCACAAATAAAAGCATTTCGTTAGCCACAGAACGGTATCATCTATTTATTTTTAGATTATATATATATATATACAGTGGCGACCAACTTTATTCGAACTTGGCTAGTTCCGCGAATTTCGGAATATCCCGGTGATGTGCGGTTTAGTAAGGTTTCTCCCGGGGTGTATGGCGTTATATCGCGCCCGTGATTTAAGCATTTTATTCCCGCTGGCTGCAATACTGCAATGCAGTGTAAAAATGCATGGGGGCGTTTGCGAGCTGTTGTCTTTGAAGCCGAGAAATTCATGAATTATAATGCAGTATATACTGTATATATACAGTATATACTGTATAACAACAACCCCTATAAACCCTAACATACACATACAGTACTGTATATGCACATCAATGATACTATAGGCCGTCCCCTGGCGATATGTGTTTGCAGCAGAGAGAACCGCTTCTCTCTCTGCGCAAACATCGGCACATTAAAAATTATTTAAAATACATTTTTATTCATAGTGTAGATGTGCAGGGGGTCTCCGGAGCTGAACCGCGTTTCAGGTCCGGGGACCCCCTGCTCCCCGAGATACGGCCCCCTTTATGAGGTGCCGGTATCCCTCTGCATTTAAAGGTCCCGATCACGTGACCGCGACATGTAAACCAAGCAGAGGGATACCGGCACCCCCTAAAGGGGCCTGTATCTCTGGAAGCAGGGGGTCCCCGGACCTAAAACAAAAACGTTTCTGCTCCGGAGACCCTCTGCACATGTACAGTATAAATAAAACACATATATAAATAAACACTCGTTCCTTACCTTAGTGGCTATGTGCTATGGTAACGAAGCAGCATTTCTGTATTTTAATAATATATTACAGTGAGCAGGGGGTTCCCTGAGCCAGAAATTAATGCTCAGGGGACCCCCTGCTCCTGCACAATATTATTAAAAATACAGAAATGCTGCTTCATTACCATAGCTGATAGCCGCTATGGCAATGAAGGGGTTAACCCACCGTGCCCGCTTTATTGTGGGTAGCGGGGGTGGGTGAAGGGGGTATTTGGCCCTTGGTGTGAGTTTAGGACTTGCGGGGGGGTTGCGGGTGCACTTAACCCCTTCACGACCGTAGCAGTTAATACCGCTACGGTCATGAAGGGGTTAACCCCTACCGCTACCCCCTGCAAGCCCTAAACAACCACCGTTGGGGCTAATACCCCATTGACCCACCCCCGCTACCCACAATAAAAAAAACTCACACACAGCAGCAGCACAAAAAATAAATAAATAAATCTAAATAAATAAATAAATAAATGAATATAAATAAATACATTTAAAATACATTTTTATTCATAGTGTAGATGTGCAGGGGGTCTCCGGAGCTGAACCGCATTGGGTTCAGGTCCGGGGATCTCCTGCTCCCCGAGATACAGGCCCCTTTATGAGGTGCCGGTATCCCTCTGCATTTAAAGGTCCCGATCACGTGACCGCATCCTGTAAACCAAGCAGAGGGATACCGGCACCCCCTAAAGGGGCCTGTATCTCGGGGAGCAGGGGGTCCCCGGACCTAAAACAAAAACGTTTCTGCTCCGGAGACCCTCTGCACATCTATAGTATGAATAAAACACACACATCAATAAAGAATCGTTCCTTACCTTTGCGGCTATGTGCTATGGTAATGAAGCAGCATTTCTGTATTTTTAATAATATTGTGCAGGAGCAGGGGGTCCCCTGAGCTTTGATTTGTGGCTCAGGGAACCCCCTGCTCACTGTACAATATTATTAAAAATACAGTCATGCTGCTTTGTTACCATAGCACATAGCCGCTAAGGTAAGGAACGAGTGTTTATTTATATATGTGTTTTATTCATACTGTAGAAACCTATACATTTGCTCGCCCTGGGCGAGTGGATTTAACCCCCGGGTCGAGTAAATATTGGCCCAAGCAGCACACGTTTGGTACTAGGTGGCGAGTAGATTTTTTTGTGTGGCGAGTAGATTTTTTGGTGATTTGTCAACCACTGTTAATATATATATATATATATATACTGCATTACAATTCATGAATTTATGCCATATGGCGGACACGCGAAGCATTGCAGCCTAGTAAATCCTGAATCATTATCAATTAACACATCAACCGCGCGTCAGCCGGGCATGCGCCTGGCTGGGAGCGCTGCATGCTCCGGGTGAACAGTGTGGCATTCCAGGAACATGCCAGGTACAAGCCGGTGATTACTGCGAATAAAAGCTGCCGCTGCTGTATATAATACAGGCATGATTACCCAATATACAAAGAAATGGGTAAGGATTACAAAAACATGCCCAAATAAAAACATCACATAGCTAAATAATATACAGTACATTTCAAAATAAAAACATCACATAGCCAAATAAAACACAGCACATTGCAAAATCAAATACAGCACATCTCAAAATAAAACACAGCACATCTCAAAATAAAACACAGCACATAGCCAATTAAATATATACCAAATGCAAATCAAACAATTGAATGGCACAGTGTGTACACAATGCAAATAATCTGTGCATAATGTAACACTATGCCATTAAATGCTCAAACTAAAAGAAACAATTACAAACAAGATCCAATGCCATCCAAACAATAAAAAATAAAAACAAAGCAAGACATAAACAGAAACAAATTAACAACAATCAATTATTTATTTATAAAATATTTTACCAGGAAGTAATACATTGAGAGTTACCTCTCGTTTTCAAGTATGTCCTGGGCACAGAGTAAAACAAATAATACATGGTTACAAATACAGTTACATAAATGAACAAGGTATACATTTATATACAAGACATTGCATGCACAGTTAAAGAAAATATATATTATGAGCGTATGAAACAGTTACAGACCAGATTAAAGTGTGAGACAGCCTTAGATTTGAAAGAACTTAAGCTGGTGGTGGATATGAGAGTCTCTGGTAGGTTGTTCCAGTTTTGGGGTGCACGGAAGGAGAAGGAGGAACGTCCGGATACTTTGTTGAGTCTTGGGACCATGAATAGTCTTTTGGAGTCTGATCTCAGGTGATAGGTACTGCATGTGGTAGGGGTGAGGAGCTTGTTCAGGTAGCTGGGTAGCTTGCCCAGAAAGTATTTGAGGGTGAGACAGGAAAGGTGAACTTTGCGCCTAGACTCTAGTGATGACCAATCTAGTTCTTTGAGCATTTCGCAGTGATGTGTGTTGTAGTTGCATTGGAGAACAAAACGACAAATTGAATTGTAGAGGGTGTCAAGTTTGCTAAGGTGGGTTTGAGGACCCGAGCCATATACTATGTCTCCATAGTCAATAATTGGCATTAGCATCTGCTGTGCAATACGCTTTCTGACCAGGAGACTTAGGGAGGATTTGTTCCTGTAAAGTACCCCTAGTTTGGCATAGGTCTTGGTTGTCAGGGTATCAATGTGCATCCCGAATGTTAAGTGGGAGTCAAACCATAAGCCCAGGTATTTAAAACTAGTGACAGGTGTTAGGGTGGTGTTAGCGTTGGTTCTAATCAGGAGCTCAGTCACTGGAAGCTTTACAAATTTAGTCTTGGTCCCAAATACCATTGTTACAGTCTTGTCAGTGTTTAAAAACAGTTTGTTTTGGGAAATCCAGTTTTCGAGTCTCAAAAAGTCAGACTGAAGTATGTGTTGAAGGTCAGAGAGGCTATGGCTGTGTGCATACAGGATTGTGTCATCTGCATACATGTGTATTGAGGCTTCCTTACAAGCTGTGGGAAGATCATTAATGAACACTGAGAAGAGTAGGGGCCCCAGAACAGAGCCTTGCGGGACACCACAGGTGATATCCAGGGGGTTGGAGTTAGAGCCTGAGATGGACACATTAATCCAATACAAAATAAATTACACAATTCACTATTAAAAAATCAAACCAAACAACTATGAAATAAATGAAAGCTCAAAGTAAGCACCATCAGACAAAATCTAACTACCAAAAATAATCCACTATTAAAAAATAATAGCCCCCCCTGAAATAAACTATTTAAAACACCACTAAAAATTACATCTAACTAAATAAAAATAAAAATTACATTGCACAAACATTTCTAAACAAATAAGTAAAATACATTTAAAATACATCAAAACAAGCATTTGCAAAAATACAGTAACCATTGATTGTCCCTGAATGTATATCCATAGAGATATACATAAAGACAGGGGCAATACATGGGCATAAAAAATAATTCAATCATAATAAAAAAAAAATTAAAAACCTGTAAAAGTAAAATAACATAAAACAAATATAATCACTGCGCTTCTCCATGTAAAGAGCATGCAGCTAGTGAAGGAAATGGCCATACAAATGTGCAAAACAGAAAGTGAATCCCTGCGCTTCTCCCATAGGGATAGCCATCAATGGGGAATATATATATATATGTATGGTGTAAATACCTATAAGAAAAAAGGAGACTTTTGGTATACATCCTTTGATCAAATAATGCCAAGCCTGCTAACCACGTCAAGGTAAGTCTCTTTAGCAGGTCCCTACGCTAAATGCATACTAGTGTTATGTGAAATAAGCCCAGAAGGGGTTAAAATATCAAAGCATATGCTTGTATGTATTAGTGCAATTAAAAACTGGCATATACCAGTACAGATACTCACATGTAAGTGAAGTGAAGCTGCATGCTCTTTACATGGAGAAGCGCAGTGATTATATTTGTTTTACATTATTTGTTGGGCCGATTTTAATCCTTTGCAGCACGCTCCTAGAGGGCAACACTACTATGGTGTAATTGAATATATTTAGCCAATCACCTGCAACTGCTTATTGAGCAGTTTGTGGCAGGCCAGCCCCTCCTCTTCTAGGTATATAATCTCCTAGCAAGGTCTCCTTATTCCACTTCACTTACATGTGAGTATCTGTACTGGTATATGCCAGTTTTTAATTGCACTAGGTTATACAAGCATATGCTTTGATATTTTAACCCCTTCTGGGCTTATTTCACATAACACTAGTATGCATTTAGCGTAGGGACCTGCTAAAGAGACTTACCTTGACGTGGTTAGCAGTCTTGGCATTATTTGATCAAAGGATGTATACCAAAAGTCTCCTTTTTTCTTATAGGTATTTACACCATACATATATATATATATATATTCCCCATTGATGGCTATCCCTATGGGAGAAGCGCAGGGATTCACTTTCTGTTTTGCACAAAGTAAAATAACATACATTTAATTTTTTTACTTACCTTTAGATGACTTCACCCTCTGAATCCCGGGACACTGCATGCTCACAAACCAACCAACGCAACAGGAACCAGGTAAAAAAAATCAAAGTCTTTATCTTCTTTGTTTTTCTTCTTCTGTTAATTTGTAATCCTACTCGTCAGTCTTGCAACACGACATCAAGGGACAGCACGCAGGTAAGTGAATCATAAATTTTCTATATTTGATAGAAGACACAAAAACCAACATTTTGGTCCCCCAGTGGGACCTTTCTCAAGGCACCACCTTGAGAAAGGTCCCACTGGGGGACCGAAACATCGGCTTTTGTGTCTTCTATCAAATATAGAAAATGTATGATTCACTTACCTGCGTTCTGTCCCTTGATGTCGTGTTGCAACCGGTATCTTATGGTCTATTTATGTATGTATGTATGTATGTATGTATGTGTATATGTATGTATGGGTGTGTATATGTATGTATGTATGTGTATATGTATGTATGTGTATATGTGTATATGTGTGTATGTGTGTATGTATGTATGTGTGTATGTATGTGTGTATGTATGTATGTATGTATGTATATATATATATATATATATATATATATATATATATATATATATATAACCACTGTACAAATGAATGGGTGAAGCGTGGGGGTAGTTGCCTGGGAGGGTGGTTAGGCCTCCCGGGTGGGTATCGGGGCAGGGTGGGTTAACCCCTTAATTACTTTCGCGGTTATTAACCACTAAGGTGATTAAGGGGCTAGGGGACATTAGAATGTATTTTTGCTATTTATTTTTCTGGCAACGGAGGACAGGGACCTGCATTATCCTGATGAGGATGCCCATCATTTGCAGGGGTAAGTAGAACAGTTTTATTAATTTTATTTATGTTGGCTAATGTGTTTAATTATGGGCAAATAATCTATTATCCATATCTGGATAATAGTTATTTTGCCCATTACTGTACTGTATGGATTTGGTGGTGGTGGTGGTGGGTGGGGGGGGGTTGATTAAAATGTATGACATGTTTATTTTTTTACATAAAGGATCGGTACCGAGGGCACCCAGACCCCCGTGGGAACCACCCGAGGGCCCCCAGACAACTGTGGGGATGAACTGGGGACCCCCAGACACCCGTGTGACCACCCGTAGACCCCATTGGGGCCCGCAGTAACCCGTGGGAACAACCTAGAGGCCCACAGCGCCTAGTGGGGACCACCCAGAGGCCCACAGAGACCCTTGGGCAACCCCCGTGGTGCACTGTGGGGCCTGCAGACACCCGTCGGGCCCACCGGAGACCCCGTTGACCTGGGGCATTAAGCCTGTATGTAAAATAATAAATCATGTTTATTTGGGGGGCACAGGGGGTGGGTTATGTATTAATGTTTATTAAATATTGTAATGTTTATTGTGGGGCCTAGGAGTTGGGTTGTGGGGCTGGTGAGTGTATTGTTTTTATTGTGGGTAGCGGTGGTGGGTGAAGGGGGTATTGTCCCCAAGGGTGGGTGGTTAGGCCTCCTGGGTGGGTAGTGGGGGAGGGGTAGTGGGGAGGGTGGGTTAACCCCTTAATTACAATAGCGGTTACTAACCACTAAGGTGATTAAGGAGTTAGGGGACATTAGATTGTCGCTTTTTATTCTTCTGTATTGTTTGCAGAACCGGAGGGCATGACAGGATGAGGATGAGGACCGTCTTCATTGTGGCAGCCTGGCAGGGGTGAGTGCAATATTTATTTAACTTATTTATACTGATTAATGTATTTTAAATGGGCAAATGCATTATTATCCATATGTGGATAATAGTAATTTTGAAAACAACTAAAGAAATGGCTCAACGCTCAACCCAATACCTATAGAGTTGTAGACTAGGGTGCAAAGGGTTAAAGATATGTATAGCACACGTTAACTCTAAGATTAACGAAAATAACCCAGTTAACTGCACTCAAAGTAATATTAATAGATAAATTAGCCTGAGATACCAATTGTCCCACTATATGAGGTAGAATCACCCCCATCTAGTGACAATTATGACAACCGTGATGACTTAAAATTACAAAACGAACAAATACTAAAATCCCCTATGGGGTGTTGAATCGAGACCTGTCTGGTGTAAGTCAATTGATGAGATAAAGTACTCTGTGTACGAAACGCGTAGGTGCGTTCATCTAGTCCCTTTTCTCACTGTATGTTTAGCTTGCAATAAATTACCCCTTTTGTCAGTTTTGGAGTGGCCTGGCCTTTTTTCCCTCTCTGGATACCGGAAGAAGGATTTCCTCGGCTGTGCTTCATCTGCACCTACTACCTAATTGATGAGATAAGACTCAAATAATAGGATTATTATCCTCAATATACACCAGTTAATAAATGCAGTAGTTGGTACGCAGTGGAAAAAATCCCCTGTTGGTGTAATCACCTAATAGGCACATAGTATACCAGGTATCAGATGACATATAAACCCCAATGTAACAGCATAAATGCTCAGTATATCACAAATATATATGTGGGTATGTGCAGTATGGCCACACAGCACGAATAGTGGAGCCCTGACTACACAATTGCTAAATAGTACATCTGTAATCCTGTATAACTACATCAATTAGTGACCTAAGAAACAGCTCTTACTTCAATCAGAAACATAAATGTTATAATCAGCATGCTTAGAATAATGTTGCCAGATGTATTAGCTGCATCAAAACTGTCCTGTTAACCAAGGCTGTTGAAAAATAAACCTCAGCAGTATGAAAGCGCTAGATCTATGACACAATAGGGCAAATACAACAGATAAGTATATCCCAGTATGTGATACAACGTTACCAGCCCCAGATAGACACTGCATGTGTCTCACGATCCAACACCCTCAGAGACGCCAGCGTGATGACGTCATCAACCCTACGCACGTTTCGTATGCATAACACACTTCATCAGGGGAGGAGTCAATTTTGCCATTATTGTATGTGTTAGGGGGCGGTGTGGGGCGAGGGGGGGTGTAGTTATTTTTAAAGTATTGTTTATTTTTGGGGGGCACACCATTGGTACTGCAGGCCCGCGGGGACCCCTGGACACCCGCAGGGATCACCTGGGGACCCCTTCGGGTTTAGCCGAGGACACCCGATGGCCTCTTGTATGAATGGTAAGCTTGATAAAAGGTGAACAAAGATTTTTTTCTAAGTCCAGCTTCTTTTGCGCCTGGCTTTCGCTGGCGCATTTTTCAGGCATGCTTTTAAAGCACGATTCACTTAGCGCTGTTAAGAGAATCCCGCGGACTGGCAAAAATCGTTGCGTTTGCCTTTTTTTTGCCTGATCGGCGGGTTTTGCTCGCAGGCCATAAAAATGCCTTTTAAGGCTGATAAAGTGCTGTTATCACTGCTTAGTGAATCGCACAGCAGGCTGTATCGGCCTTAAAAGCCACTTTGCGCTCTTAAAAAGACTTATCACAGCTTAGTGCAGGCCTGCACAACTCCAGTCCTGGAGGACCGCAAACAGGCCAGGTTTTCAGGATATCCCTACTTCAATACAGCTGGCTCAATTAGTGGCTCAGTCACACTGATCCACTAATTGAGCCAGCTGTGCTGAGGAAAGGGATATCCTGAAAATCTGGGGGGTTTACGGCCCTCGAGGACTGGAGTTGTGCAGGCTTAGCTTAGTGCATAGCCCCCAATCAATGATCCCAGTTTAAAGGTGTAAATTTCCTGGTCCTCTGTGACCTTGTTCCTTTAAGATCCTCCTAAAACTGTTTTAAGTTACATGTTTACTTCAAATTGTTAAAAAAATAACTTTTGGCAGAAGTTCAAACCTTAGGAAGCGAAAATACATTATTCTTACTTTTTTGTCTCTGGAAGGTAGTTAAAGTATAAGCTAAGTAGAAAGAGTCCTTATATGTTTATAGTGTCAACCTAATTTGTTTCTTTGGTCTGTATTACACCTCTTATACTTTGTAAACTTTTCTGTACATTGTGGAGAATTTGTCATTGAAATATATGACACTGTCATCTACATTTTTTTAAGGTGAAGTAATAGAATCTTCCATTCCTACCGGTGCTAGTGAACACTGTGTTGGGTCATTGCATTGTAGGGGACGTTGTGTTGAGAGTACCATTGTCATTACTGTATATTGTTAGCGTGTGTGTTAGTAAACAGTTACCTTATATCTGTGTGTGCGTATTACTAAATACTGTATGGGTTCCTGTGAGGGGTTATCCTGCAGTGCTAGGATCCCTCCCAGGTGGAGGCGCTGTACTGAGGAGAATGAGAGTTAACCCCATGTTCCCAGCGGCGGAGGCTTAGGCATTCTGTGAGCCACAGGTAAAGGCAGCACGCGTAGTTCCCTTAGTTATGGGGAAAGGGGGCTACATTACTTTTTGTCTTTGCAAGGTACAGTAGTTAAAGTATAAGTTAAGAAAAAAAGAAGAACCGGCGCCACAGTGAATAATGAAAACCAAACCAATAGAATGTAATGTCCAAATGGAGTCCTATTAAAGTAGGTAATCAAGGATGCTCACGTCAACGATGTGATATGAAAAAAAGAAGAAAAACAAATTATGGTGCAGTAACTCAAATTAGGAGGTGAAAAGGTGGGCTAAACACACAAGACAAACAGGACATACAAACCAAGATAAACACACATGAAACGTAACACTAGCACAGGCCTATTAATAAAGAAATGCTGATTTAATAAGGTGGAGGGTGAATGAGACACGCATCCGGAGGGGCAAAATTACAACCCTACTCACAAGATGCCAGATGAAACAAGCAGCGAACTGGGGACATGCAGCTGGGCTTCCAAGATGGCGACCGGGATCCTCTCACTGGCGTCCTCACGTGACAGGGGTGAAAGGCTGAATCCCTCAGGTGATACAACTTCCGAACGGATGTGACGTCACGTCCGCTGGAGATCCACACCGGACGTTCTTAGAGCACTAGTCCTCCACTGGTGAGCCGCAATGTCCTCAAAAGTCAACTGCTTGACTTAACTAAAAATCGCCAGATACACACTTCTCCAAACCTGGAACAGCACTAAAAACACTGGAAACTTCCCGACGCGTTTCGTACGCATGCGCGTACTTCATCCCTTGAAGAAGTACGCGCATGCGTACGAAACGCGTCGGGAAGTTTCCAGTGTTTTTAGTGCTGTTCCAGGTTTGGAGAAGTGTGTATCTGGCGATTTTTAGTTAAGTCAAGCGGTTGACTTTTGAGGACATTGCGGCTCACCAGTGGAGGACTAGTGCTCTAAGAACGTCCGGTGTGGATCTCCAGCGGACGTGACGTCACATCCGTTCGGAAGTTGTATCACCTGAGGGATTCAGCCTTTCACCCCTGTCACGTGAGGACGCCAGTGAGAGGATCCCGGTCGCCATCTTGGAAGCCCAGCTGCATGTCCCCAGTTCGCTGCTTGTTTCATCTGGCATCTTGTGAGTAGGGTTGTAATTTTGCCCCTCCGGATGCGTGTCTCATTCACCCTCCACCTTATTAAATCAGCATTTCTTTATTAATAGGCCTGTGCTAGTGTTACGTTTCATGTGTGTTTGTCTTGGTTTGTATGTCCTGTTTGTCTTGTGTGTTTAGCCCACCTTTTCACCTCCTAATTTGAGTTACTGCACCATAATTTGTTTTTCTTCTTTTTTTCATATCACATCGTTGACGTGAGCATCCTTGATTACCTACTTTAATAGGACTCCATTTGGACATTACATTCTATTGGTTTGGTTTTCATTATTCACTGTGGCGCCGGTTCTTCTTTTTTTCTTAATTGTGCTTTGACTGACTGTACTGTCAGTGTTTACCTGGCTGCCAGTTTTTTAACATATAAGTGTTTTAATTTATATACTAGCGCTGTTTTACACCATTCTTTTTTCTGTTTAAAGTATAAGTTAAGTACAGTAGAAAGAGTCCTTCTATGTTTTTAGTGTCAACCTAATTTGTTTGTTTTTTTTGGTTTGTATCACACCTCTTATAATACAGTATGTAAGATTTTCTGTACATTGAGGAGAAATTGTAATTGAAATATATGACACTGTAATCTACATTTTTTTTTTAAGGTGAAGTTATGGATTCTTCATTCCTACTATTCCTAATAGAAAGCCTCCTTACTTGCAAGCTCCAGAGAATTACAGATGTAATGAGTAATAGGATGCTAAAAGCATGATCTGTACCTCTGCAAATATTTCAAATCATTGACCCACTGCACCCAGCATAATATTCCCTCCTTACAGATGAATCTGTACCTACTTTTTGCAAAGTCAAATAAGAATGCTAAAATGTTTAAAATGATGCCCAGACAACACAGAGATGATATTTCAAAGCCCACAATCACACTTACTCCTGCACGATTACCAAGATATTGCTGCTCTGATGTCTCAATAATGGCAAATAATTTATAGAAGTGAGATGGTTTTCAATCCGCGCTCATGCTTCCTAAGTTAATCTTAAAGTAGATCTGCTCCCTCCTCTTGCAGCTCCTGTTGTGTTGCGGTATACCCCTCCTCCACTAATGTCCACCGCAGAAGATCACAACCCATGGAGCGAAAAAAAGCACAGGAGCGCACCAAGGTAAAGAAGTATGTATTAGAAACTATAATAATGCAAGTACAGCTCAACCAACTTATAACGCTGTGCTTGGGGTCCAAAGAATCACATTGCGCTATAAGCAGATCGCGTTAGAAATAATGTACAATTGTATGCATTGTACAATAAAGTGTTTAAGTTACAATAATCGTGTTGTAAAGTATTCATAAATACGAAAATTGGGAGCCACGCTTGCATCGCGTTATAAGCGGATTCGCGTTGTAACGGATCGTGTTATAATGAGGTTGAGCTGTAGTAACTTACATGGTAAAATACACAGTCCAGTAGATGGTAGACGATCAAAGCTCCTTGTTGCCACACCAGTAGGTTAGGAGATTGGGGAGGGTGCTGTATTCCTGTAGATCTGTCCCGCGTGCTGGGATCAACCGGTATAACCACGTAGCTCCCCTACTTCTGGGTTCGCATGTCACCGCGATACCCATATGTATTAAACCCCCACGTCACCGTCACTCGCTACTGTCCCAAAAAGGGAAGGGTGGCTAAGTGCGCAACGTGCACACAAGGATAGATATAATGACAAAATAGCATAGAGCTTGATACTGTAAGCAATTCTTCCAGATAGAAGAGACCTGCTAAAACGACACACATTAAAAATAAAGACCTGCTATATGGCATCCTGCATGCTAATAGTGACAATGATAGTACAAGTATAGTGAGTAAAAAAGTGAAAAGACCCATTGCAGTGTGGAGAACACATGGGTTAAAACACTTCAAAGCTTTTTCACATCTGCTATATGTGGACAGTATGTCACTTTTTAGTTTCTTTGGGGGCAATTTACAAATCAGTGATAAAATCATTGCTGTTGTGTCTGATTCTGAGTTTTGAAATCGTGCTTAAAGAAATTAAGCCAAATGCGGGATTCGCTAACAAGTGATGGGAATTTTTTTAAGTCCGATCACAAAACTGCACTATCATGCGACCTGTATTTCCCCCCCTGCTGTCGTGCTATAAGTTCTACAGCGCTATACAGTAGCTGATAGAAAAAAAAGCAGCCTGTTAGAGCTGCATGGAGACGCTGCATCTCCATGCACGGCTCATACAGGCGATCATACAGTACAAATATTGATATTAATAATAGTGTACATGTGCAGGGGGTCTCCTGAGCTGAACCGCATTGGTTTTAGCCTCGGGGACCCCTTACTTCATGAGATACAGGTCCCATTATAGGGTGCCGGTATCCCAGTGAAAGAATCTAATTTCCCGGTCATGTGACGCAGAAGTGTTTTAATCGCACGGAATACCGACACATACGACAGGGCCTGTATCTCTGGAAGTCGGGAGTCCCCGACAATGAAATCAATGCGGTTCAACTCAGGACCTTGAGTTGCGGTTCAACTTCCCCTGCTCCCACACACATGCTAAGGCAACAAACATGTTAAAATAGTGTCCCCTGAGGTTCTTGGTTTCAGAAGTGAGTCACCTTAGGTTCCTGGGTGTATCTGTGGGTATTTGTTGGAGAGACCATGGAAGGAGTGAACCACTTCACGATAATAGCGTTGTTAATGACTTAATTTGATCAATTTTGACTTGGCTCATTGTTATGTTATTGTAGGGGTTAAGTGCTTCTGCTACCAACCCGGGAGATCTAAATATCCACCTTTGAGGAAGTCACCCCCCCCCCAAAACCCTAAAACACATTCATAGTCACTGTGTTTAAAAAGACCCCCACTATGTGCATGGATTGCCATTATCACAAATTATGGGCCAACTAAAATAATTTGTAAACAATGGTTCTATATAAAAATGTAGCTACATTTTGTTGTTTACAATTAAGCCATTATTTTGAACTCCGGTAATCCCTGTCTACAGTATGGGCATGGATTTCAACAATCATCATGACTGGTCAAGCTCCTCATGATGTTGAACAAAAAATTTCAGACTTTACAAAGTGTAAATACTATATTAAAGGACCAAAGCACATGGCAAATTTTTGAATCACACGTTCTCGTGAGATCTTTCATTCTAACCCTTATACAAAGCGGCAATTTGCTTAAGTGTGTGTCGGTTCTGTTGGGAGTTAGGGTGAGATAGACTGGACTTGGTGGTAGGAGGAGAGAGTTGGTGATTTGTGAGTGACTTGGTGATTAATGAGTGATTTGGCTTTTGTTAATCTATTTGTTTTCATATTTTATTGTTATTGTCTTGTTAGTGTGAAAGTACTTTGTTAGTTGTCATTTATTTTCTATTTGTTTTTTGTGAGTGAGTCAGTGAGAGAGTCAGTGAGAGTCAGTGTCTGAAATGGAGAGTGGGAGTGGGAGTGGGAGTGGTGGAGCGGGGAAGCGTGGGAGTGGTGGAGCAGGGAAGCGTGGGAGTTGTGTTGTGGTGGAGTGGTGAAGTGTGGGAGTGGTGGAGTGGCGGTGGCTGGAGGAGTTGTGGAGCGTGGAAGAGGAGTGGCACATGTAGTGGTGTGCCGTGCAGTGTTAACCAATGCAGTGGCGGGCCGTGCAGTGGCGGGCCATGCAGTGGTGACCAGGGCAGTTGCGGCCAGTGCAGTTGCGGCCAGTGTAGTTGCGGGCACTTTGCCAGTGTAGGTGGGGGAAAGGTGGTGGGGGAGTCCAGGAGGAGCACAATGGCTCATGGACAGGTAGAAGTTAGCAGGACTAGTGTACAGGGAGAGATGGCCAGTTTACAGCATCCGACTACTGAGGCCGAGCAGGATGATGCAACTGATCAGCTGCCTCCATCACGCAAGCAGCGTGTGGAGGGCATCCGAAATGCCCATTTTTCTCATAGAGAAAATTAAATACTTGTTGAATGTGTCATTGCTTCGTTTAGTAAACTGTATGGACCATTGGCATGTAAGAGCATATATCATATAAATGTAGGGTAATCATGAATAATGAAATGTATCTAAACAGTTAAAACAAAGAATGTTATATACATTTATTAATGTACCATTGAGATTTTAAACACTTATGCTATAACTAGGTGTTCTGCTGAGGTATGTATATGTTATGTTTTACTACTAATTAGCAGATTACATACACAAATGGGGGTCTGGAAGTAAATGCTAATTTTGATGATAACACAAATACTCATACTATCTGCTACAACATCCCTTTCCTATGCTACAATAGTTAATATATTAGTCGACATTATTAAATCACAGTAGTTAAATGCACAGTAACATATATTCATGTATTGATACAATTTAACATATATACACAGCAAGAACTAAAAGCAGTATCAAAAACAAATTGTGGAACGAGATATGTTCATCTGTGTGTGCATGTGGACAACAAAGACGAACACCAGAGACCTGCAAGAAAAGGTTCGGCGATATCAAAATGGCTAAGGCTGGTCAACACGCTTATGGAACAGGATGTGGTCCTTCTGCATCTCTGCATCTCCACTCCTATGAACAGAAAATGTACCCCATCATGAACCACCAATTAAGGTTTGGTATTGGAGCGGACAGGGACATAAGGCCTCTTCCAAAGTCGCAAATAAGTTAATACTATGACATTACATAAAAATCTAATGTTTAAGTCATAAATACAGTGATAACAAGCCAACCATTTATAGATAGGCAAAAAAAAAAATGTTTTTCTATTATGCTATAAACTCATACAATAATTAGACAGGTCATTATGTTTACTTTTGTACATTCCTGATTGTAATGTAAGTGATACACTTATACAATTGTTAGCATAAAAATAAATTTGCTGTTACACTGGATGTACACTTTAAGGTATATCTGTGCTACATTAATTATTATTCAATAGCTATATGGTCATATGTAGCCCAGTGTAGGTTTACCCGAAATATATTTTGGGGATACACAGCAGATCTTTCATCCAAAAAATACTATAGTACTGTGTATGTATGTGTTGATGGTAAAGTGTGTGCATTATATATATCAATACGTATATATCTTAAAAAATCCTTTGTCCATTTAAGAAATGTCATTGATAGTAAGGTCACTGTCACATCATATGTTAAGAATCACACTACAATGTATAATGTTCCTATATGAAACAGATAATTATCAATAGCGTATGCTGGTACAGCTAAACTTCTATAAGATTTTCACCATATACTGAGATTCCTAATAATCTGTTACTGTTGTATTTCTACACAGACACATCAGGCACAACTGCTGAAGGTGAGCTTTGAAACACATATTATTCCCATGCACATTCTGTAATGACCACAGTTTCATATACAGATGCAGCGGCCATTATTATAACAAATCACGCGGTGTATACTGTATCTCGGAATACCCATCTCATGGCGCGGGATTGCTTCCAACCTTACAGCCTTAAGACGCGAGTACAGACGAGTGCATAAAATGGATTTTTAGTGTTGTGGCTTTTAAACATCTGAAATTGACACAGTAGCACGTAGCACAGTACTGTACACATTACAATTAATTAATTTCATTGCATTTAATTGCACACAATCCATGAAATTCAAACAAAGCAACCGCAATAAACACATGTGCCTGGGGCGATTGTCCGCATTCATGCCGCGTGGAGCACAGCAGCGCTCACAAAAACGGCGCAGTGATTTCTTAAAATAATGGCTGCTGCATCTGTAGGCATGTCAAATGTTGTACACACTGCTTCCCTTCACTGCCGTACAGTCGTATTTTGAACTTAGCCATTGGAGGTATTAATAACATTCACAGACCTCTTATCTGTGTCAAAAATTACATTAAGTACCGGGAAATAACATACATGAGTGGGTGTTGGCGTACTATAATTAAAGTCCAGTATAATGTAGTCTTAATAGGCAAGTACGTTTGTACTCTTGTGTTTTGGTTAAGTCACCAACATTTTATGTACCATTCATGTGTGAATGTAAATCTATTTGTTAAGATTCTATTTCAATATCAAACCTTTGTGACATACGCCTATTAGCTGTTGATTACGTGATGTTAATGGCAAATTGTCACGGGAGAACAGGTTTATTAACACTTTTTATACCTGGATCATTTGATTGAGCAAGACAATGAAGTAAAATAAATTGTAATTTATTCCAGGATTAGACATACAAACAATGTAACACAATTTGCACTAAAAACACACTTACTGGGAACGGAGCTAACAAATAAATCTTCCTTGGAATTAAATGTTAACAACCGACGTCTGTATGAGCCCTTTCCAAAGACCGGGAGGTACTCACGAAAGTCCTGGAACACAATTCGGCATGCAATCCCAGCCACGACTGCTACGTCCCTCAAAAGCGGGACTTAGAAAATGTATTGAGTAAAAATGTCTGAAGCCGGCTCGCGTCTATTTCTCACAGAGCATCTTTTTTTTAACTTGAATTTGCCACTGTTGGTTTGGTGCTTTGAATCTGAGGTCCTGATTGGCTGCAAGGTTTCTTATAGGTTTTAGAGTCCCATACAGAAACCACTACAACCAATCAGCGCTTGGGAATTCTCCTGCCAGCCTTTCACCGATTTGCCGGTATACTGAAGCCGGGTGGGTACCGATTTGGGTTCTGCTAAGGGGCATGTACCAACCTAGCACCTCTGAATTTTAGAATATCAAGCCCACCTGCTGTCCTGGCTCCGCAGAGTCTGGGGTAGGGCAAATGGTTGCCAGATAGACTTTTGTTAGCCCAGGACAGAGGTACTCAAGTATAACTACAGTACTCCTCCTGTTCTAACACCTTGGCATCCCTGAGGCTTTCACCTCCGGGTCCCGAGCAGACTCAGTGGCACTAAGCTTGGCAGTCATCTGGTCTGTCAGAACCATGGACTTGGAAATCCCACAGTCACATATGCATTGGTACCAGCATATACATTTATTAAATAAAAGCCTTTAATAAAATACTCTTTGCTTATGTGTCTTGTGTTTTAACGGGTCTAGGTCTACATGTCTGGTGTCAGGGATAGAATAAGAATATATTCTCCCTACTCTTACCAGCCTTATCCCTGGCACACTGCAAAACCCTGACTTTAACTTTATTCTCACAATAAAAACCTTGCAGCTTTTCAACATAGCTGGAGCACCCCCTGATCCCATTTACCAGGTTCAGGGTGACTTGGGCATAAACTGGGCATCCTACCTTATGTTAGGGACCCTGGGCCCATTCTGGGGATACCTTGATCCCCAATGCATTTTTTACCTTTCATGTTAGTGCTGAAGGAGGGAACCCTGGCGGTGAATCGCAAGAATATTTCCAGGGTAGGATTTTGCCGGAGTACTGTTCTTCAATATGCCCGATAATCTTACCTTAATCCTTGGTACATCTTTGGGGTATCCCATAACTCGGGAACCCTGCTACATAGCCACAATCTGATAAAAGTTTCTCCGCAAAACCCACCCTCAAACTCACAGCCTAGCAAGCTCCGCTGGCCAGCAGTCCTGGAAAGGCAAAAACACAAAAATACTGAATTGTCGCATCATTTATACAGTCTCAGTGATGCATATACGACAGTTGTGTCCAAAAGCTGACATTCTAGGACCTTTACACACGGATAAGGGGTAACCAAGAGGGCTTAACCTTTATTATTTAGCCTGCTTACCCCCTCACCGTCACACATATGCACAGAAAAAACACGTGCATTTTAATAAATCATATGTATTTATTGTTACACAGATAATACAGTGCATAACAATATCAATGTATAGGCAGAATCATAACATTAGCACATAATTACTTTGTCATTATGCTCATAGTCAATAATAATTTTTTATGATAGTTATGGAGGAAGAACCAGATTCTGATTTGGAGGATTCACCTAATGTTGAGGCTTTACTAAGTGACGAATTGGTTGAGGGAAGCCAAGATATTGAAGGTGTGGAGGAGAACATAGAACACGAATATGCTGAAGCACTCAGAGAACTTGATGTCCCTGACCCCGTTGATGAGACAGCAGAACAAGAAGAGTAACTATACAGTATGGTGACAATACTGAAGAACAGGATATTGAAGATCCTATAACAGAAGAGGAAGAGGACAATGACCCTCTACAACAAGGCCAAGGAGACAATACATACTGTCACGGCCAATTTTATTCTCCAACATCTCCAATTTTGTTTGGGTATTTTTTTCGAATGCCACGCACTTCACCGCGTTCATGCTGCATTCATGCCGAGATGCGCTAACACAATGCCGCATCAAACAATGCATCTGCCCGTGGTTTTCACAGTTGCGCTGAAACGGCCGCACGAGTCTAAAGGCGGCCGCCACTGTATGCTGAATCTGTGTCGACATTGAAAACAACTGAGGAAATGTTTCTACATTATCAACAGGATGTGGCCGCCAAACAGCTGCAAGTCCAGGGAAAAAAATTATACGCAATTGTGTAACCTTACAGACCTTTTGCAGAAAGACCTGAACTCTCACGAACAAAAAAAGGGGGGTACCCTCACTCAACTCAAAGTAGGGTGGGGAATGGTGCTCCTCTGAGTCAAGGTAAGTACAAAAAATATATACAGAAAAAGTTATACACAATTGTGTAACCTGACAGACCTTTTGCAGGAAGACCTGAACTCTCAGAAGGCAATTTCGAATAGTCTCAGTATTACAGCGCAATCGATGCAATGGCACCAGCCAAGCTCACAGTACTATTCATAAAAACAACACAATAACAGGATATTTTACGAATATATCCAAGACAGCCTACACTATTCTGTGTTCCTTTTACTTTGTTCCATATCTTCTGTGTGAGACAAGGGGAGTTTAACCCTCAGCTGTCTGAATCATGGTGTAAACACCTACCTGAAGTCTTGAGCCAGTACACATTATTCTATGTGAGTGTACATCTCTTCAGTGACTCAAATGAAGTTACGAACTACTAGCAGTATTACACTATTCTGTGTATTCTCTGTTTTATACTTACATGCACTTACCGGTCCATTGCGCTCCCTGAACTCTCTACTCTACATTACTGAGGACCTTAAGGGAAGGCCCATTGAAGGTTGAGCTGCAATGGAATTGGTTACTATATTCTTTTATTTTATTCTTGTAGTTCACACAGTCACTGTGTGTACCGTAGGTGAGGAGTGTGCTACATCTGTCACTCACACCTATAGGAGCACCACATGAATATTTTGTTGTTACTTAGACTTTTTCAGTCAATGATTGTTTTATTCGAAACCCACCATATCCCGGAAAAAGGGGTGGCACTTGGTCAGGGCATGAATTATGGATGCGTATGTTTGATCATGGCAATTTAAGAAGATACCCTTTTTAAAAAAAACCCTTACATAAGTGGCCGCAGCGGTGCCCTACATTTTCAAAATAATGAATATTATTTTCAACTGGAGTACTTCAACCAATACCAGAACCATGGCGGACCTAACTATTATGAGAACATGCCTAACAAAGACCTGGCTCCAGCAGATTACATGCCACAAAGTAACCACCTGTATCTCCCTCAGTGCATGACACAATATCCAAACTATTATGGAGCAAGCAACAATAAAAACAAGTTGAAGCCACAGTACAACCAATTGATCGACTCCAGTAGCTACCTCCACAACACCCCTTGCATGACTGCACAAAATGTGCATGCAAAATAATGCAGGTAACTATAAAATATGTACTTTATACAACGTGTGTTTATATTTTTTTCGGAATGACATATATATGCGTACCATTCATTACGCATGCGCTTACCATCGGTAAAAACTTTTTCGAATATAAGTTTTGCCGCGCCCATTTTACCTCTTCTCCATCATCTGCTAATATTACAGAAATAGCGGCATGAAGATCACAAGATTCCGGAACAGACTTCTGAAAGAAGGTAAGAGGCAGTTAATGAGATCTGTGGCAATATTGTTAGATGTGCTGTGCAATGCCGCTGTCAATAAGACAACTTTCTGCGCATCCCTTAAATGTCATTCCATAACATTTACGCCCCTCTATTTTAAAGTAGCTCGCCATGTTGGCTTTCCCATATTTAACAAATATGTAATATGTGCAGCAATGCAGTGCATATATTATTAATTAGTTGTGTATTTTATGTATCCATAATTATGTATTTTATCGCCTCATTCTGGGTAAGTGACATATGGAATGGCTGGGAATGCAGAAGATTGCTAGTTAATATGTAAAATAATGATAGCTACAGTATTTAATGTTATGTGGCAGTGTGTATATTAAATTGTAGCAATGATATGATGTCTATCACAACAAATGGCTGTAGTACAGGCAGTTTTATAATTTTCAATACTTCATACTTAATATATGGTTGTTAGATAAAATATTCATGCATAATCAAAAATCCATTATACTAAATATTTGTATTCAACAAACAAATGCAAACGTTAAGAACATGTATTATACAAGTCTTACAATAGAAAAACATGTATGATCTATGTTTTTATGCATTTGACATTTTTAATAAAGGTGTACATTTAGAACTATCATGACATATCTACGTCTTTTACAAATGTTGACATCGCCATTCTACAGACAGAAGATCATGTGAATGGAAGTATTCAAACACAGAAAAATTTACACCTTTGACATACTCTTTAAACATGCTGTAAACATGATTTTGACAATTGACTATATAGTGTTGGGACTAGTGCTATGAGACACAGTATACTGTACATGATAATTGTAGGTTATATGTCTAAGCAATAGTCACATTTTTCACAAATGTCGAAATGTTTTCTATATGGAAAAAAATTACACTAGTGTACATGACAATAAAATGTAGAGTAATGTCATTATATTGATTGTATTGGTGTGTGTTACGCTTGTGCTCCTACACACAAGCCGAGGGAAAGGAAGGGACCTGATAGCGAGGTGGGGAATCTGCAGGAGAGACGAAAGGGAGTGAGTTGCCGCGCAGCTGTTGATCGGCACACGTAGTCACGTGAGCACGCCGCGCGCATGAAAATGTGCGACGCATCCGGTGGTGCAGAGCCAAGCTCAGAGACACGACTAGCCAAGCTGCATGTGCGCTCATGCTCTCGCAGCAGAGCGGGGATGAGCGTCTTCTCAGGCACCAACACGGGGAAAAGCCAACGCTTCAGCACAGGAGTCTGGAACGGGAATCAGGAACTAGGAACATGGAACGAGCCTGGGAGGAAAAAGTCCAGAGCACAAGGTCACAATAGAAATGCTTATTGGAGGATGTCCAGCCTCCTTAAAGGCATAGTGCCAGAAACAGCAGAGTGCAGCAAATACTAAGTTCAAAGTAAGGGTTCTTTAGTTGGATACTTTGGCCAAGGTATTGTAAGCCTGCTACCACGTCAACCTAATCTAAGCTACCTAATCAGCAGGTCCTACACTACCCGCATGGTGAACTAACCTCAGTGGTAAAATGAGTGACTGTCCTAGTCTTCCGGAATCCAAAAGGAGATGAGAAGTGTCCCAGATGAAATCCAGGCAGGAACAGCATGTGAGGGCAGGCACGCGAAGCATAAAGTACTTACAGTGTTTAAAGGTAGCAGCAGCAGCAGCAGCAGCAGCAGCAGCAGCTGTAAGGAATGAGGAAGTCAGAGGAAGAGGGCAGGATTTGCCAGGAAGCAAGATGGCGTTGTTTGCTTCAGAATACTTAAAGACACAGGATCTTGACTCGCAGCTAGAGGGCAGCGATCAGAATTTAAACAGGTAAGGAAGGAAGGGGCGTGTTCCGCGCATCGTTACAGTGTGCAATTGTTCAGATAGTATAACGAGTGCTCACCACAAATAGGACGGGACCACGAGGCTGAGGTGGGGATATTGGTACACACTGACCTACAACAGCGTAACAGCGTCCAGAGTGTGGAGTGAAGGTCGTGTAGCTGGGTCAGGGTAGGAGAGGTCAGAATGGTCGTGATACATGCCGTGGTCTAGGATTGGAAAAGTCAGATAGTCGCTGTGCATAGCCGGGGTCCAGGGGTCAGAGAAGGCAGAGGTCTTGGTACAAGCTGAGGCTCAAGCTCTCAAAATGTACAAGAGAGCAAGACAGAATGCACATAGCAACAGCAGGGCAGTAGGATGCTTGAGGCAAGCACGACATACATAAACAAAGTTTATGCTCAGCCAGTTTGCATCATGGCTGGCTGAGCATATAAGGTAAACACAAGAAAGTCAAGATAAATGCAACTTGGGGTGCCCCAACTAAATGGGGACAAAAGCAACAAAAAGAAATATATACGGGTGCTTCAGGCAGGAAAAACCTAGTCAGGGTAACTGCATATAGAACAAAAGGGTAGCCGAGCACACCAAGAGAGAGATGCAATAAATTACAAAAAGTGGGGGTCGGTGAAGGGGGTATTTGGCCCTTAGTCGGTGTTTAGACCTTGCTGGTGGGTAGTGGGAGGGGTTAAACTCTTTATTACCTTAGCGGTATTAACCGCTACGGTGAAGGTGTTAAGTCCACCCGCAGTCCCCCCACAAGGCCTAAACCCCAACCAAGGGCCAAATACCCCCTTCACCCCACCCCACTACCCACAATAAGCCTGGCACGGGTGGTTAACCCCTTCATTGCCTTAGCGGTTAGCCACTAAGGTAATGAAGTGACTGTAAATGCATTTTTCCTGCATCGGATGCATGCCGGGGGTCTCTGGTGCTGGTATTAATGGGTATCAATTCCGGAGACCCCCGGCATCAATCCGAGGCAGGAAAAGGAATGTGTGTGCAGCGCACAGCCAAGAATGGGATGAGGAGCAGGTCTGGCAAAAAATCTTTATTTTGCCAGACCTGCTCCTCATCCCATTCTTGGCTGTGCGCTGCACACACACTACTTTGGATTTCCCTCACCAGGATACAGCTGCACGCCGATGGAGATAGCAACTGGAGGCTTCATTCTGTGAGTACTTTACCTGAGGCCAGCCCAATGAGGTAAAGGAGGGTGTTTTTATGCACCTACCCCTACCTTCAGGGTGACTAGAGCCCCATTATAGGTTAATGTACTAATTATTACTACTGAATATTCCCCAGTTAGCCTTTATTCTCCTTTCAATACTATATATAGTTCCATGTACTTGAGCACCATATTGTTATCACTGTATACGAGGCAGGAAAAGGGCCTGATTTTCCTCTCTCACTGCTCCTCGTCGATTCTCCCCAGATCCCTGCCAACTTTTTGAGCCGGGACGGTGTGGAGAGGAATTCTCCATTTTCGAGCGGCGAGTAGCGGCTAAAAGATGACCAGGGCTACTAGAATTCAGAGAGTTTAAAAAGTGGCGAACAGTGGCAAAAAGTGGCAAAAAGAGGGCAAAAAGTGGCCCAAAAAAAATTTCGCCCAAAAATTGTGAATTTTTGCTCTTCTTGCCAGCTTCTCGTTGCTCACTGAATTGCAGCAGGCATTTTTGGTGAGAAGCTGGCGAAAAGTACCTTTTCGCCGTTTACTGCATGAGGCCCTTTGTCGGCAAACTGCTGTGGCGAGTACTGTAAGGCACCACCAGATCTATCAAAACATCTGAAACGACTTTTCAAAAGTCCAAATGTCCTCTCAATCACCGAGCGCGTGGATACGTGTGCCACATTATAATGGACCTCTGCAGGGGTTTGAGTATTACCCAGTGGGGTCAGAAGCCAGGGCCGGCTTCCATATCCTGATATACCTATAAAAACACAAAGGGAAGAATGTTCTACACATATGCCCTTACAATCAAAGATTCAGTAATAATTAGATTAGAAATACTGTAATCATGACATCCATTGAACATTAGAAACATATAAAATGTCACCACTGATGAATACAGCATTAATATTGCAGTGTGTAAGCAAGGACTGTGTGTATTGGCCAATATTTCCAGTTATTGTGTGATGAATAATTGAAGAAAATTGAAAGCTGTTTTACATGGATTATATATTTCCCTATGGTGTGTAGTAATGTTTTTGGTTGATTATATATTATCCATAAATAAATAAACATTAACCTATAAATTACATTTTGTTATAAGTGCCGTTTTTCTAACAGTGACTGACCCAATAGCCATCCGTCGCCGAATGTCCCCACTTCAAATGTACGGAGGACTAAAGAGTTCTGCAGGATATGGGAATCATGTCAGGAACCTGGGAATAGGGCAACCACACTAAGAATTTTAATGTGTGCATCACATACAACTTGCACATTAAGCGAGTGGTAATGTTTCCAGTTACGGAAATGCATCTCATTTGCATGTAGCGGGGTAAACGCAACATGTGTGCAATCTATAGCACCCAACACATTGGGTAGCCCTGCTAAATTATAAAATGCAGTCTTCAGTTCCTACCACTCTGTCTGCTCGCTAGGAAAATGTATAAAATTCCTAGTGCATCTAGCAGAATGGATCTAGCAGAAAGAAACTGGCTAAGGGACAACGATAATGTTGCCTGCGAAACCCCGACTACTATGCCCACTGTAAATACTATAATGCAACACAATATAAAAAGTATTTGTTAAAAATTACGTGTGGCATAAGGTAACATTTGTGTTCGAGTAGTTCTGTTGTTATCACGGGAGAATTGCCCTTTAAATTAACCCGTTCATAACATTTGCGGTTATACTAGCAAATTCTGAAGATGGATATTATTCAATTTGGATTCAATCACGGGTTCTCCTTCAATTCAATTAATGTGGATCAGCTCCATGGACCCCGGGACACACACACACACATTCATTGCAACAACCCCAGAAACAAGCGAGGACCACCCATGGACCCTCGGACACCAGCGGGGACCACCCGTGGACCCCTGGACACCCGCAGGGACCACACGTGGACCATCGGACACCTGCGGGGATCACCTGTGGACCCAGGACTCCAGCGGGATCATCCGGAAGCCCCTGCCACCCTGCCACCCACAGTATCAATGCTGTGCTAAAAAAACCATAAACAATGCTTTTAGGCATGTCTCAATCTCTTTTGCGCTAGTCTTTAGCTGGTAAAAAGAAATTGTGAGCTTTTAAAGTACGATTCACTTATCACTGCTTTATGAATCATGCCGACCTGCAAAAAACGGCGCATTTGCCTTTTTTTGGCTGATCGTATGACTTTTTTTATCACTGACTGTGATTTTGGGGGAAAATCCTTTTAAGCGCGATACTGCAGTGTTATCACTGCGTTGTGAATCGCGCAGCAGGCAGGATCATGGTATAAAGGCATTTATCTCCCTTAAAAACACTTATCACTGCTTTGTGAATAGGTCCCTTTATGTTTCCACCTGCTTCTTTAAAGATATTAGCATTTTGCATTACATACTGTACCATTAACAGCTTAATAATTTATTTAATTAGATTTTTTTCTAACATGCAACTCGCCAAGTGTCACGCTTTGCTCACCACAAACAAGACGAGACCCCGGTACTATGGTGGGAGTAGATATAACGCCACCGACAGGCATGGGGGCAGGTCTGGATTGTAGATAAGTTGAAATAGCCGGGTCTGGGGTCGGAGAGGTAAGAGTCGTCATTATACTTGCCAAAGTCGGTGCAGGATCGTTACTCTGGGCCGTATCTTCTCCAATGGACCAAGTATTGGACTTTTTTTCTAGAGATTCTTGAGTCAACTATGGTCTGTATCTTGTACTCTTGTTGACTCTGTACGAGTTGAGGAGGCGGTGGTGCAGAAGAAGAATCCGGAAAACGAGAACTCTGGAAGGCGGGTTTTAACAGAGAGACGTGGAAAACGGATGGGATCCTCATAGAGAGGAAAACTTCTCACTGGAGGGAGAGAAGGGACAGCGGGCACTGCTCGGCAACTAGTGAAGGTTGACTGCGCTGGGTTAAAAAGTTATTTATTTAGCCATTTGCAAACATAGATTAAAAGGGAAGGTCCCCCGTAGTAACTCTAACGTGTTTCGCCCCTACGGGGCGTTAGAGTTACTACGGGAGACCTTCCCTTTTAATCTATGTTAGCAAATGGCTAAATAAATAACTTTTTAACCCAGCGCAGTCCAGCCTTCACTATTTGCCGAGCAGTGCCCGCTGTCCCTTCTCTCCCTCCAGTGAGAAGTTTTCCCCTCTGTGCATCACGAGCAGAGAGGAGCACGCTTATCCGGACCCACCAGATGCAGATGCAGTAAGTGGACTTTATTTATCACGGAGTGCCCCCAGGAGGATTGGTCTCATGTGTGGCTAGTTATACTGAAGGGGTCCGGTGCCAGTCGAGAGACCCCCCCGGTCATCCCTCTCTTGTTATCACCGCTAATCTGTCCCCCACACTAGGGGTCTAGTCACTGGTCTTTAATCACTCTGTTTATTATCTCATATATTTCGGACATACAATGGCAGTGTGGAGAATTTTTATGCTGTGGGAATACCTATACTCTGCAGCACACGTCATTGTGGTGATTATTCACCTCATCTCTCCCCGGGATCCTCATAGAGGATGGAAGTTGTAGACGATATGCCACTGAGTTAATTTTTTCCAAAAGTGGGTAAGGACCCAATATCTTGGTGCCAGCTTGAGTGTAGGTACCTTTAGTCGTATGTTTTTCGAGGACAACCATACCTTGTCTCCTGGCTTAAACTCTGGAATCCCGCGACGGTGACTGTCGACTTGAATCTTTTGTCTGGAAGTAGCGATCTTTAGATTCTCCTGGATCATTTTTCAAGAATTCTGTAAGATTTGAATCCGTTCATCTGCTGCTGGTGCGCCAGAGTGTTGAGAAGAGATAGGGAGTTGTGATGGATGGAATCCAAAATTGATAAAGAAAGGTGAATTTTGGGTTGATTCATTCCTTAAGGAGTTGAGAGCAAAGTCCGCCCAGGTAAGAAGATCCATCCAATCATCTTGTGTTTCAGAGACAAAGCAGCGTAAGTAGTGCACTAAGGTTAGATTGTTCTCTTCGTCTGGCCATTGGTCTGAGGGTGGTACCCTGAAGAAAAGTGAAGGGAAATGCCAAGCCTTTGGGAGAACGAACGCCAGAATTTGGAAACGAACTTAGACCCCCGATCGGAGACAATGGTTAGTTGAATTCCGTGAAGGCGAAAGACCTCCTTGACAAAGATATCCGCCAGAGTGGAGGAGTTGGGTAGACCCTTAAGAGGAACAAAATGTGTCTGTTTAGAAAAGCGGTTAACGATAACAAGAATGGTATTCATACACTTGGACACCGGCAATTCAACAATAAAGTCCATAGACAAGTGGTTCCAGGGGCGATCAGGAATGGGAAGAGAGTGTAAGAGTCCTTGAGGTTAACTGCAGGGAGTTTTGTTACGGGAACATATGAAGCATGCTTTAACAAATTCTTTAACGTCAGTGCTGATATTGGGCCACCAGAACGTTCGTTCGAAAAGATCCGATGTTCTCTTGGTGCCAGGAAGACGGCGGATTTAGAAGAATGGCCCCACTCGAGAATTTTCTTGTGGTAACGTGGTGCAGCGAAGAGGCGACATCAGGAACCTCTAGATCCTCCAGCATGTTTGTCTGATCCACGAGAATGTTATCTAAAACGTCGAACGTGTTTGCGGATAGAATATATTTAGATGGAAGTATGGTCTCCAATTTTGCCTCGGGTTTGTCCTCTACTAAAAACTGACGAGAGAGGGCATCAGCTTTCAGATTTTTTGATCCGAGTATGAAGGAAATAATATAGTTAAATCGGGGGGAAAAAAGTGACCAACGAGCCTGGCGAGCCCCTAGGCGTTGAGTGGTTTCTATATATAGTGATCCGTTCTTGATAGGTTAAGATAGTTATTGGATTCTCTGTACCCTCAAGCAAGTGTCTCCGTTCCTCAAGAGCGAGTTTGATGGCCAACAGCTCTCTGTTACCGATGTTGTAGTTTTGCTGAGCCGAAGAAAATATCTTAGAAAAGAACGCGCAGGGATGGAGTCTAGCTTTAGGAGTTTTCCTTTGAGACAAGATGGCTCTGGCCCCTTTGGGGATTGGCTCTTCCTGCCTATTTAGTGTAGTGACCACGGTTATTCTAACACAAACCAGTGGTAATCGCCAAAAAGACCAAGGTACACCCAGGTACATGCTGGATACATGCCTTAAACTTGCCTTAAACTAGACCCAGCATTTCTGCATTGATTAATGGCCCATCAGATTAACAGCGGGGGTCCCTGGCAGTCCCATTCATACTGAATGGGACTGCCAGGGACCCCTGCTGTGTTAATCCTTTGGGTCATTAGTCAATGCAGAAATGCCTTAAACTTGCCTTAAAATAGCCAGGTTACACCCAGCACATACCCAGAATGTAACCGGGCTAGTTTAAGGCAAGATTTAGAATACTCGTGGTCTCGTCTGTATGCTCAGCTGTGCCACTGGCACTTTGGCTGAGCATAGATTCTTGTTCCCTGTGCTTACCTCACCTGTGTTTCAGACGTCCTCTCTGGCGCTCTGGCCCCTTTGTCGGAAGCGTCAACCTCTAGGGTAAAGGGTAGGTTTGGGTCAGGATGGATCAAAATGGGTGCTGAAACAAAGGACTCTTTAAGAGCTTGAAGGCCTGAGTGGCTGCGGGTGTCCATGAAGAAGCATCTACCCCCTTTTCAGTTAGGGCAGTGATGGGGGCTACTGTGGATGAAAAATGCCGAATAAACCTACGATAGTAGTTAGAAAAACACAGGAATCTTTGAATGGCTTTGAGAGAAATGGGTAGCGGCCAGTCCAGAACTGCTTTAAGTTTGGAGGGGTCCTTGGAGAAACCAGAATCAGAAATTATATAACCTAAAAATGCCGTGGAGATTTGGTGAAAATGGCATTTCTCCAATTTGGCATAGAGGTGGTTCCCGCGAAGGCGTACTAGTACCTGCTTGACATGATCGATGTGTTCCGGAAGAGATTTAGAAAAAATCAGAATCTCGTCGAGGTATACTATAAGGAAGTGATTGAGAAGGTCTCTGAAGATCTCGTTTACAAAATCTTGGAACACAGCTGGGACGTTGCAAAGGCGAAACGGCATGACCAAGTACTCATAGTGGCCGTCTCGTGTGTTGAATGCCATTTTCCACTCATCGCCCTGACAAATCCTCACCAGATTGTAGATGCCCGGCAGGTCCAGTTTTGTGAAGATGGTAGATCCCTGAAGGCGAAAAAAAAGTTCAGAGATCAAGGGCAGTCTGTAACGGTTTTTAAGAGTAATCTTATTCAAACCTCTATAGTCGATGCATGAACGAAGGGTGCCATACTTCTTCTTGATAAAGAAGAATCCTGCTCCGGCAAGAGAAGAGGACTTGCGTATTAACCCCTTCTTTAAGTTCTCTTGTATGTAGTCCGTCATGGCTTGGGTCTCTGGGACTGAAAGGGGGTAAGATCTTCCTCTGGGAAGGACGGAACCCGGAAAAAGTTCTATAGGACAGTCAAATGACCGATGAGGGGGGCTGATACCTACCTTTGTACCGGCCCGGCTTGTCTTTGGACCATCTCTTCTCTGGATTACTGACCTCGGCTTTCTCTGACCCTATGCAACTCTCCTACCCAGACCAGGCATTCGTACCATGACCTTTCTACCTTCTCCAGCTCTGACTTCGGCTACTAGTACCCTCTACGTTCCAGACCTCTCCTGCACCGACCTTGGCAAGTATAACGATGACTATGGCCTCTCCGACCCCAGACCCGGCTATCTCAATTTATCTATACTCCAGACCTGCCCCTGTGCCTGTCGGTAGCATTATATCTACTCCCACCTCAGTACTGGGGTCTCGTCTTGTTTGTGGTGAGCAGAGTGTGACAGTATGCTCAGCCCCACAAACATAGACCCCTCTGAGGTGGGAAACATCTTGGCTTCCCACACCACTATGTTTTCCAAACTTGAGAAGTTTCTGGATTAGTCTAGCTGCCTTATGGATACCCTACAGCAGGACCTTCAGACCCTCACGGTACAGGTGCAACACATCACCATACCCCCACCCCTTGTGACCCCCGCTACACCACTGGTTAACCCCTTGTTTTCGGAACCTCGACTCCCTGCACCTAGCCGCTATTCCGGAGATCCTCTTGAATGTCGAGGTTTCTTAAATCAGTGTTTCATTCAATTGAAGTTGACACCCTCTCGTTTTCATTCCCCAAGATCCAAAGTTGCGTATATTGTTTCTTTACTCACAGGCGATGCACTGGCTTGGGATTCCCCCATCTGGGAGCAGAGGATGGATCTTACACAGGACATCGGGCGATTCGCCAAGGAATTCCAATGCGTCTTTGACACCCCTGGTCATAAGATTAATGCTGCCTCTTCTTTATTTCACATCTGTCATGGGAACCACCCAGTAGCCAGGTACGCTTTGGAATTTCACACCATTGCATCAGAGACAGGCTGGAACAATGAGGCCTTATCTTCGCCTTTTTGGTGTAGAGAAGTCAGGAAGAGCAAGGCACCGGTAGTGACATGAAAAACAAAAAACACAGCAATAGTGCAACTCTGTCTTGATAATAGGGGTAACGTATACACCCCAAAGCTAAGTGTAAAACCACCTATAATGGTACACAGTAATAGCTTTAAAAAATAAATAATGCAAATAGCCATGTCTCTGCGTGCAAATAAACCAGGGGGAGGAACACACAAAATACTCAAATCACTCCAACAGAAAACAAGGATGAGATAATGAGTAAATGTGAGTGCTGGATTGCACAAGAATGAAAATGAAATAAAGAAAACACTTCTTTAGCATACTTCAGCATACACACACAAATAGACCACTCCAAATGGCTTGCAGAAGATGGTAAAAGTTGACCCTGTACAGACAACTGCATACAGACAACTGCATATACAGTGGGCAGTGCAAACTTACAGGAATTCCCTGGATATGGGCATGGTACACAGAATAGTGTCCTGGTAGTGGGGTATTGTGGTACAACTTGTGATTTTGTGTTGCAGAGGACTCGCTGCGCCTTGCGGTTCCTCTGCTCTCCACAGTCACGGAACTTCCGGGTACACCTCTTTCCACACTTGGAGATCTCACGTGACGGCTCCAAGTCTCAGTAGCAGCAGCTCCCAATTACACTGTGATCAGGTCTCAACGCATGGGCAATTCCGCGTTTTGCTAGCGGCTTCGGCAGGAGACCAAGATGCACTGGTATTGGCTAGCTGACTAATGTTGTAACCCACAGCCAATCAGAATGTGTCATGATCATAACAGCTCCAATCGGAGCTTGACATACTTCAAGTGTAGCCTATCAGTGCAAGGCAAAGTGTTCTCACAATCTTTATGCCAGCTTTAAAATTAATACATACATATATAATTTATTAAAAACGAGAACTGTCATATGACAGCTCTAGCCTTCATGGACTCCGGGTCTGGAGGCAACTTCATTGACCAAGAATTCGCTAAGTGAAACAATATCCCTCTTATCAAAAAGAAGAGCCCTGTTGGACTAGAGGCGATCGACGGAAGTCCACTTCAACCGGGTTTTCATCGTCCTGCAGACTATCGAACTTTCTATTCTGGTAGAGGATGTCCATAAAGAGGAGATTTCCCTAGACATCATCCACACGCCTTCCGTGGAGGTAATTTTGGGCCTTCCATGGCTCCAACGCCGCAATCCTCACATTGACTGGTCAAAGAAGAAATCTATCACATGGAACACCCAGTGTTCCACGACATGCCTTGTTCTACTTCGACAAATATGCGGCTTAAGCACATCTGGAGAGGACCAGAGAACACTACCTGAGAGGTACGCGGAATTCCGGGATGTCTTTGACAAAGCAAGATCTGAGACGCTACCCCCTCATCGGTCATTTGACTGTCCTATAGACCTTTTTCCGGGTTACGTCCTTCCCAGTGGAAGATCTTACCCCCTTTCACTCCCAGAGACCCAAGCAATGACGGACTACATACAAGAGAACTTAAAGAAGGGGTTAATACGCAAGTCCTCTTCTCCTGCCGGAGCAGGATTCTTCTTCATCAAGAAGAAAGATGGCACCCTTAGTTCGTGCATTGACTACAGAGGTTTGAATAAGATTACTCTTAAAAACTGTTACCCACTGCCCTTGATCTCTGAACTTTTTGATCGCCTTCAGGGATCTACCATCTTCACAAAACTGGACCTGCAGGGCGCCTATAATCTGGTGAGGATTCGTCAGGGCGATGAGTGGAAAACAGCATTCAACACACGAGATGGCCACTATGAGTACTTGGTCATGCCGTTTGGCCTTTGCAATGCCCCAGCTGTGTTCCAAGATTTTTTAAATGAGATCTTCAGAGACCTTCTCAATCACTTCCTTATAGTATACCTCGACGAGATTCTGATTTTTTCTAAATCTCTTCCGGAACTCATCGACCATGTCAAGCAGGTACTAGTACGCCTTCGCGGGAACCACCTCTATGTCAAATTGGAGAAATGCCATTTTCACCAAATCTCCACGGCATTTTTAGGTTATATAATTTCTGATTCTGGTTTCTCCAAGGACCCCTCCAAACTTAAAAGCAGTTCTGGACTGGCCGCTACCCATTTCTCTCAAAGCCATTCAAAGATTTCTGTGCTTTTCTAACTACTACTGTAGGTTTATTCAGGATTTTTCATCCACAGTAGCCCCCATCGTTGCCCTAACTAAAAAGGGGGTAGATGCTTCTTCATGGACACCCGCAGCCACTCAGGCCTTCAAGCTCTTAAAAGAGTCCTTCGTTTCAGCATCCATTTTGATCCATCCCAACCCAAACCTACCCTTTACCCTAGAGGTTGACGCTCCTGACAAAGGGGCCAGAGCGCCAGACAGGACGTCTGAAACACAGGTGAGGTAAGCACAGGGAACAATAATCTATGCTTAGCCAAAGTGCCAGTGGCACAGCTGAGCATAAATAGGCAGGAAGAGCCAATCCCCAAAGGGGGGTCGAGCGAAGGTGGGGCCTCCGCGGAGACCGTGATAGGCAGAGAACATGGAACATGTGAAGATGTTAAGGGGCTGATGGGCTAGTTGCCACTGAGCTCGGGTGCGGTGCAACCTGAGGGCGGAGATAACACCTGCGGCGTCGTTGACATCAAAGGTATGCGCATGCGTGACACGCGACTCGCGAGAGAAGTCCCATCCGAGGAAGCTCCACGCGTGTGTGGAGGTGGTGCGGGAGCGCTCGTGGAGCGGTGAAGATCCGGACGCCTCACACCAAGAAACACAGTACAAGAGCGCATACTGTATAATGATAAAAGGAAAACAAAGTCATGAAAACAAAAAATAAATACATTTTTTTACTCTCTTGGATTTCTCAGTTTTGATTTTTCAGTAGGTTTGTGAATAAGGTTGCCAGGTGGCTTCTCCAAAAATACTGGACACAATGGTGAAATGTGCGATGCACTCGAGACACACACACACGCTCGAGACACACATGCACACACTTGAGACACATGCTCGAGACACACAAATTTGAGACACACACTTGTGAGACACTCACACACACATCTCTGTCTGCTCCATTCTGTTTTCTCTTTTGCTTGGCCAGACCCTAAGGCTCCTGACACCTCCTCCTGATTGGTGCATTACCCAGCAGCAGCCAATTAGAATGGAGGAAACTACCTAGCCTCCTAGCAACAGCCCTGCTCTCTCCCTACTTGGGAAATCCCGCGGCACCCCAAGCCAGTCAGGTCACTATGTCCAGAGAGGTAATACCAGACACACACATGTCCAGTATTACCTCTAATGTTTCACTGCACAGTGTCCATACAGGACCGTCCAGTTCAATTCTAGACACCTAGCAACCTTGTTTGAGAAGCCGTTAGCAAACACAAAAAGAATAAGGTGACAAAACGCTTTCACCACAAGATACTGTATACACCACAGATGACAAAACATTAGAGTGCAATGTATCACACACAAAAATCTGTTGCCTATACAAAGGAGAAAAGTTGTGTTTAGTGGTTTCTACCATTTTTAGGGTTTCAGGATTTTACATCACCTTTAGGACTTATTCCCAAACCTTCATTTTATGCTTTTATTGAGCATAGTATGGAGGACACAGATTCAACTAGCGAAAACAGCAGCACCTGCCTGAAATGATACAGTATTGTGACAATATATACAGATGTGGACTTTTATTTGTCACATTACATTACTTTAGATATTTAATGGTGCACTACTCATTAAAATGTGAGAATGCAATATCTAGTAAAAACAAGAAAATACAAACACATATTGCCATATTTATTAAACCATTTGTCACGTGTCCAAAAAATTATCAAAAAATATTTTTTAGGTAACAATTTGGAGCGAGCAGAGAAGAGATTAGAAGAGCAAGAGATGAGAGGAGAAGAGAGATGAGAAAAGAGGAGGTAAACAATGTAAGAAAAGGAGATGTGAGAATTGCCATGTTAATCATAATAGTCGTTTGTTTTTTTAGATAATTAGCATAGATAGTGTTGTTGTTGAATGAATAGGCACTTAGAATAACAAATTACCAAATATCAGTGACATGTACTAAACTGAATATCAATATGGGTCGTGGACCATTCCCATATAGGTAGTGGCATAACCACAACTCCTGACTGGGGTCAAAACAACTCCCTTTACCATGGCTAAAGGTAACACATAATAGAATCAAATAATAATTAAATAAATCTTAAAGTGTGTGATAGCAGCTTCATAACACGTCATCAATGTTAAAAAAAGTAACTAAAATAAATTAAACATATGCAGCACAATGTAGTACAAATATTTACATAAAAAGAGTAATTAAACATGAGACATTAGTAACATGTGTGTTATAATGCAATAACAAAATTAAGACTTGCGCTATGTTCAACAGGACCTGTCTCTTGTAAATGGCAAAAATCTCCATTCCCCCTCCTTCTCCGGCAGGGTTCTCATGGGGAGAGGGCCAAAAGGTGCAGTAAACATTCTGGTTTTCCAAGTCCCCACTGAAAAGAAAATCTTTCTTAATTTAAAAAAATAATAAGACATGTGCTTTAAAATGTTCCCATTTGTTTAAGGAAACCATTACATTGTTAACGGGAGGCCAGATAAGTGGCACTGACTGACCTTGTTTTTTGGAGTATAACTCAAAGTGCTTATTAAACTACTAAGAAACAAAACATGCCTTTTATGTAAAATATGCACAGGATGTATGATATGCTCCTTTATTGTATAATGTGTGGTTTCAATTTAACCATTTCAGAAAGATGCATATTTCACATTTTATTTTCATATGTGTTTGCTGTGAGGGGAATGAATATCTAGCCCCTTTCCCTATGACCAAGGAAACTATGCGTGCTGCAATACCTGTTTGCTCACAGGAGGCCTAAGCCTCTGCCGCTGGGAGCCTGAGTTGAGTTCTTTCTCTTTATCAGCGCAGCGCCTCCACCAATGAGGGATCCCAGCATTGGCGGGATAACCCCTCACAGGACCTAATCACAGTAATGAAGATACACACACAATGATACACACACAAGGTATATAACTAATCTTTACTGTACACACACTAACATATAATGAACACATACAGTATAATAACAGTACCCCTGTACCCACAGTGTACACTCAATGTCCCAACACTTGGTGATTCCCCCAAAGTACTCAGGGTGCGGTGGCACCAATAACCCTGGTGTCCTTCCCAGTCAGTCCCACCCAAGTGGGAGGTAGCGCTACTCCTATGAACCGTTGGTGCACGTATACCTTCCTGGGCATTCCTGTACCCAGGTACCGCTAGTGGAATAAGGAACAGTCAGGTCCCACACAGCGGGGCCTCCGACATCAATCCCCTCACTCTTTAGGATCCTGATCCACCTTGTGGGTGAGCTCCAGCTGAAGTGTCTCACCTAAATGTCTATGTGGCCTGCGGCCTGGTCCCAGACCGCAGGGCATCGCGTGGCTGTCCGGTCACCGGTGCCATAACACTACTAACATTTAGGTAATAGTCCCTAGCTGGGGCCTTCCCTTCACACTCCACTATAATGGCTCAGGGCCTAGCTGATGCTTAGGGGCAAGATCTAGGCCTAGTCCAGGAAAGCACTGCTCCCGGACACTACCTACTCCGTTGCCTCCTCCGTTAGAACTGATTCGCAGGCTCTCAGCCCGCAGAGGATATCCTGTTGTTGCTGCTGCTAGAGCCCTATTGGCTCAGAATGCTCTATGTGGTATTTCCCCAGAGGAACCTGGGACTTGTAGTTCCACACTTTGTCTGCGGAACTACCTAAGATGGTCGTCGCACTTCTCACTCTGCGCATGCGCCCCTCGTTGTTCTGCGCATGCGCAACGCCCAAAATTGCCGCCCCCACATTCCCCATCTGCACGGAGCTCCGGAGGCCTCTGATCAGCCAGGCAGTACGCCCCCCACCCCTCCCACCCCCGCACCGGAGGTAAGAAGGGGCACTCGGCTACAAATATAAACAGTAAAATGTGCTCAAAACACAAAGCGAAAATGTTGATTGGAGCAGTCTTTCACTGATTTCTTGTTTAAAGTGAATTCATCTTGTTTCTTGCATTTTGCGCAGAGCACCTCTGAGTGGAAGTTAACACCACTTAAACCTTGAGGATTTAACTGACATAAAGATAAAGTAAAACTGTACCAGTTACAAGGACACATTTTCATACATCTCATTAAAAATATAATGTTGTGCTGACTAAGGCCGCACTTATAGTACCGGCGACGCAACGTCACCCGAAAACAAATGCATTGTCGCCGCCGCATGCGCTTATAGTAAAAGCGATGGGGCGACATGGCAACACGATTTTTGGTAGCCGAAATTATTTTATTTTTAAGGCTATCGCTTCCTGTGACAGCCCCTGAACCAATTAGGAGCCTGGTTGCCCGCGCCGCCGCCGCAAAGCGAATACAACTTTCGCTTGCGGCGACTGGTGACGTCACGCGTCGCCGGCACTATAGATGGAGGTGGTCTGGTCCCAGACCACAGGCCGCAATCACTGTAGAACTATTTCACAAGCCATGGATACCTGCTACACTTTCCAATATTGGAGATTAAGCTCTAAGCAATAAGGTATTTTGTAAATCTGCTCATACACAGAGACACTAAGAAGACAGAGGAACTGTAATTTATTATTTTTTCCACTTTTTTCAATATCTGTCACTACTATTTGTTTTTGAACACTTTATTAATACTGTTTCATTTCTAGTTATATTGTGACACAATAGTGTCTAGTTCTATTTCCTATTACAGTGATCCACTAGCAGTATACTTCATATCTTGTTGTTCAACAGGCTCTATTCCTTTTGGGACCTGGTTAAGTGTTTGCGCCAAATGCTCTTTTTAACACACACTGCTCCTTTTTACACACACACACACACACACACACACACACACACACACACACACACACACACACACACACACACACACACACACACACACACACACACACACACACACACACACACACACACACACACACACACACACACACATACAGTATATATACTCAAGTGATAGTAATTCAGTGCTCAGAGAGGGACAATGGGCTATTTATATGTACAGTAATCATGAATGCTACAATGTGTCTGTGGTGAATACTGAAATGGTGATGGCAGACAACAAACTGACAAACCAACATATAAAACAAGGGAAGGAGATCAGAGGGAAAGGGAGAAAGAAGAGAAGAAACTAGAAACTGACAGACAGAGATAAACCCAATAGCAGAAATTACCAAAGTGAATGAATGATGATGACGTCAGCCAGTCTTCAGGAACAACCCTCTTCCTCGACCACTATGAAACAAAAGAAGACAGCGCGGCTCCCATAGCGTAATATAGTAAGGTAATTTAATAAAAGTACTGTACAGGCAGTCCTCGTTTTACAACGCTTCGCTTTACAACGAATGGCTTATCCAACGCTATGCAATGCATACCTATATTTATTTTTACAACGCCAAAATGGCTTATCCAACGCTCTTACGACGCTTTGCAACGTTGTGTGTGTGTATATATATACACATTCACTTAAACAACGTTGCAAAGCGTCCTAAGAGCGTATATATATAATATTATACTATATAATATTATATTATACTATATAATATATTATTTATTATGTTATATTATATATATAATACAGTATATACACTATATAATGTATGTGTGTGCTGCATATCTTATTGCCTGCATAAAATATTTGGTGTATTTTGTGTTAAAAATGCCTTCAGGAACGGAACCTTTCATTTAAACAGTGTTCCTATGGGAAAACGTGTTTCGCTTTACAACGTTTCGCTTTACAACTCCATTTTGAGTAACGCATTGTGTCGGATAACCGAGGACTACCTGTACCAGATGACACGTGAATTACTGCCAGATGACACGAGTGGCCGTAATTCACATGTTATCTGGTACTTTTATTAAATTCCCTTCTATATTACGCTATGGGAGCCGCGCTGTCTTTTTTGTTTTATACTGTATAAATATACATATATATATATATATATATATATATATATATATAGTGTTCGACAAACCTGGTCGCCCACTCGCCAATGGCTGGTGGCCAGTTAAATTTCCACTGCTCTGCAAAAAAAAAATCCCCTGCTTGAAAAAAAAAAATCACTCTAGCTGATTGGCTGATTCGGCGTGACGCGGGATTGAGCTGCCAGGACCTTTTTTTATTTTTTGGCGCTGAGCAGTCAAGCCGCCTTTGCTTCTTTGCAGGGGTAAGTAAGTGTAAAAGTCTATGTGTGTGTGTGTGGTGTTGCTGCTGCTCGCACGCGTGTCCCTGCCTCCTGCCCCCGGTCCCTGTGGCTGGCTGCCCGCATAGGGCGGGAGATTGGCATTGGGGGTTGGAGAGCGGGGCAGTGGTGGTGGTGGTGCTGGTGGTGCATGGTCGCGGCTGGCTCCTGGTGGGGAGCCGCCTGCTTGGTTGCCGGCCTTTCCTCTTGCCCTCCTCCCACCCACCCTGTCACGTGTGTGTGTATGAGAGAGAGAGAGTGTGTATGGGAGAGAGAGTGTGTGTATGGGAGAGAGAGAGAGAGTGTGTGTGTATGGGAGAGAAAGATAAAGAGAGAATGTGTGTGTGTGTGTGTGTGTGTGTGTGTGTGTGTGTGTGTGTGTGTGTGTGTGTGTGTGTGTGTGTGTGTGTGTGTGTGTGTGTGTGTGTGTGTGTGTGTGTGTGTGTGTTTATGCAGGACATCAGAAGTGCCCCCCCACTAAATCACCCAGTCAGTCACCCTCCCACCCAGTCAGTCAGCCCCCTCCATCCAATCACCCAGTCAGTCACACCCCCCACCCATCACCAGTCAGTCACCCCCCACCCAATCACCCAGTCACACACCCCACCCAATCACCCAGTCACCCAGTCTGTCACCCCCCCACCCAATCACCCAGTCAGTCACCCCCCACCCAGTCACCCACCCCCACCCAGTCCCCCAGTCAGTCCCCCCACCCAGTCACCCACCCCCACCCACCCAACCACCCAGTCAGTCACAACCCCCACCCATTCTCCCAGTCAGTTACCCCCCACCCAGTCCCCCAGTCATTCACCCCACCCAGTCACCCAGTCAGTCACAACACCCCCCACCCAGTCAGTCACCCCACCAGTCAACCAGTCACCCGCTCTTCCCACTCTGTCATTCTCCCATTCTGTCACTCTCCCTCTCTGTCAATCTCCCTCTCTGCTTCTCACCTTCTCTTTCTCTCACCCTCTCTGTCTCTCACCCTCTCTGTCTCTCACCCTCTCTCTCACCCTCTCTATCTCGGTCACCCTCTCTCTCTCTCTCTCTGTCTCTCTCTCTCTCTGTCTCTCTCTCTTATCTCTCACCCTCTCTCTCTCTCTGTCACCCTCTCTCTCTGTCTCTTACCCACACTCTGTCTGTCTCTCTCTCACAATCTCTGTCTGTCTCTCTCACACACTCTCTGTCTCTATATCACACACTCTCTGTCTGTCTATCTCTATCACACACTCTGTCGCTCTCTCTCACACTTTCTCTGTCTCTCTCTATCTCACACTCTCTCTGTCTCACTCTCTCTCATTCTCTCTGTCTCACTCTCTCTCACACTCTCTCTGCCTCACACTCTCTCTGTCTCACTCTCTGGATCTGGATATCTTATTTACCCTATATATCTTGACTGCCCTATATCTACACCGAAATAACCTATACTGCTTTCTCCCAGATCTGACTCAAGCTTCACACGGGAGACATCGGAACCCCCTTAACCCAGAAGACAGGTAGGGAACACCTCCCCTCCAACATATAACATTGCGGGAATTAGGGTACCTGGACATTGAGGGACTGCGGATCAGGTAAGATCCCTGGTGGGATTGCTGCTTAAGAAATTGTGAAGCGGGGGCATCCAGACACTGGTTAAGGGGTTCAGGAAACTAGTCATTCATATCTGGCATTTTTTTCCAGATCCGACATTTGTAAACACACATACACGTAACAAGGACTAATTGTAGTATAATGTAATACAATAAATAAACTTATGTCTAAAACGAATGTAGTTCTTACTAGGAATTTATTCAATTTTTTGGGGGGCTGGGGGTGGGGCTAGGGGGTGGTGCTAGGTGGCGAGTAGATATTTGGTTCGGTGAGTAGATTTTTGGGTGATTTTTCAACGACTGTGTGTGTATATATATATATATATATATATATATATATATATATGCAAATACAACTGTATGCTCATCTGCATGTCTTAGGCAGGTCTGCAACCCCGCCTTTCCCCATCATCACCCAGCATACAGCACTTCAACTGCAGCAAAGGATTCTGGGAAATGACATGCAAATGAGCACACAGTGTCACTTTTTGCCTCAAAAACCATTTTTAACATGGTTCCCTATAGGCTTAAGCTTGCTGCATGGTCACAGCTTTGACCCTGTTTAAAACGTTAAAAATGTTTTTTGAGGCAAAAAGTGACACTGTGTGCTCATTTGCATGTAATTTCCCAGAATCCATTGCTGCAGTGGAAGTGCTGTATGCTGGGTGATGATGGGGAAAGGCGGGGTTGCAGACCTGCCTAAGACATGCAGATGAGCATACAGTTGTATTTGCATATTTGCTTTCCTGTGGAGGGTTTTTGTCACTTTTTTTACTCACCATAACTTAACTCAGTATTATGGTATATATATATATATATATATATATATATATATATATATATATATATATATATATATATATATATATATATATATATATATATATTTGCAGCCAGGTCACCTGATGGCTACTTTTCTGCCCTGGGCTGGCAGTAAACCCTGGTACAATCAGGTTACCAGTAGTTGGTATGGGGTTTTCCCCCTTCCTTTTGGTACTGCACTTGAGTGACAGCAGAAGGTGGTACATCCTGTTGTTATTGGTACAAAGGGGTGCCCACCTGCTGGCTGTACTTAAGAGCAAGACCGCCCTAAAGTGAGAGTTCCTTCTGCCGCCGAGGACGGCAGGTCACACAACTGGGAGCCTGAAATTGGGGTCCATGTGCTCTTCCCTCCAGCGGAGAGTGAGTGTAGACCATACCTCTGCCTCTGCTAGATAGGTGGGGAAGAGCTAGGACGGCTGCAGGTGCCCTTAGTCTGTAGTGGCAGTCCAGGGACCATCATCCTTTGACTCCTGAGAGACTGTATTGTGCAGATCCTGCCTTGTTCCTGTTACTGCAGAGTATAGTAATAAACCCGTTCCTGTTTGCAATATACCTACGGCCTGGTGCATGACCTTACTGGGGGAGAGGTAATAATTTCTACCATGGGAGATCACCTTCTGTTCCTGGAGCCCACGGCAGATGGAGGCGCTGCACTGCTAAAGATATATGTGGGTATGAACCCCAGAAGCCTGTTCCTGAGTCCCCACTACCATCGATGGACGACTCAGCCCTCCTGTTGCCAGCAGGTATATGCACCATACACCCTGCAATGGCCCATATCTGCAATTGGGTGGGGGAAACACTGTTACATTTGGAGGCACTGCTGAGATCTGTTTAGGTAACAGGACAGGCTTACAGCGAAACACAGCTGGAAGTAACAAGGTACGCTTCCAGAGCAAGTATTGAATGAAGGAGGGAGTCTAGGTGTAGTCAGGGAGATAGTATACCTCGTACCCTTGTTACCTTGAACAGATGACATAGACTGCCCTATCGGGTGAATGGTCTGGATGCAAGAAGGCTATTGCTTTTCTAAGTTGCCCTGAGGTGGGTAGTCGGGATGCCTAGTAGGGGGTGTACCTTTAAGCCCCAGGAGCCTCTGAAGGAAGGGTCTACGATGCTGGTAGGCAAGAGGAGTTGATGCTCGGTACTGCATAGGGAAGAACCCAGGGTTCTATTAGCCACTAGCCAGACTAAAAGAACCACAGAGTGCTTGTAATGGACTGAAATAATGTACAGTGTATCGAGATGGAGCTTTGATAGCCTGGGGTACAACCTACTCTTGGTAGACTGCTAATCTATGTGCTGTGAGGAGCCACAAGGAACGGATTCCTGCCAGAATCACGGTCACTGCGTGGTCTGTGAAGGAACTGTGCCCAAAATGGAGGTCCCCTTGCCCTGGAATTCGCCATGTGAGTTACATGAGCTAAAATGGCATCTCCTGCCAAGGCTGGAGAGTGCACGTGCTGCTTGCAGACAGGCTGTATGTGAACATTTTGCAGAGTCCTGCAAGGGTTTAGCGAGAAAGCCAGAACCCCACCCAAGAGATGTGACTGGCTCAGCCAGGAGTCAGTGTAACGCTCTGTCTATGTCACCGAGTGCCCCTCCTCTTCTCTTCACCAGAGGGAGGGGATATGGTGTCAGCCAATGCCTAAAGACTTTGGAGAATAAGGGAGGTACCGGATGCAGCGGACAGCACTCTCAGTTCTTCGGAGCCTGGCGAGTGAAAGGAGTGAGCTGCCCTTTGCTCTTGTGTTCCGTGTGTTCAGAAACAAATTGCTGATATGAATTTCAACCACTTAGACTACCTGGAGGACTCTTGGTGGTTACCGTGGAAGGGAAGAGGTACCTTTGATGACTTTGTCCCAAGTGCGACATCCCAGGTGGCGACCTGGTCTGGGGAGCCCAGTGTGCTCGCTGCAGAGCACACTTCCTGAAGCCCACGCTGTTGCGGCCTACGGAGTTTGCCCAGAAAGATGCGACGGACCCCGACACTTCGGCGGTCGATTCAGCTGCTACCCCAACTACCTCAACTATGGAGGCTTCAGAGGGCCGTGCGCCCGAGTTGAGGCCCAAGGGGATCTGAGTGTCCCGATGATGATAGAGCAGGCTGAGACAGAACCACACCCAGTCCCCACAGAGGAACCAGAGATGGTCGGTGAACCGGAGACATCCCACGAAATTTTGGGTAAGGTGACTACTTGAGGTGATGAGGCGCATGAGCTGGGACCGGCCTTGCTGATTGCCACTGATGATGCAGAAATGATCCGGTGCCTTTCCCCTGCAGATGTGTCCCTACCTTTTTCATGCACCAGTAGCCGTGGACCTTCGGTGGTGTTTCGGCCGCTGTTGATTATGCCAGCCGAGACTGGAGATGAACCGAATGGTGCCAACGACTTTGCACAACAGCGGTGTCCCTTGCCGATGACTGCAACCTGCACTTTGGCAACTTGCACTTTGGCAGAGCATAGTTCCATTTAGCGCTGTTCTCCCACTTCCTTGTTCCTTGTCCTGCCTTGCCTTGTCTCATTTGCCTTGTTTCAGATTTATCTCCTGTGTACCAACCCAGCTTTACGTTGGACTCCGCACTTCTGGCTCACCAACCCGGCTTACCTCTGACCTTCCGCATCTCTCCAATCCCGACCACGGCTAAACTCCTACTGGCTCCAAACCCTGACCACGGTTAAACTGAAATTAAACCAAAAAAGGGGCGCATGAGAGATAAAACACAGACAAAATTGGGTAAAGTAAACACAATTTATATGTACACTAAAACCATGTACACAACACATTTAATTTAAGAACGGATCACATAATCCTAAAAGCACACTACACTAATGAGGGCAAGCCTCAAAGGGGGGGGGGACTCGTTACAAGTTTCCACCTGTGCAGCAGAGTTTGGTGTGGTCCAGGCAGCTGATCATGATCTTCTGGGGTCCTGCATATGCGCAGGGCGCCGGGAGGGCCAGCGCACGCACGTGGCACCGGGCAAACCTTTGCGCTCCAAGCTTCTCGTCCTGCAGTGCTGCGGAGGGCTGTGGGAGGTTGTCAGACGGAGCTCCGGAATGCACCGTGTGTCCATTTTAAAAAGCAGTTGGAGGAGAATGCAGTCTGAGAAAGAGGAAAATGCTGCCACAGCACCCCACCGGGGTGGGGGGGGGGGGGGGGAGAGAGACACACACAATAGATGACACAATGATAAGTAATTTGCTAAGTTGCAAATTGATCTGTTCTCCTGTGATCGATCGGGGAAGATTCAGCTCAGAGGTTTACTAAATGGCTGTCAGTGCAGCAGAAAAGGACGAAAGATGCAAAGTTCTGTGGGGAAGATCATGTGACCAGGCAGTCACTAGATACAATTGGTACACTGCTAGAAAGAGGGCAGGGCTAAAAAGGTATGTGCCAGAGTCTGTTTCAGCAGAGGAAGGTGATATAACTTTGTAAATGGTTGCTATAGAAACAAAAAAATTGCTGTAACATTATAATACATTAAAAATGTCTGCAAATATTTTCTTATAGTACAGAATTGATTTATTTTAAAAACACACATGGAAGATATTGCTTGGTCTGTAGCTTTAACATATTGGAAATAAATATAATGTACAAAAATTAAAGGAAATTTGAAAGGCACAGATTATGAGTACAATCAAGTCTACATTTGGCAGAAATGTAACCCATATAATAGACGTGATAATGAGAGAACACAATTTAAAAAAACACCATCTCATAGGGGATCAGTACAGAGGTCCAATCCCTGGAGATCTATCCTTAAAAAATATTTTCCAGAAATGTCTATCATATACATATTTGCTGTGTGTTTAGAATATGCTAGGTGAGGCATACAACATACTGTATACTGGCTATAAAAAACGCATGAGATATTTTTTGCAATCCCTGAGCCTAAGGTTGCATGTTATATTGTGTCCACCAGATGGAGCTCTCAAATGTTTATTGTATTGTATTGTATTGTATGTCTTTATTTATATAGCGCCATTAATGTACATAGCGCTTCACAGTAATACATGTGGTAATCGAATAAATAACAGATAATATAAATAACAGATCATGGGAATAAGTGCTTTAGACATAAACATAACATTAAGGAAGAGGAGTCCCTGCCCCGAGGAGCTTACAATCTAATTGATTATTATTAGTAGTATTGTTTATTTATAAAGCGCCAACATATTCCGCAGCACGATACAGTGGGGGTACGGAGTTATGTATATTACATAAACATAAACAAGCGTAAACAGATATAAAGGTAATGAGGGCCCTGCTTGTGACAGCTTCCAATGTTTCTGCTGAATGCCATTGTACAATATATGTTTTTCTATGACAATAGCAGCCAATGGTTAGGCTCACATTCCTACATGAGTACCTCCATTGTAATGTATATTCTGTACATATCACTTCTAAACCCGGATAGTCACATTCTTGGAATCTGTCATAAATAAGATAGCTAACAGGAATAAACACAAAAATAATTTTCTGAGGCTGGGAAAAAACCTGTCATTTTGTATGAAACATTATATACTGATCTCTAAAATAATGTAACATATTTAAATAATAATAAAAGAGGGGTACAAGCACTAGGTGATTACAGTACCAGCATGACATGGGGGGGGGGGGAGGGGGATGCAAAAAAAGATTTAAAGATCCATCAGGTGAATATTTCCTGACGTTTCTTTCCCCTGGGGACCTTCCACGGGATTCCCCCTGGGGACTGGCACTGTGATCACCTCTTACCCCGCTATTATTACCCACCTTTACCGTGCACCACCCACCTCTCTGCTGTGAGATCCTTACCCAGTGTGTGTGGCCATTTTCCCCCCTATTAAATAATAATAAACAGATTTGTCTCCAATTCAATAATTTTATCAATTTTTTAAATACTAGATTAAGTTGTTTAATTTCTTGCTAAAATGGGCAATTCACAGTACTGTAAAGTTGGATGTTTCATCTAACCGTAATAGTTTTTTCCCTGCTCACTAACTGTTTAAATGTATTTATTCTGAAAAATTAGTCTAAAATCAGAATTATTATGGAAGCTAAGCCCCTCTAAGTGACATAGGTTGATCATAAAGAACCTTATCCGAAGAGATTAAGATAAGTTATTTTTTCTGAAAAGATCCTTTGTTTTTTTCATGGAAAACAGCTGGATGCTGCTTAGTAGAGTGGAGAAAATGAGAATAAACAGCAGGCGTTAAACACTTTACAGTAGGCTTTTAAAAAAAAATTAAATTAAATAAAAAAAACAGGAAAAAAAATAAGGTTGCACTTTAAAGGGCATCGCATTTTGCTCACTTTCAAAATAGGTCACATTGGTGGAACTGCACCTTTAACTAAAATACAAAGCACGGTATCAATCTGTGTTATCTTTTGTAATTTGCAAAAGTAACCAGGTGTTGTGGGGTTAGTAATCTGCTTTATATTGGTGTTTGACAGTATACACTAGATTGTATTTGAACTAGTCAGTTACACAAGTTCTACCCAATAGATATTTCTCATATAGGCATTAGAAAACAGTAGCAGCCTCTATTGCATGGATTCCTGCTGAAAAGCACTGGATGGTGGAGAATTCTTACGGGTGCATTTGTGCCTTTCACCCTGACAATTCTTCACCCATTCCTGGAAACCTAACATTCTTTTTTGCTCTACTGGTTCCGTCAATCAACAATATCTGAAATAACAGGTTGGGCAATGTGTCAAGCTCCTGCTATATGCATGCTGATTCTCTGCAAAACAGTAACAAAAAAAGATAATACGGTATTTGTGTATTTAAAGTTAAAGTTTATTAAACTAGGTTTGATATAGGATGCAGATTGATAGCAAAAATCCTTTACATCCTGTTAGATAATTGTTCTTGATGCATGGATTAAAGAAAACAAGTTAAGAACACAGTCAAAGAATTCAATATAACCTAAAATAATACTGTATCAAGGAATTCCTCCTGAGATACAAATGATGCCATAGCAGACGCATTCATAAAATCAATGCATAATGTCTTGATACTGTACATTGCTACATGTCCAAAATACCTTTTCACATATACTAGACTTTCCTACTATCTATCACTCCAGCTGATTTTTTGCATAACCGGCCGGTTATTACTCTAAGTGGAATCCTTGGTGATCCCACTGCAGAATTTTTGTAGGAATTTTTACCACATCTACAATTTGTTACTGGAGTGTGTTATTTACTCACACGATAAGGGTATTCATGTTTCATTATGTTTATGATTGTTTGATCCCCGTTTGTTTTTATTTTTGTGTTATTTTTATTCTTGTTATCATTCCATGATTAATACATTTTGATTTTTTTTATTTAGCTATTTGTATTTTTTTTTTGATCAGAGTGCTTGTTTTAGGACTTTTCTCCTTTTTTGTGTTGCAATATTTTCTGTCCTATAGCCCCGCTACACATCTTTATTTTGGTATATTTGTAGCTTTTGATCTAGTTTATTTATATTGGTTTTTGATGCGGTTATATATATATATATATATATATATATATATATATATATATATATATATATATATATATATATATATAACAATAGCAAGAATGTTCAGGGCACTCAAAGGGAAAAAGTAAAAGGAAAAAACTTATCTGATCAGTCGTGATGCTCACAGTGCGGTGGGGGAGCTTGAGAAAGGACCGTAAGTTCTGAAACGTTGCTTCTTTTTTCTGTGATTACCCCCTGATGCCTGTGTTACTTCATTAAATTGTATTTTTTGAATTTGTGAGTGCTCCAGATTCTTTGATATTGGATATATATATATATCAAGAGAAAAAATATTAGCGCCAACCTATCACTATATAATATCTCTATAAAAATAAAAGGTGATTGTAAAAATAAAAATAAAAATAATACAGATAAGAATAAAAAACCTATGCTAAGCACAGTGGATAGAATAAAAATTAATGTATTAAACTAATAAAATGCATAAAAAATACATAAAAGGATGCTACAAGTGGAGGCGCATGCGCGAAGGACACGGAGATGGCAGCCTAAGTCTCTAGCTCCGTGCCGCGCATAACAGAATAACTTGAAAACACCCCAAAAAAATAAAGTTTCGCAAACCAAAAGCAGCAGGCACCCCCTCTGAATACCCCAGGATGGCCCCGAAAAAACCCGTCACACAGAAAAAGCCAAAATCGGCGGACGTTCGGGCATATTTTGGCGGAGCAAGCACAAGCGGGGGCCTGGAAGAAATGGCGCCATCTTCAAACCCGGACACTGACACGGAGTTAGAAGGTGAGGAAGAGGGCCCCAGCAATCAAGCCTTGTTGCCTGTTAGGAGATGCGACTTTGAGAGGTTGTACAACGACCTCAAGTCACTACTACAGGCCGAAATTAAAGAAGTTAAAAGAGACGTAGTAAAGCTGGGCACGAGAACAGACGACCTGGAGAGAAAGGTGGACCAGACAATAAAGGTGGTCAAAAAGACTGACAAAAAAACGGGGGACCTGCAGCGACAGATAGATGAGTTGCGGGAACGGCAGGAAGATGCAGAGAACCGGGATAGAAGGAATAATCTGCGGATCCGGGGGTCACAGAGGAGGTGGGAGACTGCAATGAATACATCACCAGATGGATGGAAACCCTCCTCCCCGACCTCAACAGGGACGCACTGGCCCTAGATAGATGCCACAGGGCCCTCCAGGCGCGCCCGGTACAAAACGAGCAACCGCGGGACATAATTACCTGGCTGCACTTCTTCACAACGAAGGAGGCCATATTGCGACAAACTCGGCCCCTGGCATCAGTGGACTTTGAGGGCAACAAGATGCTTGTGTTTCAAGACCTGTCCCCAGCCACACTACTCAGACGCCGTGGTCTGTTCCCCTTCACAAAGGTCCTCCGCGACCAAAACGTGAGGTACAGGTGGACCTTTCCGTTCGGGTTACAAGTAACAAGGAACGGGAGGGTATTCACTATGAAAGACCCCGCAGAGGGCCCGGGGTTCCTGGCAAAGCTGGGCCTAAGAGATGCCCCTGCGCAAGTGGTGGATGAGGCGGTGGCGCTAGAACCGGAGTGGAGTGGAGGGAATGGTTCACCAAAAGCAAAAGGGAAAAAGCGCTGAGAAGCAGCGGTGGTAGCCCCACAAAAGCGCACGGTTGCGCTCATTCAAAGTTCCAAAGTTGTGGCCAAAGTTATAAGGTCCGGTTGTTAACCCCCGAAACTGCCCGCCTAAGTGGACATTATGCCCGCCTGTCCAGAACCTACGGTGTCCCAGCCCTGCGTCAGAGTCAGCATGGCCCGCCTCAAGATCCTTGGTGAGACAAGTGCCGGCGGTGGGCTCCAGGACAGTTACAGACAGTACGGCAATCACCGACGGGGGGGGGGGAAAAAAAAATGCACCGCGAGACAGACAAAAGCAGAACCCCTACAGAATAAATTGCTGGGAACTTACCTGCAAGTGGCGAAAGATGGCGGCGGAGCTAAAGCATGGTGAGTGCCAGAGTGAGACGCAGATGGAGGAAGATCTCCAAAGGCGGGAAGAGAGAGCACGCACCACCTCCGCCTCGTGGCAGGGCATCTCCCAAAATGGCGACCGGAAGCAGGAAACCGGAAACTCAACCTAGCCGGAACCTCATAGAGCGACGCCATCTTGGAGGAGGCAGCAGACACAGAACCCGATGACGTCATCTTCTGGAGCCTCAACGCGCCGGAACTCCCGCAGGACCCAGGGACGCTGTACCGGAGGGTCATACAGAGCCAGCCGCCGCAGAGTAGTAGCAGGGAAATAAGGAAGGCGAGGATGATAGAGAGTGGGAGGAAAGGGAGACGGAGTAGAAAAGCAGGGGGAAGTAGGGAAAGAGGAAGGGGGAAGATAAACTGAAGGACGAGCAGAAGCAGGCTATAGGGGTAGAAAGCGAGTTGAGGAGGTAGAGTCAGAACTAAGAGGAAGCAAGTTACAGAATAGGAGGGGAAAGGACAGTAAGTAGAGAGAGAGAAGGGATCAGGGAGCAGCGGAGAAAAGATTGGGAGGGGAAGAGAGTAGGGAGAAGGACGTAGAGAGTACAAGGAAGTTAGAAGATGGCAGGGGGAAGTAAGGGCGGAACTATCAATTAGTTATTAGAGAATTATAAAAGAGGGGAGGACTAAGCTCAGAGAAGGGCGAGGCAGGGTTAGGCAAGACAAGACAGAGAGCATGCGCAAGTTGACAACACGTGGGCCTGGTTACGGCGGGCAGCCGGACAAAAAAGCAGGTGGACATGCCTGGCGAGACATGTAAGGGGGGAAACCCCAGTTTTCAGGGTGTAAAAGGGAGCGCGGACACGGGGTGGGTGCCGGATGGTCTACCCCGGAGTCGGCATGAGCCTCAATGGGGTCGGAAAGGGGGAGGGACCCCCAGATCCGACTAAAGTCCTTGGGGAAGAGGGGAGGGGGCGAGGTCTGGGACCCGCTAATGCCTCTACCCGAAAGGCATTGGGATGGGCTGTGGGACAGGGAAGTCCCGGAGCCGATACCATAGTTTTATATGTTTACATGTATTTGTGTTGTGGTCTTTCTGTTGTAACCCTTGATGTGCTTTCCCTCTGTGTCACTTTCCCCCCCCACGTACCCCATCCCCCTAGCAGGGCGCAGAAGAGAAGCTGTAGAGGACAGAAAGAGACAAAGTGCGGGAACTCCCCATCGTCCAGAAGACCCAGAATGGCCCAGGACTACTCCGGCGGAAAAAGGTCACAAATAAAATATTATGAATAACGAGGTCAGATGTATCTCACACAACGTTAAAGGCTTTAACGGTCCAGCGAAGCGCAAGCTAGCCCTCAGAGATTACAAGAGACTTAAAGCCGATTTCCTCTTTCTCCAAGAGACACACTTCTCCAGAGACAGTTACCCTAAATTCTTAGACAAAGAATTCCGTGTAGTGCACTTAGCATCAGCTCAAGTGAAAAAGAGAGGGGTAGCAATAGCCATACACAACAGGATAGACTTCACAATCGAGAAGAAGGTGGCAGATAGGGAGGGCAGATTCTTAATCCTGGTGGGTTCAGTCCAGGGGAAACCACTCACGTTAGCATCAGTTTATGCACCCTGTGAAGTCTCAGCGGATTTCTTTTCCCTTTTCTTCCGTAAGCTACAAAAGGAGGCAAAGGGAAACATGATAATAGCGGGTGATCTCAACAGGACACTGAATCCCAAGTTAGACCGGTGCACGGCCGCTAGTCTCCCCCCTAAGTTAGATATTCAGCAAATCACGCAGGGATTGAAGGATTGCCAATTGGTAGATATATGGCGCGAACAGCATCCCCAAAGTAGAGATTATACCTTCTTCTCCCACCCCCATAACAGATACAGTAGGCTGGACTACTTCCTAGTATCAAACAGACTGGTCCCAGTGGTCTCCCACACGGGGATCCACGATATTTCGTGGTCCGACCACGCACCTATCGAGCTGCGGTGCACTCTAAACTTACTAGACAGACCTGGAGCAAACTGGAGGCTAAACGAGCTGTTATTAAAAATCCCAAATTTGCAGAGAGAAATTGGTGAGAGGATTAAGGATTTCTTCACTGAGAACGTAGGGAGTGTTTCTTCCGACACCACCCTATGGGAAGCCCACAAGGCGACTCTCAGAGGCTCCCTCATGTGCCTAGCTGCTAGGCGCCGGAGGGATCAGGAGAAACAGATAAAAGTCCTACAGGACAAACTAGCGACCCTATCTAAGGCGCACAAAGTATCTAGGAATCAGGACACACTGCGTGCTTTGGCAGAAACCAAACAGCAGTTGAATATAAAACTGGCCTCCCGGGCAGAAAAGGAGATGAGCTGGTCCAGACATAGGTACTTTGAGAAAGCGAACAAGCCGGACACCCTATTAGCAAATCGACTTCAAAATAAAATTCCTAATTATCATATACAAACTATTCGCACACAAGGGGGTGAGCTTACTTCTAATCCTCAGAGGATCGTGGCAGAGTTCAAAAGCTACTACGAGACGCTGTACGATGGGGGTAAGGTCATACACAATCAAAAGACGAGGGATAATCTTGGGGAATTCTTAAAAGAAGCCAAATTACCGACCTTGAGCAGGGTGGAGAAAGAAGCGTTACAGACGGACTTCTCTTTAGAAGAGTTAACGGTAGTTGTAAAGTCACTTAAGCCTGCCAAAGCGCCCGGCCCAGATGGTTTCTCCAATTTATACTATAAAAAATACCTGAAAATTTTAGCCCCACATCTATTGAAGCTATTTAACTCTATTTTACACGGGGCCTCGTTCCCAGCTCATATGCTTCAGGCGTCAATCTCCCTGATCCATAAACCTGGTAAGGACCCGGCAGACTGTAAGAGCTACCGGCCCATCTCGCTGATTAATACGGATGTAAAAATTTTCTCCAAATTACTAGCTAATAGAGTGGGTATCGTCCTTCCCAGGTTGGTTCATCCAGATCAGGTGGGGTTCATCGGAGGAAGGCAAGCGGCGGACAACACCAGATGGATAATAGATTTGATGGATTTGGCACAGAAACAGAATATCCCGTCAATGGTACTAAGTCTGGACGCTGAGAAAGCCTTCGATAGAATCGATTGGCCCTACTTGAGAGGGACGCTTGAGGCATTTGGCTTTGAGGGACGCCTCTTGGAGGCCATCATGGCCCTATACGAGGGGCCAACGGCAAGGGTGAGACACCAGGGATTCCCATCAGAGCAATTTCAAATTAAGAGTGGCACACACCAGGGATGCCCGCTGTCCCCTTTGTTGTTCGCCCTCTGCGTAGAACCCTTGGCGGCACATATCAGAAACAACCCGGATATTACGGGCATAGCTGTAAAAGAGCAATCACACAAAGTGGCGCTCTACGCAGATGATGTGATCCTGACATTATCACAGCCTCTCACCTCCCTGCCCAATGTCTTCTCAATTTTGGGGACCTTTAAACAAATTTCTGGGTTCAAAATTAATCAGGCCAAATCGGAAGCCCTCAATATAAATTTACCCAAACCAGTAGAAAAACTAATTGGACTCAATTTTAATTTTAAATGGCAACCCTCTATGATTAAGTATTTAGGGGTATATATCACAAAAGAATATAAGGCTTTATACAAAGCAAATTATCCCAGGTTGTTTCGGACTCTCCGTGAGGATCTCCGGAGATGGGCGGAGTGCAGTATCTCGTGGATAGGCCGTATTCATAGTGTAAGGATGAATATCCTGCCACGAGTGCTGTACCTTTTCCAGGCCCTCCCGATCCCCCTGATAAAAGAAGACATCCTCTCGCTTCAGTCCTTAATAACAAAGTTTATCTGGAATAAGAAAAACCCACGAATTAACAAAGCGATCTTAAGGAGGCCGACCTTGAGAGGAGGGTTGGGGGTGCCATGCTTGTTCGCCTACTACAAAGCAGCCCAACTGTGCCAGATTGTGCAGTGGCACACAGACCCGAACCTTCGGAGGTGGGTAGCGCTAGAAAAAACATGTTGCACACCAATAGATATTAGGAATCTAATTTGGTTGCCCAAAAAAAGTCGGGCCGTCATGCGGACTCCTCTGCAGACCATGGTCAACTCCTTGAAAGTCTGGGACGCGGTAAAGATCAAGTGCCACCTCACATCCCTGAACCCTCTGATGACTCCCATTTGGGGGAACCCAAACTTTGCTCCAGGTATGGATAGCTCTATTTTCTCAAAATGGATTCAAGCTGGGTATCTCCGACTAAAAGATCTGGAGGGCAGGCAACGTGTAAAAACATTTGATCACATTAAAGAGGAGAACAATTTACCAAACACTGAATTCTTTAGATACCTCCAGATCAGGGCCTTCTACAATGAAGCCCCAATTCGGCCCCGGAGAACGAATTTTGAGCAGCTCTGTTCAAGAGATACGGACACAAGGGGACTAACATCTAGAATGCACAGGGAAGTAGTCTGCCCAAAGACGGACGACCAACCCAAACTGGCCTACATGAGACAGTGGGAAGCAGATTTGGGGGAGACATTAGAAGACGAAGACTGGGATAAGATCCTGCAGATGGCGGCCAAAAGCTCCATCTGCACCACATTAAAGGAGAACGCATATAAAGTCCTGATGAGGTGGTATTACACGCCCGCTAAATTATCTAAATTTGTCAAAGGCTACTCTCCGCTCTGCCCCAAGCAGTGCGGAGAGAGAGCGGACTTATTCCATATGATGTGGTCTTGTACGAAGGTAAACCCGCTTTGGGAGGAGATTAAAGATTGGCTTCAGAGACTACTAGAAGTGGACATCCCCTTAGACCCGTGGCTGTTCCTGTTGGGCAGACGAGTCAAGGGGCTATCTAACGCCACACATATATTGATCGCACATCTGGCTACAGCCACCAGGTGCGAGATCGCAGCAGTATGGAAACAACCAGAGATTCCGATTATCCCCAAGATTAGAAATAGAATTTGGTTTGTATGCCGGATGGAACAGTTGACGAGTTTGGTCAACGACACCGGCTCAAATTTTCTAAAAGTCTGGGAGCCCTGGCTGGCACAGACAGAAATCCCGGGAATAGATATCACCACAATCCTGCAATAATAGGTGGTAAATGCGTTCTCCGGTAATGAAAGGGATCCATGACAACATAGCGACAGAGAATCCGGAGGAGGAGCGGGACCCAGGGTAGATTAGGACCCTAGTGTAGGAGGCAGCCAAAGAGGTAACAGCAGGTGAGCGTGGGCCAAGGTTCTCGGAGAAAGTGGTTACTCTAAAATACATGCACGGCGCCCGAACGGCTGAGGATAGGCGGAACACCCCTTCGAGCCCTCTAACCCCCCCCTCCCTTCCCCCCCCCTCCCTTCTACATAGTCAGTGTGTCTTGTCCCCCGGTTCGTCTTGTAAATCCAGTAAGTCAAGTTTTTGGTTCTTTATATAAAAAGAAAGTACTAAATGTGGTGTTGTCACTGTAGACAATGGATGGTGTTACCATGTCAGATGTATTTCACCCAATAAAATCAAAGTTATATAAAAAAAAAAAAATACATAAAAAAAGAAAATGTCCAGAAAAATATATATAAAAAATATATACAAATCCCAAGATATTCTAATTGCTATCCAAAAGAGTCTCTGCAGCCCGAATGAAGGGAACACCACTTCCTTGAGGATATCTACAAAAACACAGAAAAAACAGGCGCACTCATAGCGTAAAATTGTATAACAATAAATTTATGGAATAAGGGATAAAAATACACACTCACAAACAGAGCTGAATAAAATGCATTTTTGAGTACAACTCAGCCCGTTCAGACGCAGGAACCCAAAGAGGAGGACTTCGGTGTAATGTCCGCGGTGTGTCTTGCCACAATAGCCCCTCTATGTCCCAGCAGGGACCGAAAGCCACGAGGGACGCCGCCTTCCCCTTGCTCCGGTGCTACACAGAGCATACACTGAATCAAATCTCGCGTGAGCTCAATGACGTCAGCGAGGTTTCAGCCGGAGAGAGTTCACAATGTAAACAGGAACTTGAATGTCTGAATGGCTGGTAGCAAAATGCTAGCAACGCAGCAAAAGTGCAATATATGCAGATGAGTGTCAGTATAAAATATACAAATTGGACAGTAGGCTCCACAGCAATCTCTACGCGTTTCGTCTCGAACGAGACTTCATCAGGAGTAATAGCATAGGCATTAAACACAGTTATATAGTACATAAGACCAATCAGAGCATAGAAGACAGAGGATTAGTAATGAGATACACATGATGAGTAATAGGGTTGGATTAACCCCCATATATGCCAAAGCACACATAGATACGGATTCACAATTTTAATCCTAAGGACCAAATATATTATTGCATATAGTATTAAGCGCTTCAACTAGTGCATTAATTATATATCACAATTGTAAAACAAAAATTAAGCACACAAGTTAGCCAAAAAGGTTAACCAAAAAGATTAAGTAGAATGTCATTGGTAGATAACTTGCATAGTAACATATATATAAAACATATAATACAAGAAACAGATGTCAATACATGGTAAACAATACCCTGCAGCAATGAATTCAAACCATATGTTGTGACTGGGACTTTTATTATCTCTGCCGAAGGGCTGATGCTGTTTGTATGCAGATTTCATCTCCGTGAGCAGCGCATCGATCGTTTAGCTGTCTAACTTTCCACTTGGCTACTCAATATACTGATTGATATTGCGCATGCGTGAGGATTGGATTTTTTCAATCGCGCGACTATGATGTCATTTCTAATGAGGGCTAAGCGGCTATATCCTTGTAAGACGGCCGTTGCATCAGGCGGTTTGTGATGCGCATGTGCGAGAACTGGATCGCTGCTATCGCGGGACAGCATGACGTCATCATTCCGTCCCCCACAAGGAGATTAAAATCAATTATAGCAAACAGAGTATACATAAACCAATAAACAGGGCCATCTAGCTGAACCCTAGAACTACATATGTGAGATGCGGACATGGCAACCAATAAGGATTTAATATGCATTTTTGTGGGATGATTTTTGGCGCGAAAACGTCATCAAAAATAGCCCTATTTAACCGGACTTGCTCCAAGCCTCCAGTACCACCCTAGAAGAAGCCTTAGTGGGCGAAACGCATTGTGGGACTTTCACGCTGCTGGCCTGCCTGCTAGCACTCTATTTGGACTTTATATTTCCGTTGTTTACCCCTGGAAGTTATTCTTGGATCGTGGCTTTATTTACCAGAGACAGCAGGGTCATATTATCATAGGAGCTGAGTATCTTCCTATTTATCCATCTTTTTGACATCTGTGTTTGGGTCACTGAAGTACCTTTCAAATAATGTTTCTTTGATGTCATGCACTATATGTATAGTTTCATGCCTATAGGTCTTCTTTATTAAGTGCCCTGCACACTGGTTAAGCATGCCTGTTAATTATTATTTTTTACCATATTCCATGTATTTTCTTTAAAGGTTTATTATTTATTTTCCTTTATGGTTTTTTTTGCTCAGTATCTGTAGTAACGACCGGCCGTTTGAAGATCACTATGGGTACTTCGTCCCATAGTGGTCATATCATCTCAAGTACTGATCGTATTATGTTTTGGTTTTATATGGCAATTTAGTTTTCCTTGGGTCTGTTCATATTTTATTTATTTTTTGTCTAGTCAGGCAGGTTTTCAGTCAGCTGTTTTTGTTTTTCATCATTATTTTTTGATTTAATAAATTACTATTATTATCTTGCATAATTTGTCTGAGTGCTCTTTAGAGGTTTCTTTTTCTGTGTTTTCATATATTTATATATATATATATATATATATATATATATATATATATATATATATATATACACGCATACCCCGCATTAACGTACGCAATGGGACCGGAGCATGTATGTAAAGCGAAAATGTACTTAAAGTGAAGCACTACCTTTTTCCCACTTATTGATGCATGTACTGTACTGCAATCGTCATATATGTGCATAACTGATGTAAATAACGCATGTGTAACAGGCTCTATAGTCTCCCTGCTTGCATACAGCTTCGTTACAGGTAGGGAGCTGGTATTGCTGTTAAGGACGTGCTGACAGGTGCATGCGTGAGCTGCCGTTTGCCTATTGAGCGATATGTACTTACTCGCGAGTGTACTTAAAGTGAGTGTCCTTAAACCGGGGTATGCCTGTATATACACACACACACACACATACAGTATATACACACACACACACATATATATATATATATATATATATATATATATATATATATATATATATATATATAAAAACACAAACATAATCGCATCAAAAACCAATATGTATAAATACACACACATAATATATATACACAATTATGTCCACGCGTCCAGCAATCATGCTGACCGCTAGCTCAATAACATTCCATTGGGTCAGTTTCATCGAATGAAACTAAACTGTTCGAAGGAGAGTGACTTTTTCTCCCAATCTGAGATTCTAGGGAAAAAGTTCATTGAGAAAGGTTATGAACCAAAGTTGATCAAGGAATATTTGATAAAGTGGTGTCAATGGAGAGATCCTCCTTGCTAGCTAAGTTGAGGATAAAAAGAAGTGCTTTGTCTAAATATAATATTGAGGAAGGTACCACACATATTATGGTTCCTAGATTTATTACAAACTTCAACCAATCCTCAAGATCAATTGGTAACATCTTAAATAAACATTGGGGGATTCTGAAATGTGACCCCCATTTAGGATCAACATTGCCTATTAAGTCGTCAGTAATATTTCGTAAAGCACGTAATATCAAGAATAAACTGGCCCCGAGCAGGCTCAAACAAAGTGGGGCATGTACTAGAGCCATCTCCTTGGCTCATGGGAATTATAAGTGTGGCAGGTCACATTGTACGACCAGTAGACATTTAGTCATATCTGATCATTTAGATTCTTTTTTTAAAGCTAGTACACATAAAGTCATAGGTGACATCAATTGCTTAAGTATGTTCATAATCTACATCTTGTCCTGTGGTTGCGGCCAACAATATGTTGGTCACACCACGCGCCCGCCTTAGCACCCACTCTTGAGCATCGTAGAAATATAGTAAATGGTGTCAACAATCACAGCATATATTTCCATCAAACTCATAATAAAGATCCTGGTGCATTAAAAATCATGGGTTTGGAGTATATCGTCTAGAGTTTTTTCCTTCTTCCTCTGATGTGTATTTCGACACATTCCTATCTAGCCCTGCCTTGCTTAGATTAATTTCTCTGCTTCTTGTTGTCTATAGCAAATCATTTTATCAATCGATACACTGCACTTGTGTATGTTTATATACGTGAATTGAATCCTTTTGTTATTTAAGTATACACATTTTTCTGTTGATTTTTTGCACATATGTTTGTATGTGTTATATAATATATGTGCATAATTATATATTTTTCAATTTTTTAAATTTTATTTTCATTTTTTAAACGCTTTAAACTCTCTTCCAGGTATTTGCATATTTGCATTTTTGAATTTTTTTAAAAATATTTTGCTTTCACAATTCTGTCCTTTGGTATATTGGTATATTGGTTGAAACTTTACTAGCATACCTATACTATATATACTATATCAGTCTTGTGTAACATTTATTATATACATTCTATTAAGTGTAACGGTTTTTGTGAACCGGCCTGACCCACCCAATCTCACATTGGCCCCTGTGGTCTAACCAGTCCCCATTACAGTGTGATAGTGTCTGGTGGTGCACCTGTTGGCAACAGGACTCCTGAGTCTCCCGCATGATTGTGTATGGGGAGGACCCGTCCAGACAGGCAGCTGAGGTAGTGTGCTGAGTCCTACCTATTTCCAGTGCAGCGCCTCCACCTCATCAGGGTCCCTTCGGTCACTTGGGGATGGTCCTGGCGAGGAACTCCTCTGTGGTGCTCCTCTCTGTACAATCACTTCACACATGTACACGAGAGGGTTTGTAATTAAGAGCATCTTTATTGGACAGTGGGCAATGCTGCCCTCCACAATGGGGTGTATTAGCCCTCCATTGTCACAGCACTTCCCTTTACAAGGTGTATTTCTCCTTAAATAGGGATTCCCTATCCCAGATGGGATGTCTTTACTCTGTGCCAGGTCCCTGGACACAGTCTTCTTATTCGCTACTATAACATAACTCTTACTCCTCTCAGAACTAACTCTTAGACACAGTGCTGTGCCTTATGTACACTCTGGAAGCTGACACACCTCTGACATCACTAACCATGGAGTCAGAGCCCGAGAGCTCCCCGGAGCAGATGACGTCACTTCCGGTTTCCGGTTTGGGTAAGATGCACCAGTGACACGCACGCCAAGGCGGAGGGGAGACTGAGACAGTTTCATTACACTGAGATCCAATCTGTGTGATCTAAACGCTTGTATTCTTTTAACACATTGTGAGTGTATTGTACTATCACTTACCTTTTTAATAGAATTTTATACAGTCTGCACTATGTCCGTTTCTGTGTTATTTACCTAAGGTCCTCAGCACTTTACAATTCACTCAGACCCACCTGTACTACGATCAGACGGGCTGTCCCTCAAAGATACCTTTATGGGAATATCACTCACCATACACTTGTGAGTACCTAGCACACTGCACCTTGAATATTTATTCACAAGTATATCTCAGTACTGCACCATCAGGATTTTTTTCTGTTTTACATGGTTTTGCACTTCCCGATGATCTTCACCCCTTCCTGACTCTGCTCTGGAAGCTGCCCTCTCTTATGGTGGCCTTTCCTTCTTCTACACTCCATGCCCTGATGGTAGTGGTGGAGGTGTGGGCTCCTCCTCTCCTCTCTCTGCCTTTACCAAACCCTTCCTATTCCTCCAACTCTTGCTTTTCCCTCCTTTGAGGCTCACACTGTCGAGATCTTCTCTTCTCTCCCTGTCCACGTGGCAGTCATCTATCACCCACCTACCTCTACTCATCCCCCTTCTACCTTTCTCTCTCACTTTCAATCCTGACTCTCTTTCTTTCTCTCCTCAGACTCCCCTGTTCTTCTTCTTGGGTACTTCAACTGCCATATTGATGACCCCTCTCTATCTTGGGCTTCCCGCTTTCTCTATCTAACCTCTTCTTTTGGCCTTCAACAGTGGACCTGGTTTTCACTAAAAACTTTTCTCTCTGATTTCTCCATTTCCCATTTTCCTCTCTGATTTCTCCATTTCCCATTTTCCTCTCTCATCTCATTCTCTCTCTCTCGCTTCTCCCCTTCTCCATCTCCATCTCCATCTACCCCTCATTTCTGCAGAAACCTGCGCTCTATTAACCTACCAGTCTTTGATTCCACTTTACGCTCCTCCCTCTCCTCTCTCAGTTCAGCTCCAGACCCTGACAACCTGGTCAGAAACTACAACTCTGCCTTATTCTCCTCTCTTGATCTACATGCCCCGCTTTGTCTATGCCGTCCTCGCCTTTCGAACCCCAGGCCCTGGCTAAATTCTCACACGCGCATGCTGCATTCCTCCACTTGTTGCCCCTGGAGGAAATCTCACACTCTCGCATACTTCCTTCACTACAAATTTATGCTGTCCTGTTTAAACTCTGCCCTCTCTCAGGCTAAACAATCCTACTTTTCCTCACTAATCAGCACGAACAAGTCTAACCCACGTCGACTCTTCTCTATCTTTGACGCTCTACTCAGACAACCCTAAGCTGCCTCTTCTTCATCTGCCATCTCATCTCTGGACTTTGCTGACTATTTTATGGAAAAGGAAAAATCTATACGTCAGAACATCCCCATTGTATCCTCCTCTCATACTACACTGCTTCCTAACTCTCCTGACTTCCTTGACTCTTTTTTTGCTATCTTGGAGGAGGATGTGTCACTGCTGATCTCCTCTTCTCCCTCTACCACCTGCCCCCTTGATCCCATTTCCACCCATCTCCTAACCCTCTACTCTGGTACCTTTCCCTCTTCCTTCAAACATGCAACAGTTATACCATTACTCAAAAACAGCAAGCTTGACCCTACCTTTCTAACTATCGACATGTCTCCCTCATGCCTTTTGCCTCTAAACTCCTTGAACGTCTTGTATTCTCTCGTTTGCTCCATTTTCTCAACACCTATTCTCTCCTAGACTCTCTACAATCTGGCTTCCGCACTGCTCACTCAACTGAAACAGCCCTCAGTAAAATAACTAATGACCTCCATACTGCCAAAGACAGAGGTCATTGCACTCTGCTCATATTACTCGACTTCTCTGCAGCATTTGACACCGTGGACCACCCTCTTCTCCTTCACATTCTCCATACTCTTAGTATTCGTAACAAAGCTTTATCCTGGATCTCCTCTTACCTCTCCCATCGTACTTTCAGTGTCTCTTCTGCTAACACCTCCTCCTCTATCGATCTCTCTGTGGGGGTACCCCATGGCTCTGTCCTGGGACGTCTTCTCTTTTCTCTGTACACACTTTTTCTAGGTGACCTATCACATCTCTTGTGTTTACAAATAACCTCTATGCTGACGACACACAAATTTACTTTTCAACCCCTGACCTAATACCTGCTGTACAGACCAAAGTTTCTGAATGTCTCTCTGCGATATACTCCGGGATGGCCCTTCGCCGACTTAAACTTAACATGGCAAAAACAGAGCTCCTCATACTTCCTCCCAAACCTGGCCCTACTTGCACATTACTGTTGGTAGTTCTATCATTCACCCAGTAGCCCAAGCACGCTGCCAAGGGATCACACTCAACTCATCTCTCACATTCTCCCCTCAAATTCAAAATGTAGCTAAAACCTGTCGCTTTTTTCCTCCGCAATATTACAAAGATACGTCCTTTCCTCTGTTACTCGACTGCAAAAACTTTGACACAGGAAAAACTCTGTGTCACAGAGGGAAATCTCGCGAGAGCCGTACGAGATCCGATCACCTGATGCGGAAGCACTTGCCGGTGTGAGGAGGTCTGGAAGTCGGCGTTCTATACCACGAGTGTGAGAGACTCGCTAAACACTCTCTACTGCCCGTTTTTAACTCATAGAATGTGAGTTAAATACTTTTGTTTTATCCTTAGATGTTTTATTAAAAGGTTTTACACATATGTTTCTCCTTTTATCTCCTTTTATTCCCTACCCATCCCTTTATTTGAGATCCACACCAAGGTACAGTCTGCTAAACACAGACTCATCGTGATTTGTACTTGTGATGCAAGAAATACACAAATATTTTTGATTCCACAGATTTCCAGAAATTAATATTCTGCATCTTCAATCCAGACTGTGCTGAAAATCTGTGTAATAGGGCACGCATAAACTGATATGGATCCATGGTAAAATGTATAATATGCAAATAGTGACTCACTGTGAGTGCACATTTGCATGTCATTACCCACAATCCCTGTCTGCAGTGGATGCATTCTATGCCAAGAGGTAATGGGGAAAAGCAGTTTTTTGACCTATCTGAGATATGTGTATATGCTCATACTCTAAGTCAGGCCTGCACAACATACGGCCCGAGGACCGCATGTGGCCCATCTGGACTCCCTGTGCGGCCAGCGATGCCCCCCCCCCAGCCCGCTCTGCAGACACAGGAGGGAAGGAGCGCCAGCATTTCACACGCTCCCCACCCCCTCCTGAGCCCACTCTGCCGACACATTGAAGGAGCGCTAGCATCATGATGCTCTTCCTCCCCCCCCCTCCAACCCCATGAGCCCGCTCTGCCTATTAGGGAAGGATTGGCAGCAGTTTGATGTGATCCCCTGCAGGCAGAGAGGAGAGAAGGAACAGAGCTGAGGCCGATCTGACTGCAGAGGGTGGGGGCAGGGTTAGTGACAGCGGAGACTGTTAGTGAGAACAGGAAGTGGCTTCACCCCTCCTCTCCCCAGCCATGCTCCACAGTGAAAGGTAGGACACCCCCCATGCAGCTGCTCCTCAGAGCTAGTGGCAGTGTCAGTGTGTCAGAGTCAGTGTCAGTGTGGCAGTGTCAGTGTGTCAGTGTGGCTGTGGCAGTGTGGCAGTGGCGCTGTGGCAGTGTCAATGTGTGTCAGTGTGGCTGTGTCAGAGTGTCAGAGTGTCAGTGTCAGTGTCAGTGTGTCAGTGTGTCAGTGTGGCTGTGGCAGTGTCAGAGTGGCAGTGTGGTACAGTGTCAGTGTGGCAGTGTCAGAGTGTCAGTGTGGCTGTGGCAGTGTGTCAGTGTGTTTGTGGCTCTGTCCTGGGACGTCTTCTCTTTTCTCTGTACACACTTTTTCTAGGTGACCTATCACATCTCTTGTGTTTACAAATAACCTCTATGCTGACGACACACAAATTTACTTTTCAACCCCTGACCTAATACCTGCTGTACAGACCAAAGTTTCTGAATGTCTCTCTGCGATATACTCCGGGATGGCCCTTCGCCGACTTAAACTTAACATGGCAAAAACAGAGCTCCTCATACTTCCTCCCAAACCTGGCCCTACTTGCACATTACTGTTGGTAGTTCTATCATTCACCCAGTAGCCCAAGCACGCTGCCAAGGGATCACACTCAACTCATCTCTCACATTCTCCCCTCAAATTCAAAATGTAGCTAAAACCTGTCGCTTTTTTCCTCCGCAATATTACAAAGATACGTCCTTTCCTCTGTTACTCGACTGCAAAAACTTTGACACAGGAAAAACTCTGTGTCACAGAGGGAAATCTCGCGAGAGCCGTACGAGATCCGATCACCTGATGCGGAAGCACTTGCCGGTGTGAGGAGGACTGGAAGTCGGCGTTCTATACCACGAGTGTGAGAGACTCGCTAAACACTCTCTACTGCCCGTTTTTAACTCATAGAATGTGAGTTAAATACTTTTGTTTTATCCTTAGATGTTTTATTAAAAGGTTTTACACATATGTTTCTCCTTTTATCTCCTTTTATTCCCTACCCATCCCTTTATTTGAGATCCACACCAAGGTACAGTCTGCTAAACACAGACTCATCGTGATTGCTGCAAGAAGCCTCAAAGACAAGCCTCTCCAAAGATCCAGGAGCCAAGAAACAGACGAACTACAGGAGCTGAGTTGGAGAGTCCCTAAGTGGATTAAAGGCCTTTAATGATCTTACTAGTGTAAGTGCATATCTCACCGAATTCTTATCTGTTTGTATTGATATACTGCCCTATGATTTTTTCCTCTTTTTTCTTTTCTCTTCCCCTGCATATGTGCGCCTAGGTCACTCTTTGCAATACATTTCCAGCGGCGTTGTGGAGCCGCAGACCTAACTTGGCTGCAAGTCTGTAGGGTTAGTAGATTGTGAGGGTATATACCTTGTATTGATTGATTGGCTGAGAGTGTGGTTTTATCTAACCATATTCAACATATTGTTTATATCTGCGCTGTTGTTTTTTGTCTACATATACATACATACATACACTTCCCCCCCTACCTTTTGGAGGTGGGGGAAGCTCTGACACTCCAGCCCCCGGCGCTGGTAGGCTCACTCATTGCAATTCTCTTGCATTCCCTGGCGGCTGACGCGTTACGCGTAGTGAGCCTCGTTGGAAGGAGACTGCGGGGACAGCCAGGCATGAGGTAAGGGGCTGGTGGCCCGCGCGCGGCCGTCCGCAGCGGGTCCTCAGCCTAAGGAAGGCCAAAGCAAAACATGGGCGGACTTCTGTGCCAGGTCCTATAACTCTGCATTTCGGGGAAACTCATCATGTTGCTATAACAAGTTTTGTTTTGTGCTGGATATTAATACATTTCACTGATAAGAGTGAAAATGTCAGTCTGAATTTAATTGTACTTGTGATGCAAGAAATACACAAATATTTTTGATTCCACAGATTTCCAGAAATTAATATTCTGCATCTTCAATCCAGACTGTGCTGAAAATCTGTGTAATAGGGCACGCATAAACTGATATGGATCCATGGTAAAATGTATAATATGCAAATAGTGACTCACTGTGAGTGCACATTTGCATGTCATTACCCACAATCCCTGTCTGCAGTGGATGCATTCTATGCCAAGAGGTAATGGGGAAAAGCAGTTTTTTGACCTATCTGAGATATGTGTATATGCTCATACTCTAAGTCAGGCCTGCACAACATACGGCCCGAGGACCGCATGTGGCCCATCTGGACTCCCTGTGCGGCCAGCGATGCCCCCCCCCCAGCCCGCTCTGCAGACACAGGAGGGAAGGAGCGCCAGCATTTCACACGCTCCCCACCCCCTCCTGAGCCCACTCTGCCGACACATTGAAGGAGCGCTAGCATCGTGATGCTCTTCCTCCCCCCCCCCCTCCAACCCCATGAGCCCGCTCTGCCTATTAGGGAAGGATTGGCAGCAGTTTGATGTGATCCCCTGCAGGCAGAGAGGAGAGAAGGAACAGAGCTGAGGCCGATCTGACTGCAGAGGGTGGGGGCAGGGTTAGTGACAGCGGAGACTGTTAGTGAGAACAGGAAGTGGCTTCACCCCTCCTCTCCCCAGCCATGCTCCACAGTGAAAGGTAGGACACCCCCCATGCAGCTGCTCCTCAGAGCTAGTGGCAGTGTCAGTGTGTCAGAGTCAGTGTCAGTGTGGTAGTGTCAGTGTGTCAGTGTGGCTGTGGCAGTGTGGCAGTGGCGCTGTGGCAGTGTCAATGTGTGTCAGTGTGGCTGTGTCAGAGTGTCAGAGTGTCAGTGTCAGTGTCAGTGTGTCAGTGTGTCAGTGTGGCTGTGGCAGTGTCAGAGTGGCAGTGTGGTACAGTGTCAGTGTGGCAGTGTCAGAGTGTCAGTGTGGCTGTGGCAGTGTGTCAGTGTGTTTGTGGCAGTGGCAGTGTGTCAGTGTGGCTGTGGCAGTGTCAGCGTGGCAGTGTCAGAGTGTCAGTGTGGCTGTGGCAGTGGCAGTGTCAATGTGTGTCAGTGTGGCTGTGTCAGAGTGGCAGTGTCAGAGTGGCAGTGTGGCTGTGGCAGTGTGTCAGTGTCAGAGTGTCAGTGTCAGTGTGGCAGTGGCAGTGTGGCAGTGTCAGTGTGGGTGTGTCAGTGTCAGTGTGGCAGTGTCAGAGTGTCAGTGTGGCTGTGGCAGTGTCAGTGTCAATGTGTGTCAGTGTGGCTGTGTCAGAGTGTCAGTGTGGCTGTGTCAGAGTGGCAGTGTGGCAGTGCGGCAGTGTGGCAGTGTGGCAGTGTCAGAGTGGCAGTGTCAGAGGGGCAGTGTCAGAGGGGTAGTGTCAGGGGGGCAGTGTCAGGGGGGCAGTGTCAGAGGGGCAGTGTCAGAGGGGCAGTGTCAGAGTGTCAGTGTGCCAGAGTGTCAGTGTGTCAGAGTGTCAGTGTGTCAGAGTGTCAGTGTGTCAGTGGCAGTGTCTGAGTGGCTGTACGGGTCAGGGTCAGAGTGGCTGTGCGGCTCCGGGTCAGAGTGGCTGTGTGGGTCAGGGTCAGATTGGCTCTGCAGGTCAGGGTCAGAGTGGCTGTATGGGTCAGGGTCAGAGTGGCTGTGTGGGTCAGGGTCAGAGTGGCTCTGTGGGTCAGGGTCAGAGTGGCTGTGCGGGTCAGGATCAGAGTGGCTGTGCGGGTCAGGGTCAGAGTGGCTGTGCGGGTCAGGGTCAGAGTGGCTGTGCGGGTCAGGGTCAGAGTGGCTGTGTGGGTCAGGGTCAGAGTGGCTGTGTGGGTCAGGGTCAGTGTCTGTGTGGGTCAGGGTCAGTGTCTGTGCGGGTCAGGGTCTGTGTCTGTGCGGGTCTGTGTCTGTGCGGGTTTATGTCTGTGCGGGTCTGTGTCTGTGCGGGTCTGTGTCTGTGCGGGTCTGTGTCTGTGCGGGTCTGTGTCTGTGCGAGTCAGTGTCTGTGTCTGTGCGGGTCAGTGTCTGTGTCTGTGTCTGTGCAGGTCAGTGTCTGTGTCTGTGTGGGTCAGTGTCTGTGCAGGTCAGTGTCTGGGCAGGTCAGTGTCTGTGCAGGTCAGTGTCTGTGCAGGTCAGTGTCTATGTAGGTCAGTGTCTGTGTCTGTGCAGGTCAGTGTCTGTGCAGGTCAGTGTCTGTGCCTGTGTGTGATGTGGAGGGGGAGTATTATATGTGAGGGGGAGAGATGGGGGTGTGAGAGAGAGGGGGAGTCTCGCAAAAGCTGTCGACACTGGGGGGGGGGGGGGCAATAGAACAGTTGTCTTGAGCCCCAGGAAAGTACTCTACAACCCTATCTGGTATGACCATCCTTATATCTCCCCCAGCACCCTCATCATCACCCTCATATCTGGGTTGTGGGGGGGAGGTGATATGATGATCTGTGGGGGGGGGGGGGAGAGAAGATATGATGAGGATGCTGATGAGGGGTGCTGGGGGAATATGATGATGATGGTGGTGATGATGATGATGATGATGATGATGATGATGATGATGATGATGATGATGATGATGATGATGATGATGATGATGATGATGATGATTTTACCCGGGCGGCCCAAATCAGTTTTCTTTGGAGCAGTTCGGCCCTTCTCAATTTACAAGTTGTGCAGGCCTGCTCTAAGTAGTATTTTTATTTGCTGTACACTGTACGGTACAAGGTTTTTGTCACTGTTTTTACTCACCATAACTTCCTTTGCATCTTTGAAGAGGATAGAATTATATTCATATTTGAAAGCATATGAGTAACAACTGTTGTTATGCTCTAACAATGTCATTCTTGGCACACAGATTACTTAATTGTATACCAACATTTTGCAAGCATAATTGCTTTCCTCTTTTGAATACACTGTGAATGTTTCAGAATTGGCAGTGCATTCAAAATCCAACTTAAAGCTGCCCTGGGATTTGAATTTAAAGTGAACTCATATAATACTACAACACATAACTAAAAAGAAGGTTAGAAATACAATAATAAATAACATGTGTATGAATATATAGATAATACATAATAAACAGAACATATAACAGAAATTTGTATATGTCTAATTCTTTTCTGGGAGCAAAAAAAAGCAGTTCTGGCAACTACACAGTGTGTGTGTGTGTGTGTGTGTGTGTGTGTGTGTGTGTGTGTGTGTGTGTGTGTGTGTGTGTGTGTGTGTGTGTGTGTGTGTGTGTGTGTGTGTGTGTGTGTGTGTATATATATATATACTGTATATAGATATCTATATCTATATATAGATATAATATATATATATATATATATATATATATATATATATATATAGATAGATATCTATATCTATATATATAATATATATCTATATCTATATCTATATATATCTATATCTATATCTATATATATAGATATAGATATAGATATAGATATATATACCAAAAATAACCTGTGAAGTAGCGCCTGTTAAATATCCTGAATATAAAGCTGATATAAACATAGGGGACTAGCTAACTATAGGCTAATTGATTATATACCTATCAGGGAAATAAAGGGTTAATACAAGATAACATGTGTGAATATAACCTCTAGTCCCTATAATGCATATATTAAATCATCTAAAAATTATAACTCATTTTATAAAAAAAAAAAATTAGAACAAGTGTAGAATTAAAAAATGTATCTTCAAAAGAACAATAGAGGAGTACACTCCAGTTCCAAAATGTAATCCACGAGGCGTCTGCAGCCTGAATAAGGGATCACTAATCCCTTACAAAAATCTGTAGAGAAAAGAAAACAAACAGGCGCACACCTAGTGTATTAACGTATAAAAATATGTATTTTAAGGATCATGAACTCATTCAAATGCCCACTCACAAAGGTATTATATAAACAAGCGTGTATGAGATTAGATCTCAATCACCAACAACGCGGTCCTCTCAGCACACCACGAGATCCCGGCATTCTCCTGCGTCGCTCCTCCACGTGAACCGGAGGCGGAACCTTCTCCCTTGAGCACCCGGCAAAGATGTTCCTCCGGATACCAGTGATTCAAGAGTCCATACAAGCCAATGTAAATGCGTTCAATCTAAATCGTGGGGAGACTCAGGAGCTCATACACACCACTATGGTATCCACTAAGTGGGTGTCATCCACACAGTTAGACCACGCCCTACGCATTTCGTCATCAAAATGACTTCATCAGGGGTATGTATGACTGCAATTTCATGTATACCAGTCTCATATATAATATGCATACTGTGGAAGAATGTCTTAATTGAAACATGCCAAATGTAATCTTTAGACTTTCCAAAACTTAATCAATAGGAGGTCAATTTTATGCTTCTCTAGGTGCTTCCTGTCTTTATTGGTATCTGTGGGTCACATGAACTAGAAAGCCAGTTAAGATCTTAAATCTCACTCTGAAAATGCTGGATTAAGTGGTTCTGCTTTAGTGATCTAGAGTATAATAACAAATGGTGACCATAACTTGGGTTTTCAGCACTGACATACTGGACTGTATGAGCTGACAATTCTCCTCAAATTTGTATATCACCAGAGCGAGTTAAATCATAATTATTTGCTGTTATTTGAAAGTCATACTTATCCTTACTCTTTGATCAACTAATGAATTGGAAGGCACTTCTTCAGCCACTTTTACAATTCACACAAACTCACATGTGCAAAAGAAAAGCTATACTCTACTTTTGATGCAAGAGCTGGAAAAATATATGGGTACACATGTAAAAATTGTCAGATCTCATTATAATATTTGTAAGTAGTAAAAAATTGTAACTATTAGTAACTCGTTACTATTCCTATAATCACTCCCTAAATTGCAAATTCATGCACGTGGTGCAAAAAAAGTGTAAACTATATTGACATAATGTCTTGCACAGTGTCATTTTTACAGCAAATAATGTTATTTGTTTCACTTGTTACACAAATCTCCAGAAGTTACCAATGTTACAAAACCTAAGCATTCTGTTATTTAAAATGATGATCTAGATTGTTTGCATAAATGTAGTGTGGCTTCATTGCAAGCAATTTTGTATTTTCTTTACAAAAACTTAAATGTGCATGAACTGTAGCTTTAACAGAGACTAAAGGAAAACTAAAGTCATCAACTCTGAGAGTAATAAATGAAAGCCCAGAGCTGTGGAGCTAATATACAAACTTGTTTCTGTCCTCTATGGCTCCATCATTTATTCAGTAGGTAGAAGCTGAAGACGGGGACTTGCATTTGCTTGATACTCAATTATACATTAGTGTACATCACTTGGCAATCTGTTCATATCAATTTAATTGGATTTTAATATTGCCTCTGATCTTGTTGTCCAATTAACAGTACTGGCTGGCAATAAAGCAGAACCACACACTATGTAACACCTTTGATCCCTGCCATATGGAGCTCTTCCATTGATTACCACATTTTCAAAAAAATCCGGTCTCTCAATATGGGCTGTTATAAATGGGAGAAAAAGCACATCCCCGATGTGATAAAAATTTCACTTCAACTAGCAACTTCATTTATTTTGTTGACATTCGGCTCTGATTAAGAACAATAAAAAAATCATGCCCTGAATATCATATGCAAATAGAACCCCGGGCAAGCATCTAATCATGCCAAGGGAGCATTACGGTGACTAGCTTGGCATCTTCTCTGTTTTTTTTTTTAAAGTGACAGCACACACTTTGGGGGCTTTATTTGAAAGCAGCTTCCAATATTGCAGTCATTTTGTAAACAACTGAGATGATACTTATTGTTGCAGAAACAAAAGAACATAATGTATGCTTGTTTTTTGCTTTTTTTGCTGCTCTTGGATAAAAGTGACAATGCGTTTATTTAACTATATACCTATTCATATTTAAATATACTGACATATTATACACACACACACACACACACACACACACACACACACACACACACACACACACACACACACACACACACACACACACACACACACACACACACACACACATTCCTTTGTATATGTGTTTGGATGTGTGCATTACCACAATCCACAAAGCAAATCAGTGCTGGTAAAAATTCCTGATGTTATTTTAAACTGCTGCTTGGGTGCATCTGACCTCACTGTTAAGGAAAGTTTGGCTTGCTTCTGTTTATGTCTTATAGTTATGCGAACAATTACTAATTACTGCCCTGCAGAAGCTCCCAAATGACAGAACTATACCCATAGGAAAATCCAGCTTTTGTTGTGAAGAATTACATCAACATTTTATAAACCTTTCACTTGAAGAGCAGATCCTTCATCGTTTTCGTACCACAACAAGGCTGATAGTAGTCATAACAGAAAATGTTAGGCAAGTTTTAGAAAGTTACCAAAGAGAGAGAGAGGTCATAATAAGCTTCAGTGTTCACAAGGGAAGGCTGAATGGGTTTTGCCACAAAGAAATGCCAGCAAATTTTAGCACTTTTATATCTGCACAGTCAAAATGTAAAGTTTTGGTTTTCATTGGTTTAGTTTAGCCCCCAAGGTAAGGATATTGGTACTGTATGTGGAGGCGAATATCATGTCAAGAAGGACAGCAGTGCTGGTAATGTAAATTATGTCTGTCATTCTTCAGAGGTGGATGTCAAAAACATTCTGAAATATTTCACATTTGCCGCAACCTCCATTCGACTTTTTATTATGTATCTCCTAGTATCTGTTGTATAAAAAAAAAGTCTGGGGTCTCAAAATGTTAAATCCAGATATAATTACAAAGAATTCTCAAAGTAGTCCATTAAATGGTATCACTGCATATTGTGTACCTCCATATGAGGACCAACTTGGCTCTAGAACCCTGAGCCATTCTATGGGGCCTATTCATTAACTTGCTAGAAAGAGAAGTCCTCAGCCTTAAGTGGGGGTGACATGACCAGAGGGGCTAGACTACGCCCTCCTATAACATTTCCCCCACTATATCCTGATAGGCTTAGGGGATTGGCACATGTGCGTTGGGAGAGGGGCTTGAATTAGGTAATTTTTGAAGTGGCAGTTGTTCCCCTACCTACCTCCCCTTGTTGATAATGTTAAGATTATTGTTATGTTTAAGAAGAAAAAAATATATACATTATGCATATGTTACATATGTTTATATAAATATAGTTAAGGAACGTAAGATGTGATCACGTTACCCTAAAACAAATATTTTATGAGAGAATAAGATGTGTTACAGTCGGTTTCAGTTTCATATATGTGTGTTGGGGCTCGTTGCCTCTGTCAAGACGGCTGGTGGGGGGGGGGGTGTAAGTGCAAGGTGACCTTGCCAGAAGGGACTCTAAGGGATGCTAATGCTTAGTGGTGACATTAGTGGCTAGTGGCTAGGGCCCATTTTGCTGTGGGAGCCTCGGCCCATTCTCACTGGTAAGTCATCTGAGCTGCCGTGGCTATGCAGTCCTTGGCTTGGGATTGCGGGCCATGGTCGATTACCATTGGCCTTTATTTGGTTTGACATTTAATAAAAATCGTGGCCATTTAATTTCCAGAACGTTGTCTGTGTGTTCATTTGTGGGTATGTTAAAAGGTTTAGGGGGAGGGGCTTCGCAAGCTCCGAAAGTCATTTACACACAGAAACACATCTTGCTGTCTTCATTAAGTAGTTTTTGCATGTCCAAACCATGTACAAAATTGCATTTTATGTTGTGATTTGGATCTGGCTGTAGAAATACATGCATAATGCACGTTTCTGTGCAGAGGAGGAAATCTCACAAAATTAGATATTTACAAGCTATTTCCTAAACTGCAAGATGGCCTTTTGCGTGCACATGTTCGCCCAAAGATCTCACCTGTCTATGGTATGTGGAGAGAAAGATAGAAATGTCATTGTCATTTTTTTGTAGATCTGTATTAATCAGGTATGAATGAAGTAAAATTCTATATTTTGTGCAATTTATCAAGGTAGAGCTATAGCCTATTTTATGTTCTGGACAAATACTACAGAGTTGCAGATGCCTCCAAAAAATGCACACGATTGATTTAAAAAGTGGGTATGTTTATTATTACTGTTCATGTACAATGTGATTGGTTACAAATAAAAGGGAAGGCGTTTTTTTTTTTTATCAGACACCAGCCAAGGTTGATAGAAATATTGTAGTAGTTAACACAGGAAACAGACATACTTGTTGGGCCAAGTGGTTTTATCTGCCATCAATTTCACAATTTCTATGTCTCTACGCTTCTATGAACAACAGGAATAGTGCAGAATAACAGAATTGCAAACCCTCTATAACTTCTCAGGTCTACGCCAAAGTTTTGCCCTTACAGTACCTCATTCCATGATGTCACGAGTCCAATAAATTTGTTTTTATTATATCATATCTATTTGTGCTTAGCCCTATCATTTTTGAAGTGCACCGCTTTTTCCATTTTTTATGGATTCCTTTTCTACGCCAAAGTAGCTATTGGTTCGCATGCAGCGATTAACAACTATGTTTCCTCTGCATTCACCCACATTGCATAGATCCAGCCTGCAGAGAACAGAAAGCAGCGTAATCTGGAATACATACAAGTTTTCTTTACATATTTATAGATAGTTTTAATCTATTACTGAGTGGTGTTTTTTTCTTAGTTTATTAAAATAGGAGCAGAGAAGTTTTAAACAAAAAGTAATTATTCAAATATAAAAATGGATCTCATTTTCCAATAAAAAAGCAAGATAATATAATAATTTGGGATGCCTCTTCCTGTTTCGCTTGTTAATTTTTAATATGTCAAGACACTCAACTTGTATAAAGACCTAACTGGAAATACACACAATCACATTTACAAGTCTCAAAACATTCAAACTAAGTGCTATCTGAACACACATAAATATAACATTATCTGCAAAAGTGTATGCATACTGTATATATGTATATGTGTGTATAAAAAAAAATGTGTGAGTGTATACAGCCAGACTTATTGTTGTTGTGGCCGCAGAGAAGAATGCAGAAGCCCACGTCGTTATAGCGGCCACCACGTGGTTACAAGGACAGTAAGACTTGGAAGAAGGGATAATGCTGTAGGGGTCCATGCTTTTGAATAGGACCCGCAGCGTTATTTTTTCGCTTGATGGGCCATGAACTGGGGAGAGAAATATCATACACATCTTTCATATAAGCAGCACTCTCGCACTTTTTATTATTATTTTAGTACAGAATTTTGAGGGAGGGGGTCTCCGTTAATTTCAGCTCCAAAGGTTCAGATCTCTGTAGGGGGTGGCGGTATTCCCTGCATCACGGCCCACGTGACCGAAACATTAAAACAGCGCCAAGATATCGGCACCCCCTATGCAGGTCTGAACCTCGGGATGTAGGGGGTGCCCAGAGTTGAAATTAATGGTATTCAGCACGAGACACCTTGCTTCAAACTTATGTACACAAATAATAATAATTCAACCACTAAGGTAATGAAGAGGTTCTTTACCATTAACCCCTCCTGCTACCCACCCACCATACCCAAAAACAAACATACCCCCTCTAGGTTAATGCCTAATATCCAATACATTTTAAACATATATAATATCAAAGCTTACTTAGCATGATTAAATATTCACTTTTTGTAATAAAAACAGATCATATACGGTAACTGAAATTACACGGACAGGATATAATGACTTGATCAGTTTACTTAAACTGTGAAATGCATTACTTGTTGTCCTCTACTCGTATATGTGTGACTATTGATGGTATCAAAATTAAGTTGTCTATTGTTAAAAAAAAACAGCAAATAAAAAAGTGACAATTAACAATTTGCCTATGGACACAAAAGTTGACATTCACTGTGCTCCGATAAGCGGTACCATTGCCCCATCCCAGGTCAACTGCCATTGAAGTCAATGGAAGTCTGTCACGGTAGACAAGGTCTTTTAACACATTTCTATTTAAAGGATCGGTCACAAGTCAAACAAGGCAGTAAAATAAAATTAGGTTAATTTGGATATGACATCGGAGACACACAGGAACACAAAATACAGAGAATATACACACTTACTGCGGTCTGGGGGTTGGGATCTAGCCCTTTCCTAGTTGCAGGGTGCCTGCTTCAGCAAAAGGCCATTTCTCTCCGGTTTGTTCCAGCCTGCTGGCTGTGCGTATCCATGCTTCTCTGTGTGAATATCTCTTTCACCCAAAAGCACCTTTAAGAAGCCCACCAGCAGCATCTTGTCTCTTCAAATCTCCAACAAATAAGATAATTATCTGCTACACTGCTCTCCCTTATAGGGCTTGATGCCATCTAATACTTGAAGGGGCTGGAAGCCAATTAGTGCACGGATTGTGGTTGTGCATTCAATGATAGGAGAGGAAAATTCAAAACGTGCCAATGGAAATCATTCCTATGAGTTTGAAATCCAGCAACCATTTTCTTGGCTAGCCCTATACCCCCTGTGTTCCTGGCTCCCCTATGTCTAGGTGAAACAAAGGCAATCTCTGAAGATAGCAAGTCCACATCCCTTCCCCTTCACCATGTTGCAATTAACACAGAGAATACCTATACTTGGGCTGGTAACTGTAATGCTTGCGTGAGCCCACAAACAAGACCTGACCCTGGCACTGAGGTGGGAAGGACTGTGCCACACACCCACAGTAGCGGGGGCGGGCCCAGAAGGTGGTTTGTATCGTTGCTGGGTCTGGGTATGTAGAAAGGGTTAATCCAATACTTGCCGGGTTTGGAGAGGTACTCGTAGTTGAAGTCCGTAAGCCTGTGGTCTGGGGTTGGAGAGGTACTCGTAGTCGTTATCCATAAGCCAGGGGTCAAGAGCCAGAGAGAATCCAAATGCAAATCCAGGTTGGTACACGAGAGGTTAACTGCAGAGAGCAAGACAAGACTGGGCTGGACAAGACAGGCACACGCAAAGGCTACACTAGGTTATGTTCAGCAAGGTATGACAGGAAGAGGCAGTTCTTTATAGGAGACAGGAACCAGTAGGAGAGGGGGCGGAGTGTAGGCGGGGCCTCCGCAGATGCCAAGGATAGGCTGCAGGAGACAAGGGCTCACAGCAATCTTGACTTGCAGCTGGGGCTCGTTGCACGATGTCACGCGTGCACGTCGCCGCACGTAGCGGAGGAGCAGCGTGACCGAGGGGGCGGAGCTAAGGTCTGTGACCTGGTAGATGAGGAGCGGGTACACATGCGCTCTGTAAACAGAGCAGGGGTGCGCACACAAGCGGGGGGGCAGATCGGAGGCAGTAGCCGCTGCAGTACTGTTATGTAGAGAGGAGGAACCGCGCCACAAGGGACGCAATCCCCGAATCCTCACACTACCCCCCCTTGAGGATCGAACTCCGGACGATCCATAAATGGCTTGTCTGGGTACCTGGCGTGAAACCGTCTAAGCATGCCGGGAGCATGGATCTGGTCACTTGAGACCCAAGAACGTTCTTCAGGACCGAAACCCCTCCACTGTACAAGGAACTGCACCTTTCCTCTGGAGATTCTTGAGTCAATGATAGAGCGGATTTCGAATTCCTCTTGACCATGCACCAACACAGGGGGAGGAAGGGGAACAACATCAGGATACCTGGAACTCTGTTTGACAGGTTTCAGAAGAGAGACATGGAATACCGATGGTATCTTCATAGAGGGAGGCAAGTCCAGGCGGTACGCCACAGGATTAACCTGTTCCAGGATCTTGAATGGTTCCAAGAATCTGGGAGCCAATTTTAAGGTAGGTTGCTTTAATCTGATGTTCTTTGATGAGAGCCATACCTTGTCTCCTGTCTTAAACCTGGGCGCGTCTAGACGATATCGATCCGCCTGGGTCTTTTGTCTCCGAACGGATTCCTGGAGAGTTCTCAGAATCTTATTCCATGACTCTTGAAGAACATTGACTCTGGCATCAGCAGCAGGGGCTCCAGAGATAATAGAAGAAATAGGAAGAGAAAGGGTGGTAGCCATAATTGACGAAGAAGGGCGACTCTTGGTTGGATTCGTTTCTAAGAGAGTTATGTGCGAACTCAGCCCATGGTAAGAGATTAGCTCAATTATCCTGTGTATCAGAAACAAAACATCATAGATATTGTTCTAACGATTGATTTACCCTTTCAGTTTGTCCATTAGTTTGCGGGAGGTACCCGGAAGAAAAAAGAAGCGAGATATTGAGTCTTTGAGAAAAAGCTCGCCAAAACTTTGATACATATTGGGATCCACGGTCGGATACAATTGAAACAAGAACCCCATGTATACAAAAGACTTCTTTGATGTAGATATCAGCAAGAGTTGCAGAGTTAGGGAGGCCTTTGAGGGGTATGAAATGGGCCTGCTTGGAGAACCTATCCACAATGACCAAGATGGTATTCATGCCATTGGAAATGGGCATCTCCACAATAAAATCCATTGATAAATGGGACCAGGGACATTCAGGAATGGGAAGCGGGCGTAGCAGACCAGAAGGCTTTTTTTCGAACTGACTTATTACGAGCACAGATGGAACAAGATGAAACAAATTCCTTAATGTCGTTCAACATCTCTGGCCACCAGAAAGTACGTCTTATTAAATCGGTGGTTCTTCTGATCCAAGGGTGACCGGCCGACCTGGAAGCATGACCCTACTCAAGAATTTTTTGACGGAATTTGGTTGCCGCATATAGGCAGCCTTCAGGTACCTCTAGGCCTTCCGGAACCCGGGTTTGAGAGTCTGGAATTTTGTCCAAAATATCGAAGGAAGAATAGTCTCTGGAACGTCGTCGGATCGGTCTTCGGAAATGAATTGACGAGACAAAACATCGGCCTTCAAATTCTTTGTACCAGGAATGTAAGAGATTACATAATTGAATCTTGAGAAAAAGAGAGCCCAGCGAGCTTGACGGGAACCAAGTCGTCGGGCACCTTCAATATACAATAAATTCTTATGGGCAGTAAGAATAAGAATTGGTTTCTCGGTACCTTCAAGAAGGTGTCTCCACTCTTGGAGTGCAAGTTTGATAGCCAAAAGTTCTCTATTACCAACGTCATAGTTGATCTCCGCGGGGAGAATTTCTTGGAAAAGTAGCCGCATGGATGCAGGTGATCTTGAGGAGAACGTCTTTGGGAGAGCACTGCCCCGGCTCCAATATCTGAAGCATCGACCTCCAACGTGAAGGGAAGGGAGGGGTGATGCAAAATGGGAGCGGTGGTGAAGGCCTTCTTTAAAGACTCGAAAGCAAGACAAGCCTCCGGAGGCCAGGAGGAAGGATCAGCATCTTTCTTGGTCAGAGCGGTAATAGGAGCAACCAGTGTGGAGAATTTATGGATGAACTTACGATAATAATTGGCAAAGCCAAGGAATCGCTGGATGGCTTTAAGCGACGTGGGCTGGGGCCAATCTAATAACGCCTTTAGTTTCTCAGGATCCATGTATAATCCCTTCTCGGAGATTATATAACCCAGGAAGGAAGTAGAATTTTGATGAAACATACACTTCTCTATCTTGGCATACAGACGATTCTGATGAAGACGAGAGAGTACTAGCTTGGTATGCTGGATATGTTCAGGCAAGGATTTAGATAAAATTAGTATATCATCAAGGTATACAATGACGAATAAATTGAGAAGATCACGAAAAGTCTCATTAACAAACTCTTGAAAGACTGCAGGAGCGTTACAGAGTCCAAATGGCATTACTAGGTACTCATAATGGCCATTGCGGGTGTTAAAGGCCATTTTCCATTCATCTCCTTCCCTTATGCGTATCAGGTTGTAGGCTCCCCGGAGATCGAGTTTGGAGAAAATGGAGGCACCTTGTACACTGGCGACACACTTTATTCGAGCTCGGCTAGTCCCACGAATTCGGGTATACTCGGGTGTATTGAGGTTTGTGACTGTTTTCTGCCCGAGTGCATTGCGTTATTTTCCAGGCAGGGATTGAAGCATTTTATTCCCGCTGGCTGCAATACTGCACAGTATATATATATATACTGCATTACAATTCATGAATTTATGCCATCTGGTAGACACGCGAAGCATTGCAGCCTATTAAATCCTAATCATTATCATTTAACAGATCAACCGCCCGTCAGCCAGGCATGAACCATGGCTGGGAAGGCAAACGCAACGGGGCTTGTCAGAGGTGAGGAGCGGCGCATTCCAGGTATCTGCCAGGTACATACTGGGTATTTGCTCGAATAAAGTGTGTCGCAGCAGTAGATGGTCAAACAATTCTGATATGAGTGGTAAATGGTAACGGTTCTTCTGTGTTATCTTATTTAAGCCTCTATAATCTATGCAGGGGCGAAGAGATCCGTCCTTCTTTTTTTACAAAGAAGAACCCTGCCCCAGCAGGAGAGGTGGAGTTCTTAATAAAGCCCTTTTTTAAGTTCTCCTGAATATACTCAGACATGGTTCGGGACTCTGGAAGGGACAAGGGGTAAGACTTGTCTTTAGGCAGAACGGCACCAGGGATCAGATCAATGGGACAATTGAAGGGACGATGTGGAGGAAGAATCTCTGAATGGACTTTGTCAAAAACATCAAGAAACTCATGGTAGACTTCAGGAAGGGACCCTTTTAAAAGGATCCGCATTCTCTAAACCGGCAAGAGAAAGTGAAGTGGGAACACAAGGAATGGCACATGGGGTAGACCAACGTATGGGTTGTTTATCAGTCCAGTCAATCACGGGATTGTGCAGTTGAAACCAGGGGAGGCCCAAGATTACCTGTACAGATGGTGAATGAATGACGTCCAATGAGATTTGTTCCTTGTGTTCATCCTTGGTGGAAAGTGTGAAGATCACGGTCTCCAGGGTGATAAAGGCAGGCTGGACTGGACGACCGTCTATCGCTTCGAGTCCTATGTCCGTGGACTTCCTAAGCAATGGAATCCGGTGTTTTATTGCAAAATTTTGATCCACGAAGTTTCCTCCAGACCCAGAGTCGATGAAGGCAAGTGCAGAAGTATGAAAGTCCGTACCCTCCATTATGATAGGTAGAAAGATCCTTTTTGGCATATTTTCCTTGGAAGGAGGAAAAGAAGATATGGTACCCAAAGAAACTCCATCATACCTTATAGGCTGCTGGGGTTCTCCCGAACGCGTAGGACAGCAGTACGCCAAATGACCAGCTAGGCCACAATAAAGACATAGTCCCTCGCTTCTCCGGCGCTGCTTTTCTGTAAAGGACAACTGGTGAGTACCCAGCGGCATGGGGTCTGGTGCTTCAGGAACTAGAACAAAAGAAGGAGAGAGAGTAGGAGAGAGAGGTATAGGTACCGGCGTACGTGTAGTCCGACGTTCAGTACGTCTCTCTTGGAGGCATTGATCCACCCATATACATGGAGAGATCAGATCCTCCAGGGCAGTTGGTCTTACATGTGCAGCCAATTGATCTTTCAAGAAGTCAGAGAGGCCATGCCAGAAGGCTGCAGTTAAAGCCTCGTTGTTCCAACCGGTTTCCGCGGCAGTAGTCCGAAATTCAAGAGCGTACTTCGTGGCGGTCCGGTGGCCCTGGGTGATATGGAAAAGAGAAGAGGCCACAGTAGCCTCACGGCCAGGAGTGTCAAAAACCTGCTGAAAGCTTTTTTTGAAAAAAATAAAGTTCTGCGTGAGTTCCGGCATTAACTCACAGATAGGAGATGCCCAGGCCAACGAGCCTCCGGTTAGCAATGCAATGATATAAGCCACTTTAGATCAATTGGTAGGAAAGCGAGAAAGGGTTATTTCAAAGTGGATGTCACATTGGATTAGAAAGACTCGGCATCTTAGGTGTTCACCCGCTTACCGATTGGGTGTCGGAAGACGTGGTTCCTGGAGTATGTTTCCCACTAGAGTAGCAGCAGTTGTGGTTTGGCCCACCTCAGGGGGGTCAATGTTTGTTGGGCTGAACATACTGTAATGCTTGCGTGAGCCCACAAACAAGATCTGACCCCGGCACTAGGTGGGAAGGACTGTGCCACACACCCAAAGTAGCAGGGGCGGGCCCAGAATGTGGTTTGTAGCGTTTCTGGGTCTGGGTATGTAGAAAGGGTTAATCCAATACTTGCCGAGGTCCGTGGCTTGGAGAGGTACTCGTAGTTGAAGTCCGTAAGCTTGTGGTCTGGGGTTGGAGAGGTACTCGTAGTCGTTATCCGTAAGCCAGGGGTCAAGAGCCAGAGAGAATCCAAATGCAAAGCCAGGTTGGTACACGAGAGGGTAACTGCAGAGAACAAGACAAGACAAGACTGGGCTGGACAAGACAGGCACATGCAAAGGCTACACAAGCTTATGTTCAGCAAGGTATGACAGGAAGAGGCAGTTCTTTATAGGAGACAGGAACCAGTAGGAGAGGGAGCGGAGCGGAGGCGGGGCCTCCGCAGATGCCAAGGATAGGCTGCAGGAGACAAGGGCTCACAGCAATCTTGACTCGCAGCTGGGGCTCGTTGCACGACGTCACGCGTGCACGTCGCGTGCAACGGAGGCGCGGCGCGACCAAGGAGGCGGAGCTAAGGTCTGTGACCTGGTAGAAGAGGAGCGGGTGCGTACACGCTCTGTATACTGAGCGGGGGTGCACGCACAAGCAGGGGCGGATCGGGGCAGCAGCCGCCACTGCAGTACTGTTATGTCGAGAGGAGGAACCGCGCCGCAAGGGACGCGATTCCCGAATCCTCACAGTGACATTGAAATGTTAATTCACATCTGGCTTCCTTTTTTCTGTATACTGTTCAGCTCACAGCACAAACACAAAATGTATTGTAGTTTTAATACAATTTACAACTAGCATTTGATCCCTAGAGCTTGCAATCTACAATTTGGACCTAAAATGTGGGGTCTGTGAATTGGGGCTCTAAAACCTGTTCTAGGACACCAGCACCTAACCCAATACAGTAACACTTAATCCCTAGAGCTGACACTCTAAAACTGGGATTTGCGAGCTGAGGTTCTAAAACCTATGTTAGCATACAAGCTTTCTAGACCCAGCTCTAATACCGTGCTGGCAGGCAATACAGATTAACCCTGTTTGTCCCCAAATATCCCCCTTTTTTCTCTTGTTCCAGAAGTCTCTGCCCTGCAGTTATTTCTCATAAGGGGCCACCCATAAAAGGCAACCCACTTATCACCTTGCACAGGCAGCTACGGGACCATGAGTTAAAGGGAATACAGCATAGAATGAATTATCTGACCCACTGGGCTTACATAGTTAACCCCACACACACGGTCCCTAGCTTATAAACCTATGGGGAATAGAATTACAGGGCAACACAGTAAGGTACAATATCATACCCAAGAGGTCACATTCTCAGCCCTTGCCATATGGTTTCAGGGGCAGCCAGCCAGACTCCACCTTTATTAATGAAGGCCGGCTTCCCCTACCGTCACACAGTCAAGGCTGGATAGAGCTACAATACCCCGTAACGGTTTCTAAGTACATCTCCCTGAAACCGTGTTATCACAAAAAATATTAGATACAAATGTTAAAATCTTTGCATAGTTTTGATTACATTGGTAACATTAAAAATGGACAAAAATATTTAGAAATACTTATATTCTTCTAAAAAAAATATGGATTCAACTACATTTAACCCCTTAAACACGTCAGTGAAATAGTTAATTTTGGTCCTCGAAAGTATTGCTGCTTTAAAATGAAATATGTTAACGTAATGAAATATGTTAACGTAGTGAAACAGGCCTATCTATTACACATCACACATTATTTCTTGACCATTAACAGTTCTTATGCATCCGAAGCATTCTGCAGGCATATTAAGTCAGTGTAGAAGACGGGCACACTAGGACATCTGGGGCTGCCAGATAATTCAGTTAATTTCTATTCCCTTGAACCTGGAGGTGTTAATTTGGAAGCACAACAGCAGAGCCTGAAGAATGCTAATACGTCATTTGAATGATTAATGCAATCAGGGGAATTGGGGGACCTTTGTTTACTCTTTTTATTTTGACATTGCACAGCAAAGATGAGTATGGATAATGCAGCACATAAAAGTTAAGGCAAAGTTTGTTTTATTCAAAACATACAACTCCAACTTGGCTTTGGGCAGCATGGGAGACTTGCAAGAAAAGGGTCAGGATTGGAACGCTTCTTGCACATATACTGTCGGTAGCTCAAAAACAGGTAACATTTGTTTGTTATCCGAGCTGTGGCCTCCTGTGTGGGGACGTTTTCAGAAGTTGCACTTTACTCACTTCACTTTCTTTATACTGTATGACTAGAATAAATATCACCGTTCAGTTCATTAAATGCAGATTTTGTTATTATTTAACTAATTATTAGCACACATCTTAATGGACAGATGTAACAGAAGTGATTACCTCTGTTAACGTGAAATAAAGCAGAAAATAACATGTTAAATAAAACATGTCAGCTCCTTTACCATTGTTTTCAATAGCACTACGGTTAAATAATGTGGTAACGTTAACAATAAACTTCACGTTAACACAAAGCATCACGTTAGCACAAAGCATCACGTTAGCACAAAGCATCACGTTAGCACAAAGCATCCTGTTAGCACAAAGCATCACGTTAGCACAAAGCATCACGTTAGCACAAAGCATCCTGTTAGCACAAAGCATCACGTTAGCACAAAGCATCACGTTAGCACAAAGCATCACGTTAGCACAAAGCATCACATTAACCCAAAGCATCACGTTAACACAAAGCATCACGTTAACACAAAGCATCACGTTAACACAAAACATCACGTTAACACAAAGCATCACGTTAACACAAAGCATCACATGAACGGGCGCTATAACATCTGCTACATCTGTATCACTGAAACTTTAGCCTGGGGGGCAAGCCCAACCAACTGGCGCAGGAACCAAGCATCCCACACACCATACACAGAGGCACACACACTGATACATGCACCATATACACATGTATGCCCACAGAATACAATAGGCAAATATCATACACACACAAACGTACAATAAACAAACACACCAAATATACACACCTTATACATGTGTACACACATCAGATACAGTACCACATACGATTACAGACCAAATACACAAACCTGATGCACGTAGCATCCATGAACAAACACACTACAGATGAAGTTGTCTTCAGTGCTGCTGATACACATGGTCACGCAACTGCGGTGGTTGCAGCACCAAAGGATTAATGCTGCGGGCGGTCCATTCAGAAGCATAGAGTTCTATTGTGGCAGACGCTGTCCCCGGCAACACAGACTTTTGCTTGTTAGTCCATGCCGCCAGGGACAGTAAGTCTTTCTACATCTCTATAAACGTTCCAATCACACATGCACCATGCACACCACACACTGTGTATGCTACAGTATATATACTGTATGCATACACACAACATACATTATATGCACAATACACATACAGATGTATTACACTTTGTTGCACACAGCAACCTTGCTTCTCTCCTCTCTGCAACCGGCCCAAATGTTTAAAATCTGACTGGCCTGGGGAGCTGTAGATGGACGTTCACAGAGGTACACAATTGGAGACTTTTGTAAGGTGAAATTATAACAAGGCTTTATTGTGCCTTTTCCTTTTCATCAGGAAACTATCCAAACACAGGGGGGGGGGGGGGGGGGGAAACAAAGCTTCTATTCACTTGGGAGTATTTCTAGTGAAATACTATGCAATTAATTCACAACTTCCTAAGTTAAGCATGTCTCCCAGCCCAAACACATAGCATGAAAAAAGCAGATATAAGAAGTCTCTTAAGAATGAAAGTCTTATCTGTTAGCTGCTGTAGAGTAAGCTTCTCTGCTCTCCTGGAACCGCACCCATGTTTGCACAGAAAATGTCAGCATCCAGGTTTAGAAGTCTTATTTGTCAGCTCCAGAGATCTGTGTTCTCTTGGTCAGTCTCTCCTGGGAGACTCAAGAACCTCTGCTCTGCCTCCAAAGTTCAACTCACAAGTGAGCTAAGGAGTCACTTCCTGTCTCAACAGACAGGCTTTTGTAAGCAATCTAAATCAGGCAGGTGGTGTTTATTAATTGACTACCAGCAGTTAACCACCACACTGCTAGATTAAAGGCACATTACTTGAACAGGGATTACTCCCCTGTTACAGGGGCAATACCCTATGTACCCCCTGGAGGAACACATACTTTATAAGGCCCCAAACTGCACCTAAGTGCAATCACTGCAAGAGCTGGTTCCAAAGTAATGTCCCACAATGCCTTGCCACTGGTGATGAAAAGCATTTTGATGTTCAACTTTTGCAGATCCTGCTTTAATTGACAGCTCTACTATAACACCCCACCGTACTGTACCACATAGGGTGCAGTTTGGGGACATGCCAAGTGTGCAGTTACCACACGAGCCCAGCAACCCACTATAAAGCTTGGGAACTGCCATTACATATTTTTGGTGGAGAACTCACTAGAGACACCTCACTAACCTTTAGGAGTTCCCGAACTTCCTGTCGGGAATCACTGCTCTAAAGGATCAGGTATGATGGAATCAATAAATGTTTACTTTTGTAACTTTTCTAAATGGGCCCATAACCTACATGTGTACTATTAAACATGCCACCACAAATAGTTCACTTTAGTTTCAAGATGGACTGCCCATTTAAACAGAGGTGTAAAGTGTTAGTATATGTAAGATGGGAGAATATTTCATTTCCCTTAAAAGAGGACAATATACGCCTGTTTTTCACAGATGAGCTTTATCTGTAACCTTGCCCAAATAGCTAGGACTGATTGGAAAATGAGGCACCATTCTGACCATTAAAGACCCTTGAAACATGAAAAATACTCATCCTACATGCAGCTCAAGTGCATATTAGTTCACCTCACCACGCCAGTCACTCATTCATACACTAACTAAAGTGCTAGGCCCACACACAGAGACCTAGATCCTCACAAACACATAAAGGTAATGCACCTTCTCCCCTGTTAAATACAAGTAAGGGCATTCAGAAACACTACGTGACATGCACACAAATACAGTGACACACACATTTTGGACCACATATACTTGGGGCTAATTCAATATACAGTTTGCAATAGGCCCAAAACTGCCATTGACTTCAATGGTAGTTTTCGGATTATCGCAGTAGCATCTGCCACTTTAGAGTATTTTCAATCAGCCCCAGTGGTACACCAAGATGCACACACACTTAGTTACTCACCAATAACACTAACAGTGGCACAAAGAAACTTTGGGACACACAAATTGAAACAGATTTGTAGCTGTAATGGTCCCAGTAAGGTAAGATAGTTTGGGCCAGATCTACAAATGAGTGCTAACTTTAGCACACCTTTACTCCCATTCAGTTGAATGCGAGTAAAGCCATGCGAAACCTTAGCTCCTTCTGTGAATCGGAGCCTTTGTGGGCTCTGAAACGTTTTTTGTTGTTGTTTTAATATTCTGTTTTCATTTTCGCTTTCGATTTTCACAATACAGCACATACATAACACGAAATAAATAAAAAGACAAAAATAAATACAAATATAAAAATATAACAGGACACAGAAACTTACATAAAAGATATACACAAATGAAAATAGGAATTAAGATACAAATCCCTAGGCTTGATCACTTTTCATTATAACCTTAACAAGATTCACCATAGTCAGGTAGTATCTTACATTGCAGTTATTTATCTTCTAATAGTTTAAAGCATGTTAGGAATACAGTCAAACAAATTGACAATGGACCACCTTAAAGAAAAAGAACCCACACCACTCTTTATATTTTCTATACATATGAAAAAAGCCTTACTATTTTTTTTCAGTCCATCTTCCCGGGTTCCCATACCGCCCCTTCTAAGATTCTCAATATTAGGTCTTTTTTTCTGTAGGGAGGAAATCTAGATATAAACACCGTTTTTTTTTAAAGAATCTTTTAGTACCTCTTTCAACATCCATGAGAACACCTCTCCTGTCAAAATGAATAAGATTGAACTATTAGTTCTGAATTTCCAGGATTCTAGGTGCCATGTTTTTTGCTATGGTTGTGATTATTTGAGCCAACTGTGGGATTTGCGTTTTTTTGTAATGTATCAAAATTACCCAGTACTAGCCACTCAAAAGATTTTGGAACATCTACTTTAAAGATGTTTCTCATAAATTTTACTACCTTAAACCAAAATTTTGCTATCTTTTGACAATGCCATAAACAATGTTTTAAATCTGCATTTTATTCTCCGCATTTAGGGCAATTACCAGAAACACTCCCAGCAGCAAATTTCCTTTCTACACTCTATTAATTATTTTAAGATGTGTCTCGTGCATTGCTGTCCCTAATAAAGCTCTAATATTTTTCTCATGATGTTTTATTATTACTTCAATTGAAGACAAGTCAGGGAAGTCTCTTTTTCATGCCCTGAATGTACTTTCCCGTTTTTCATTCGTGTCTATTAGAAAAATTAGGTTAAAATAGAAAACAAATACTAAACTTCGCTGCGTCCATCATGTGCAAAGCTGAATGAACAATATTGTTTTTCAAAAATGTTGGGCATTTTTGTGTAATACCATTAACATAATGTAGCGATGGTAGGTTTGGCTATTCTACTGCCCTCTCCCCCACCCCTCCGTTATGTAAGCCCTGATAGATGCAGGCTAAAACAGACTTTCATCTTAGGTTTTCCCCTCCTCCAGCAGCCTTTATGAGTGACAGGGTATGGAGGTGGAACGGGGTCTGTGTACACCCAATAATGATGCAGAACTAGTGCCCTCCCCCTTCTGTGCCTTAGGGAGGGAGTATATAAAGTTAGTTAGTCCAGGTTCACCCTTTATGGGGTAGAAACCTATGCCTCCAGCCCCGTTATGGGCTGGGGAAGAGTTAAGGCACCCGGCCGGGCCTCCTGCCTACCAGTGCAGCATTGGGCCTTCCTAAGATCCGATCATGCTATTAACATCATGCATCCGCCGTAACAAGAACTGCAGATAAAGGATCCAATTTTATATACTCCTGCTGGAGTCTACAGTCTATTGGGTAGGGGTATGTTCAGAGGACTGTCACAGGAGGCACAAGAGGGACTGTCAGAACTCTGGAGACTACTGTGACTGGTGGCGCAGCACCATGAGAAGAACTACTGATTGAAACCGCCTAAAGCCTATCCTGTTTCCCCACAACATCGCAGAAGCTCATCCTGTCCTGAACTAAACAGGTATCTAGCACCACAGAGACATGTAGCTTAGGCAAGATCTCCCAGAGGGAGTGGGGGGTGGTGGAAAGCAGCGCTACATAATATTATGTCTTGACTGTGCCCAAAGAATCACATCGCGATATAAGCGGGTCGCGTTAGAAATAATGTACAATTGTATGCATTGTACGATAAAGTATTTAAGATACCAATAATCGTGTTGTAAAGTATTCAAAAGTAGGAAAATTGGGAGCCACACTTGCATCGCGTTATAAGCGGATTCGCGTCGTAACGGATCGCGTTATAACGGGGTTGAGCTGTAAATACCGCCTTCAATCTACTTACATACACAAGTTAACATTTTAGAAGCTTAACAACCATGAATACCATTTTAGCTGTTACCTAGAATAACAGCAGGTTTTTTTGTGACCTTCATTATCTTTTTCATATACCACCCAATTTTGGATCAAACTGTTTACATTTTTCAGAGTCTGCACATGATGAAGGAAATCTCCAATTAATATAATTCCTCATATCTTTCCTCATGTTTAGCTTTATCCATATAAAGGCATAATCTGAAATTAAAATATTATTAATGGTTGCTTCAATAATTCTTTGAAAAGCTTTAGAGTAAACCAATAAATAATCTATCTTTGAAAGTGTAGGGTGTGCTTTAGACGCAACCAAAGTCTGATTCAGCTGGGTGTAGTATCCTCCAAGTATACACTACATCTAAATGTTTTTTTAGATGCACTATTCCCACTGGGACGTTCTTTTTTCTTTTTACCCATTTCTGACTTTCCTTATCTAGAATCTTTTTGTCCACTATGTTAAAGTCACCACCAAGTATTACAGTTTCTTCTTCATAATAGTTCAAACATTTCACTTGGTCTAGAAAAAATTGTTTAGAATAGTCATTGGGTGTATTTATATTGCAAATAATTAACTGTTCCTTTTCTATTTTAGCATCCCATATGATATACTGTATCTGCTCTGAAGGTCTACAAATGAACCAAAGTCTTATAGCATTAGCCCCCCCCCCCCTTTATTTTTATTTATACTAAGATCGCTTCTCCCCTAGATTTGGAGTTATAGGCTAGATATTTGCATTCCTTTACCCATTTGATTTTAATTTTCACATGCTCTTTATTAGATAGATGAGTCTCTTAGAGAAAAGCTGCAGTATGTCTGTATTCATTTTACGCAAATAGCTCAACACTTTATTTTTCTTAATTGTAGCGTTTAACCCCCCAATGTTCCATGATATTATTTTAAGAATTGACATTTACATTTTCCCATGAAAAATGAAACTTTCAGATCTTTCATCTATTTTAACCTTTTGTATAATTTTCCACTCAGTAACTGTCATGGTAGACCAGAACTTTTAACACCAAAATACCTGGATCCTTTGATTGAGCAAAGCAAGAGATACAATAAATTGTGATTTATTTACAGAATGAACATACACAGCTTGATTTACAATTACAACAAAAAATACAATTACTGGAACTGGGTCAAATGAAATAAAATGTTCCCAAAATGAAATGTTGCCAAAACAAAGTCTCTAGGAGCTATTTCACAGGAGCGGGAGTTGCTCGCAAAAAGAGCCTGAAACAGTCCTCGGTCAGCAGCGCAACTTGCCGCTGCTGTTTGCCCCGCTGGAGCTGCTTCTTTCGTGATGAAACTTTAAAATCTTGAAACTCTTGCATAAATCCTTAGATGGTATGAAACTCTTACAGCATGATGAATCGGTTACAGCATGATGACTCTTAGGCGAATCTGTTACCGCATGATGACGCATTCCTGATGGGCTGCACAGGTGCTTATAGGGTAAGCATTCCTATGCCTCACTAGTATAGCCTATCTTCTCCATGGGAATATTTCCTTCCCCCTATCACGGAGTTGCCAATACATTGCAAACCTGGCAGAGGGGCTTCTCATTCTGCTCTAGGCATGTGCAAACTTTGCACCTTGGCCGCTTAGTATATGAGACCCTGCCCCTCTTACCTGGTGCCGTTCAGGCTGGGCAGGGTGACAGCTGGCCAGATGGCTTATTGACGTTTTTTCCTCTTTCTTTTACCCCTCCTTTCAAACAAAGGATTTAACACCTCCATATCCTGGAGTGCCTTTGAAGCTGGCCAGGATGGTGTATTGAAGTTTCCTGCCTTTCCCCCTTCTTGCTAACAAAAGGTTTAATACCTCCATATCCCAGATGGCCTTTGAAGCTTAGAGGGCAGAGTAGGCCTCTGTTTCCCATGCAAATGGATTTTTATCCATACTGAATGACATCCTCTGAATATTACTTTAATAGCAATATATAATCTTGGGGACTTTTTAAACCATTTTCTTTTCCACTTATACAGAGAAACCTTGCCATATGATACACTTTAACTTAAAAACATATAACTCTCACCACCTTATACCTGGCGAGAGATACAATAGACCCTCCCTTGGTTCTGGAGTTGGGCATATACCGGGGACCTTTGAATGTAATTCAATTCCCTGCCCGGTCTTACTGTTCTTGGTCTGTGCTGAAGCAGGGAGATTTGGCGTTGAGCTGCAAACTGCTTTCTAGGGAGGATTTTATCCGGTGGTCTGTGTTCCTCATCCTCAGGAATCTGGGGGGATTCCTGAGTACATGTTTTGGGGTAACCGGCAACACTGGCCCCCTTCTACCCAAACGTACCCTGACAACAATTTACCGTAAAATCACCCCTGCTGGTTGGCACTCCTGGACCAGTAAAAATACACATACACCTTTATTACAAATGCAGTTACATGCCATGAATGGGTTGACGAGCTGACAATCACAATTCTCCAATATGGCTCAAGGGCACCCAGCCGGGCCAAATACCTTTATTAATGGCGTGGGTACCCCCTCACCATCACAGTAACCATTTTTTGTGTTTTTTTTGTGTGAGTAAACCTTGTTTTTGTCATCCACATACTGTATGCATACTTTGCATTTCCACCTTAAACAATCATATACATAAACACATCTAAAGAACATGAAAAACATGCACTCTTTCTTCTTTTTCTTTAATACTTCCAGTCCCTGATTTAAACTAACCACTCCTCAGCTCTTGAGTATTTTAAACCCCAACATAACTGCTCCTTTAACTAGGATCAATTTCTACCTCTTATTCATACTGATGTAGCCTTATTCAGCAATCTATTGGTGGATACTTACTGTACGAATCAGCCAACGGGCATCGCAGGTTGGATTCGACAACTGTTAATGGATTGTTGGCTTTTGATGTACAGTATCTGCATGGAATAAAACCGACCAAATCCGTTTGAGGATTTTACACCATGGACGGATTTTGGGGGGAATATGAGAGAATATCCATGAAACGGATTTGGACAAATTACATCTCTAGTCACAAGGACACTGACACTGGGTAAGGTCATTTTTATTAGAGACAGTGATTTTAGTCACTGAGTCACGCCTTCACCCCCTGCGTATCTCTGTATCATCAGCATAAAGATGATACCAAGACATAGAAGTTGATTGGATCACCAATTAAAAGAGCTTTGACTTACACCAACAAATCAACGGGGACAAAGACATGTTAGCAACAGAGACGGGAAAAAAAGTGATTGGAGAGATATTATGAGAACAAGGATAGAGCTTTGTTATAGATAGAAAGGGAGTGTAGAGTATGAACGAGAAGTCAGTGATCAATATTATCAAAAGCTGCAGAGAGATCAGACATGATACGCAGGGAAAAATTACCTAGAGATTTTGCTTCATGAAGATCATTGGCTATTTTAGTAAAGACAGACGCAGTTGAGTGAGCTGTATAATGCCAGATTGTAGACACTCAAACAGGGCACGGGAAATACAACATTTGATCATGTGGGAGAATACACGAGATGTTCTAGCAGTTTGGAGACAAAAGGTAGGAGGGATACAGGACGGAAGTTAGTAAGGTACGTAAGATCAAGAGTGTTTTTTTTAGATTAGTTTTGACCACGGCATGCTTAAAGCACGAGTGCAAAGTGCCAGATGGCAGGGAGGAGTTTAAGATCTGGGTAAGAGTGGGGACTAAGATAAAGCATGTTGTTGTAATAAAAATATGAAACTATTCAACTATAATATACTACATATTAAACATACTTAAGTGATATATATATATATGTACATACTGTGCTATATGTATGCACACACAGCTGTCTCTCACACATACTTATACTCCTTGTTTTTCCATCCCTATACACCAATAGGGACCACATAGTATCCACACACACTTTTAGTTATGCTACTAACTCTCACATTTCCACACCCACCCACACCATTTATATCCGCTCCCACTCCACACACACCTTTTGTATAGCACTGTGTATACTGTGGGCTCTCCATTCATGTTAATTCACACTGATACACATACACACTCTTTCATCACTTGCTTTCAGGAACCTTTTGACACCTCCAGCCATAAAACACATCCACACCGGGGGAAGGACCAGCACAGATAACATTCCAATAGACACTGTTTAAAGTATAGCTTTTGCTTGCTTCATTCATTGTAACATCGCCGGAAGAAGAGATCAGTGTATCTCGAAAGCTCGCACAAATAAAAGCATCTCGTTAGCCACAGAACGGTATCATCTATTTATTTTTTGATTATTGAAGCTCGGCTAACACGGTACCGATACCTCTACACATATATATACATATTTTTTTTAAGAGAAAAGGGGGACCCCGCATCCACAAGATAAATAGATGTAACTAAATACTGACTTTTATATCAATATACAGTGATAAGTCAGTGGTGCTGTATGGGCCAATCAATACAATAGGAGAAAGTGAAGCCCCAGACAAAAGCACTCTAGTATACCTTGAAAGTACAAATTCACAAAATCTTTTTTAAATAAATGTCACAGAACAAAAAATAAAAGAAAGCACAGAAAGTTAAAATAAGGCATGGATCCCCTGTACGTAAAAGAAAACCTGACATAAATCCTCCAGCAGTTAATACCAAATGGGAACAAAACCCATATCAGTAGTGACAGAAAGTACACTCTGATATACCTGACAAGGTTGACAAAATAATCCAGACAAAAAGCCAAAATTGAAGTGGCTAAGGCCAAATTGGCAAATCACATGGTATCAACACATTATTGTTCCCACATAATCTCAGGGAATGTCTCAAGTGACACAGTACAGCAATATGTGATAGGGCCACACAATATACAGCCTAGAGAAGCACACCTCAAAAAACTAGTATGCTAGTGTCATACATCACCACACGTCAGGCAAACTGCAAAATCTTGGAGGAGACAAGGAGCAAACGCTCAAAACATAATTACGTGTCCCTAGGGGGGGGGGGGGAAACCAGGGGGTCCTGCCTACTGCACCTGATCCTACGCACTTCGGCCAAGAGCCTTCTACTGGGAGTGGTGAGGTAGGCAGGGTGACATGCATGCTTAAAAAGGATATGTAATTGGGCCCATGAAAATAATCACCTGGTGAAAATCTGCCAATTACATGATTATCAATGGCAAACAGGAGTGTACATATTAAACTTACTGCATGAGTATGTGGGCGTCACAGTAGAGGAACCAATAACATGATTGTATCATGAGTACACGTTCCCCCCAGATCTGCCAGTACTGCCCTCATTTGTGGGGGAAGGTGTACTATTCAGGTCATTCTTTTCTTGTTTCTGTGGTAATAAGTGAATCCAATTCCTATATCTTATAGTATTTGAGGTATAAAGTGTAATAAATTGAACACCGAGGAAAATTTATATAATCTGTATGTATCTTCAGTATTCAGAGAAATCAAGAAGATATATAGATACAAGTTATTAACCCAAAAGGGAATCTATGAGCTTCTCAACATACATCTCTTTTTCTCTGTGTACACTCATGCTTTATATTGCGTATGGGTTTTAGATCTTTTTCTATGTATATATAGATGTGGAATTGGAATTTATGGGTAATGCTGTTCTATTCTATTCATGATTGAGATCTGTTGTTATAGATCTGAATTTATTTTTTAGATCAATGTTATCTTGTTATTATGTGTTGATCATGTAGTGCAATGTATGGCATAGTTATCCACACTTATGGAGAGTGTGTAAACAAATTTTATATATATTTTGTAGATAAAATCAATTTGTGGATTTTCCTATTGGGAAATCATTAAATACATTTTAAGAATAGAGTTTGTAATTATGCATTGCAATACAATGATTGATGAATTTATATGGTATTAAATCACTTGAATTTTATTGTTAGTGTTAGTATTACTGTTATGATATCCTTCTTGTTCCCATATTATTGTCCATTAGGATTTTCAATTATATATATATATATATATATATATATATATATATATATATATATATATATATATATATATCCATTTCATGTTCATTCCTTAAGTGTATTAGTCCCTATCAGCCCTTAGAAAATTAGTCCTCTATGTGATTAGCATCTATGACATGTATTAGCCCCATTAGTGCCATTCAGGTTGAATCAATCACCCGATCACGGGTTGCCTGGCAACGGACTGGTTATATAAGGGCAGGACTTGATTCCATTCAGCATCAGCCCTTTGAGAAAGTTACCGGTCAGGTGACGAAACGCGTTAGGGTACTGAGAGCGCGATTACGTCATCACGACGACGCCGCGCACGCGCAGAAGCCTACACCAAGCGCGGGAATACAATCGGCGGCCATTGGAAGTGAGAGCTGGAGTTTGGACTACACTCAGACAGCGAACGGAGCCTTAAACATCTGGTTCCTGGTGATCGTGTCTGGCAGCCCTGAAGGAGTCCACGGAGACGTGTTCCAGTATCCAGAACCGGATGGTGGTGATATAATCACAAACTGCTTTTTAACCATTTGCATTTTGTAAGTGCGATTCCTACCCCCCCCACCCCCCACCTCCTTCTCCTGTTTTAATAAATTTTATGCAGTATTATGCTATGGGGCGTGCGCTCTCTCTCTTTTTCTATATATATATATATATATATATATATATATATATATATATATATATATAAGTTCTTCAGTATTAGGTGATACCTTTTTTATTGGACTAACAATTTATGTCATAGGACAAGCTTTCGAGAGTTCTCCTCTCTTCTTCAGGTCAGCAATACTGATTTACACAGGAATCAATGGCTAAAACAGTGTATAGAGAGAGAAAAAAACCCCAGGATATTTACTGTAGATAAGGTAGTGTGTTAAGTGTTTGAAGCCAGGAGACAGTGTCAAAGAAAGGTGGGGAGGGGAAGGGATGCTGGGGGGGGGGGGGGAGAGAAAGTGTGGATAAGAGTTGAGGCAAGCAGGATAATTACAGACAATTTTGGTAGGGTGTGAGAAAACCCATGTCCACATTAAGTCCTTTGGTTTTGGTGTCAAAAAGTCTTATCATTCTGAGCTCAAATGTTTTCCGTTCTTGGGTGCTTTTAAACATTCCATTGAGGATTTTGATTTTTAAATCATTTATGGAATGATCTGGTTGTGAGAAGTGATGTCCCACAGGTGAGCAGTATCTTCCTTCTTCGTGATGGAGTATAGAGTGTCTGTGCATATTCATTCTTCCTTGTAATTTTTGGCTGGTTTCCCCAATGTAGCAACCTTGGTCACAATTGTTGCATTGAATCATATACACTATATTCGTGGATGTGCAGCTGTATGATCCTTTAACATTGAATGTTCTATGGTTGTGACTGGCTGTGGGATCCTGGCAAATATGTTTGCAGAGTTTGCAGCGTGTGTTGCTGCACGGTTTTGTGCCGTTATTCATGTCTTTAAAATCGTTGTGAAGTTTTCTGCTGACTAATTTCTGTTTGAGGTTTGGTGGTTGCCTAAATGCAAGAATGGGAGGTTTGGGAAAGATTTCTTTTAATGTCGCATCCTCTGTCAGCATGGGTTGCAGATCTTTGATTATTTTTCGTATTCCCTCTAGGGTAGGGTTGTATGTGGTCACTAGTGGTATGCGTGTGGTAGGTTCTTTCTGTCTGTATTGTAGCAGGTGTTCTCGTGGGGCTTTTAGTGCAGATGTAATAGTTTTGGCAATAGTCTTTGGTTTGTATCCCTTCTGTCTGAACGATTCGGTCAGGGTTGTGAGATGCCTGTTTCTGTCTTCAGTGTCAGAGCATATGCGGTGGTATCTTATAGCCTGGCTGTGTATGATACCTTGTTTGGTGTGAGTGGGATGGAAGCTGGAGTTGTGGAGGTAACTGCATCTGTCTGTTGGTTTCTTGTATACAGATGTGTGTAGTTTCACCTAATACTGAAGAACTCATTTATTCTGCACTATCGCAACTGGACTAACACGGCTATTTTCTGCTTTATATATATATATATATATATATATATATATATATATATATATATATATACATACATACATATACACACACATATGGTATATTTATATATAGAGTGAGCGAGAGATAAAGATAAACATTATAGAGTACTGTACATTTGTTAAAAAGAAAAGAAAAAGGAAACTCCAAGATGATTTCATTTTTTTATTTTACTAATCTACCGCCTTTGTAGCATTTACTGTGTTTGCTCACCTTTGTGATAACAGCATTACACTGGGCATTTTTTTGCCCCTGATAGTCAATAAAATATATCCTATATTAAACAAAGGAAACCTTGTTTAAGCCAGAAGGCTGTAGCACCAAGTACTAAACAAATCTAAGACTTCCCCAAATGACATGCAATTATCTTAACAGTAAATAAAGCCTTGTCGATCATTCATATCACCTTAGAATAGTCACTGCTAAATGTTCTCATTGAATAAAAAACAGCACAAAAAATACGTAAAAACTGGATAAAGTTATCAATAGTGGCTATCCAAGCATAAGCATCTACATGATTCAGCTGCCTATTCTTAAAGATGGTAAGCTTAAAAATACATTTTGTTGTACTGTAAATGGATGCAGTATTTTTGTAGCTAACTCATGTAAAATGCTCTTCAGTGTTAGACCAGCAGATTTAAAAAAAAAAAACACATAATTTATGTTTCAATGGAATAAAACAAAATTACATTTAAAAAAGAGAGTTTTGAGGTTGTGAAAGTACACTTCTAAAAATAAATAATATTGAATTGTAATCTAAAACCCCTTTTTGAAAAAGATTTATTCTATTACCACTGTGGACATTCCAACTCTTTATTACAAAATACAGTAAAAGATAGGAGCACTGTTGGTATATACAGTAGTGTGGCTCAAATACTTGCAGCATCCCTGGAACCATCTCAGTTGTATTTTGTTTATGAATTAACAACAGTAAGTCTGGTACAGTTTAGGCACAGAATGGAATAGGGTCAAATAGGGTATTTCTAATGATAAGTAATGGTGGGTGTGTTAGATACTTTGAAACGTATGAAAAATGTTATATCACAGCTGTACCTTGTTTCTCTACAAGGCAACTTCCTTGATTCCTCTTCAAAGATAGGAATCTTATAACTGACCTGCAAGCAGAGGTGTGAGCCGTAGGACACAAATGTTGGCAGGCAGCCATTTTTTCTTTCTTTTTTTTTTGCAAAATACCTTTTATCAGGTTATGTGAGGAGTGCACGCAAGCTTCAAAGGGGAAAAACTGAAAACAGATGCTTAAGTGTCGGATTAAGATAAGAAAATATATCTATGCAGTATTTAGTCAATAGTAACAGAAAATACCTCTTTAATTGTAAGGACAAGGTATTTGGCAATGGGGAGTGTGGGTATTGCTCTTGGCTGTCACTTGCGCCTCCTCCTCCCCCCCCCCCAAAAAAAAAGAGTAATAAACATAGGCCCTATTGAAAGGTGAGAATTAAGCCAGTAGACAGGAGGAATACTGTATATTCAAAATGATTCTTGACACTTAACTTGACATGTCTATATAATACAATGCATTTCGATACTAAATGATGACAAGGAACAATTCATCTCATAACAGCTACATATTGTACGACACGAAGTACTAAAGTTAAAAGTTTAACATTTTTAAAGTTTGCAGCAAATTATCTGCAAGTGGACTGTCGCAGTTTGGCCCTGGTGGCTATCAGACTGCAATACTTGAAGTAGCATATTCGAATGACTTAATTAAACTAGGATTTATATGTAAGGTGAATTTACTGTACCTTGAACCTGGCAGTAGGCCAGGCAGTAAGCAAACTGTCTGAAACATAAAACTTGATATGGTGCGCCTGTTTCCTCACAGTAAGCAAACTGTCCCAGACATAAAATTCTATATCGTATGCCACATCTAGCCGATTGGCTCATTTAGGCTGTGATCCACAAAGCTTAACGTCATGTCAACATTAACTGCATACCCTCAAAGATAAATAACATATCATTAAGTCATGTTTTCTCCCGTAATTCACATAGCGTTAACTACAGTGACGGCCGCCCTGAGTCTAAAGCGGCCGCCACCGCGGGTAATTTAAAACCGCGTGCAGGCGCGGTTTTTCCCCGATGCATGCTGCGCGGCCGCGCGGCACTGGTGCCTCCGTTGCCTCCGTTTGCTCCGTTCCGCCGGCATCCCGAAGGCATCCGTGATGCTGGGGATCACGCTGTATGTGTGGGGGATGTGGGGGATCAGGGGAAGCAGAGGTGGAGCAGCCAGGGGTCGTGGACCGGAGGAAGGGAGGAAGGGAAGATGCGGCTGGCGCGTGGCCAAGTTCGGCGCCAGCCGAAAAAAGCCCCGGAAAATTACGGGCATTTGTTAGCTTAAAGCTGGCCGCAGCAGTATAGCGTTAACTATAGCTGCCGTTAGCGAGAAGATATGTAAATGAAGTGTTATCATAGCATCACCTATCTACAAATGTCTGTTAAGGTTAAGATGGGAATTTAAACTTGTCGTTACTCCCATCCAGACCCAGAAATAGTTATGTTACTGTCTCCTGATGGGTGTACCCCCACAGCAATGCATGATTTTACTAATATAGCTTATTTCGCAGCATTATTTCCCTCTGCTTTCCTCACTTTTTCAACTTGAGCTAAAGACCAATTTCAGTGTTTGGAACAGAGTAACGCTAAGACGGAATTAATGTTAGGTTATTGGATGATAACGCAACTTTATGCTACAATAATGTGCTGTTAAACCTGTGCTAATAAGATGTCTTCCAGACATTATTTTTGCATGTAATTAGTTTTGAGGATACCATGTTAACTTGGGGAATATACGTCTGTTCCTGATTTTAGTTAATGTCACGTTGTGAGCCCTGATTTCATGAAGCTTTGCGGATCTAACCCTAACAACCCTCTTTAGCTTTAACTTGCTTAAAAAGCATAAGTAGACTCTAGAAACAAAGCTACATTTACAATACAATAATGAAACTACATATTTTCCTCATCTTGCATTTGTTATATAATTGATGACACTGGAAGACTGCCAGGGCACTGGTATCTGTCTCTTCTAGAACAGCACAAACTATCCTTTTTCTTTATTGCATCTGTCTAAAATATCAGGGAAAGAAAAAAAAGAGTAGAACTCGCAGGCTTCCCTTGCTTCAGAAGAAGAAAGTAATTCATAATTACTCTGCAAGCACTTCAGTCTTACCATATCTTAACTGACATTACAAACACCGAAACTCCTTAGAAGAAAGTATGGATATTTCAATCATTTTCCTTTACATTTCATTTTGAATATTTAAACTACAAATTAATTATTTAACACTTTTGATTTGATATATTTTAAACCAGATACAATGTGTCACATTTGACATAACAGTAAAGACAACTTTAACATGGAAGGAATGCAGCAAAGCTATAGCAGATCCTTTAATTATACAAGCAGGGGAAACAAAAGAGATGGGTTTTTGTTTTAACATACAGTACCCCTTATCCTGTCCTAAACCCTCCCCGTATTCCTACTCCATGCTTGCCAAATTTGAACTTTGTCTACAGTCCGTAAAAAAAACAGAAAATAAATAAGCGAACATGTAAGGTTGCTGTATTTATCTGTTTTATTATGTATTGATTCATTATTTGTTTTTACGTGTGAATTTATTTTCTGTACTGTATGTACCTCAGATAAAGTTGTTACAAGCTTTATTTTACATATTAACATGAGAAGTTAAAAACAGTGTAAACATCCCTTTCCTTTCCCTTTTTATTTCAATGTTATTTTAAACATTTGGAATTAAATAAACAGTCTAAAAAAATTGTAAAGAATTGCTTCAAAAAGGCCAAAGTGTAAATCAGAAATACATATACATGCCGACGAATTGGAATAAAAGTGCATGTACGTTAGCTTATGAGAAAATAACCTACGTGTAATAACATATTACATATCAAGAGCATACATGTGCAGCCAGGCCTGGTTCTTGGCTACCAGTCTACACTCACTGGCATCAAGCACTGGTAAGAACAGGAGTGCCACCCAAATTCAGTGCCTCTCCCTACTTGAGAGAGGCAGGTCACACACAGGTTGCCTGAATACTGACCTTCCCGGTTCCTCTTCTCCTTGAGGGAGAGTGAGTGTGCACCTTTCCCCTGATCCTGATAAAGGATCAGGGAAGAGCAAGGACTGCTGCGGGGGCCCTTGACCTATAGTGCAAGTCCAGGGACCATCCTACAGCTGGATATAACACCAGAGACTGCATAGGGCAGAGGCCTGCTGTTACTGCATTGAGCTGAACAGAATAAACCGTTCCTGTTTCATATACCTCCTGCCTGGTGTGTGATCTTACTGGGGAAGGAGAAGGATTGTTTCTATCATAGGAGATCGCCTCCATACATCTGGAGCCTGCGACAGATGGAGACGTTGCAGTGCTAGAGAAATATGCTGGTTATGTACTCCAGAAACCTGTCCTGTGTCCCCACAAACATCGGCCGATGACTCAGCCCTCCTGCTTACCAACAGGTAGCATGCACCACACACGCTGTAATGGCAGAATCTCCCATCGGGTGGGGGAAACACTGTTACACATGATATAAGCAAAGCCCCCTAAAATACTAGGAGATGCCCCTGTATGACACAATTAAAGTTTTGCTTGTATAAAAAAGTATATAAAGTCAATAAGGGCAGATGGTCTGACTGAGACGCTCAGTGGTAATATCACTGCCTTTAAAGCTGATGAACCTGGTTTAAATCCTAGTGTCAGGTCCTGTTGTGACCTTAAAGAAATCCCATTATCTTCCTGTGCCACAGGCACCAAATTTAGATTGTAAATTGTACATTGTAGGAATAAGTTGTGCCAGGAATATTCTGTGTACATTAAGGGCCATACAGTATTTACTAAGCATGCTACTTTGTAAGATGTTTACCATTCAGCAGATCTTAGTAAATATTTCCCTTAATGTCTACCACCATCAACCACCTTCACAATGCACGTAAATTCTGCCTGGCGGGGGGTTCAAATGTCTGATGAATCTGTAATAGACAAAGGGCTGGATACATTAAGCTGCGGTAACCTAAAAATACGGTATTAGCGCCAAATAGTGCCTGTTTTTATTATGCATCAACCTTGGTTGAAAGAGTTCGTTTTCAACCAAATTGATGGCTGATCACATGGTACATCCACCAATAGGATTGTGGTCTTATCCCTGTTGTTTCTCGGATCTGATACTTTTAACGGATCTAATAAAAAGTGCTTTATTTTTGGCAGTGCAAGGTCGATGCATCTCATTTGACAAGAAGAATAGTTACACAACATCTGGTACAAGAAAGAAGAGAAGAAAGAAGAACTACTCACGGAGACTGCTCTTCTATCAACGGAGGATCCATTGCTCAGGTAAAGTTGTGGATCCATCCAGGGCCTCTGACAGATTTCCCAGGGCCCAGGACTAGAGGTTCGACTGCCCACCCCCCTGTATTGTTGGTCGTACAAGCGCCCCTTCCATTTCACACATCCTTGCAAGACCCATCTATTTCTCCCTCTCTTCCCATGTATTTCTCTCTCCCCATCTCACTCTTACCCCCACTCTTCCTCACTCACTCTTTCCCTCCCCCCTCTCTTACACCCCCTCTCTCCTCTCACGGTCCCTCTCCTCCATCAATTACCCCCCTCTGTCTCAATCCCACTCCCTCAAACCCCTTCCTCAGACTCATTCCCTCCCACCTCCTGGCCACACACAATCAATCCCCCCACATTAATTACGCCATCCTACAAAATATATATAAAAAAAACCCAGCCCCCCTAAATACAAAAAATTCCTGCCCCCTCCCAAATATACACAACAAAAATCTCATTCTCCTCAAATACATACAACCCCCCCTATTCACATACTGTACATATAAATCCCTCCTCAAAAACATACAAAAAAAAAGAAACACAAAGAAAAATCACACCCCCCAAATACAAAAAAACATTACCCCGCCCGAATACTGTACATAGAAAAATCCCACCCCAAATATATATTTTGCCCCCTTTCCCTGTGACTAAGGGAACCATGCATGTTGCCGTTACCTGTGGATCACAGAGTTCCTGAGCCACAGCCGCTGGGAGCCTGGGGTGAGTTATCGTTCTCCTTGGTGCAGCGCCTCCACCTGAGAGGGATCCCAGCGTAGCGGGATAACCCCTCACAGGAACCAATACAATAATAGTAACACACACACTGGTATATGATAACAGTTTACTAATACACTAATGATAATACCACATAACAATAGTACCCCACACAATACCCACACGTTATAGGCCCCACAATATACACAGCCCGGTTTGAGCCCCCCAAAGTACTGAGGTGCCCTGGACACCTAACCACCTGGTGTCCACAGAGCACATCCCACCTAGAGTGTGTGGAGTAGCACTACCCGCTGTGTGTGTGACTGTTGGTGCACTTGTAGATACCTCCATGGGCACTCCTGTACCCAGGTACCACTGTACAACAAAGGATCCATCTGATCCCACGACGTAGGTCTCTGTGAAGCCGTTGCTCCTGGTGCGTCGGTCGACCTCTGGGGGAGCACACATTGGAGGGTGTCCTGTAAATGTCTCTGGTAATATATGCAGGGGTCTGGTTCCAGACGCGCTAGTTAGTGTCTCCTCTAGAGAGGGACACCTGTTATTCTATTGATGGTTATTGGTTCATATGCTCACCAGTAAAGGTATTTGGTTATTATACATACAGTGTATGTATGTGTCCTGCGAGGAACCATTCCTGCTCTGCTAGGAACCATCGCAGGTGGAGGCGCTGCACCGAGTACAGGGTTACTCTTAATATAATTGCCCCAGGTTCCCCGTGGCGGAAGCTTAGCCCTCCTGTGAGCCAACAGGTAACGCACCACACCTGGTAACATTGTATGTTCTCCGCACCCACACTATATCTGCGATTGGGTGGGGTGGAATACCCGTTACATTTGGAGGCGCTGCTGAGATTTCAGACCTGGGGTGCCCTGTTCCATTTTTTTTTTCTCTCAAAATGTCACCACCATTACCGTACCTGTCGCGCTCAGAAGTGTATGACTGGGCCGTAGAGCTGCAAGTGCCGCCGCCCTACATGCTCGCGGTGCACGCATCCCTGTTGATACTCCGTCTTCGTCCATACAAATGGCCCTGAGGCAGCATTCAAATCTCAGGGAGGCTGCCACAATAGAAGTGTTAGAGCAACATTTGGAGGACGAGGAGTATTGCTCCATGTTAGTGAGTATAGGGCAAGATATAACTGAAGACCAGGGTCCGTCCAGCTTGTGGCTTGGAATGCCAACCGGTTCCTGCTGTATTGTTGTTTACCCTGAACTGCCCATAAAATCTGAACGCCGCCAACTGAGTGACGCAGTGCAGAGCCAGAATCACCCCTTGAAAGAGTGTGCTGCCCCTCCTTCACATTCCACCAGGGGGAGCAAGCATTGTGATCTTCAACCATACGTTGATGCAGTAATAGACTCTTTTTTTCTGAGGATTATCCTTCCTTTGAAGACGAGATAGATTGTCAGGGGGTACACCTTAATGTGTATGTGCCCTGGCACGTGCCAGGAGTAGATACTCTTGCACTAATTTGCACCTGCCTGCATGAAGCCTATGTCAAGGGAGCCGACCTATCCCAGTTCCCGCTAGACCTCGAGCCAACCGAGGTGGAAGGAAAAACGTATATACGATGTTTTAGTACCACCTCTGACTGTTCTAGAGAGGCATTGATGTGGGGGCCCCAATGTGACTGTTGCGGTGCCCGGTTATTGAAGCCTATTATGCCCCAGCCTGCAGATCCAGCAGAGGACGAGGAGCCGGTCAGTATAGCTAACCAATCTACCCCTCTCATAGAAATTTCGGAGGGCCCGTGTGCCCAAGTGAACATTGTAGACCCGTTTCCCGAGCAGGAATCACCTGCCCAGCTAGCTATGGAGCCGAGCGAACCATCGGCGGAGAAGAGCGCGACCGCAGTGGAGGTACCGGAGCCCGCCAGCTTCGTACCAATGACCACTGGTCGTATCGCAGAAGACCCCGGTGACTCCCTTGCGGAGGATCCAATCGTGATATTCTTCGAGGAAGTGGGTGAAGTCCCATCGGTGGCGGTGCGCCTACCGGCGAACCACCCCAGCGGTGATACAGAGGAGACAGAGGAATCACCGGGTAAGGTGTCTATACTACCACCTCCTTTTAGTGATTCCAGCGACCAACCACTCGTGGTGATGCGCCTTCAGGCGGACCACTCTAGTGAAGCCAACGAGCCAACTACCTCAGTAGCAGTGAATCCTGATATGGGCCCGTGTGCCCTACAATGGCCAGTCCGGCCTACTCTAATGGTACCATCGGTCCTAGAATGGGGACCAGTACCTAACGTAGTCAAGGGTGAGTTGACTGCCCCAGGGGTGTTGGGTGTGAGCCTCCAGGTGACTGCGGAGCACGATAGCTCCTTAAGTCTGGCCACCAGGGCGAATGGCTCCACTCAGCATCGCGTCCTGGTGGAGGTGTCCTCCTTAGAAGGTAGCTGTCCAGTGGCACGAGTGGACCCGTACCTACCTGACCATGTCTCGTGTGAAGAGGAACTCATCACAAGCCAGCAGCAGGGTGAGGACTCGCCTTACTCCCCACAGGCTCCTGATCTAAGTGTGAGCCCGTGCGCTCTGACACAAGTGGTCCCAGGACTGGGATCCAATGCTCCCGAGTTTCCAGCAAGTAAGTGGACTGCCCCAGAAGTGCCGGGGACAGGTCCCGAGACAGCGTCCCGAGGACCTGTTGGCAACCGGGAATCATCGCAGTGGTAAGATAGCTACCCTTTACCCCCTGCCAGGTGAAACAGAGACTTTGAGGAAAGAGACATTGTCCATTGCTCGCCTCTCAGTGGAAGCCTCGCAAGTGTGTAGGGACAAAGACTGTGTGGAGAAGGATTCGGGGAAAGTGGCCTCCTTTAAGCCCAACAAGGAGCGCTCCATTCACCATGTAGTGGGCCACGGGAAAGGTCCTGGCCTCCTGGCCTACCACATCATTGCCGCGGATGGCTGGGTAAAGGCCTGGTTAAGAGACATTGTGCTATTCCTTCCACCAGGGGGAGGAAGTAGTACGGAACCGGTGACTGTTACCCCAGAGCGTACTCTCCAAGAGATTTTTCTGGGGGAGGCTCACGGACGCAAAAGTGAGGTACCCACACATGATCAGTTAGGGGCACCCCGCAAATGGTCTCAGCTAGCCTCGGGTATAGTATGTGAATTGCCATGTACCCTGTTGTGTAAAGTCGAAATAATGAGTTGTATTTTCTATGCACTGTATTTTGATTATATAAAAATTGTGCCGAATGACGTTGTTCCCCAAGCGGGGTCGTTGGATTTTTCACCAGGGGGAGAGTGTATCCCTGGTCCCCAGCAGCTCCTTGAGAGCCCCCTCCTTTGGAGCAGTGCGGTGGCGGGTGCCGCCGGGGCCAGCGCCGGGCCCGAGGGCTGCTTCCAAGGGTGGGGGCCGGAGCGGGGAGTCGCGCGCTGTTCCCTGATGTGGCCAGTTGCTGGGGACGCGAGCGGCCCGTTGTTAGGGCCGCGATCGCGTTGCCGAGGTCCCGGCGGCTCGGGGTACAGGGCGTCGCCTTTGCGCAACAGCTCGCGCATGCGCAGGGATACCCAGGCGCCAGGAGAGCCCCAGAGAAATCGCGCATGCGCAGGACAGAGCAAAGAGAGCCCGCGAAACCCTAGCCTACCAGGGAAGGCTCTGAGCAGGGACTACGAGTCCCATGAACCTCTGTATGCCCCACGTGATGACAGGGAGCCAATAGGGCTTAGGATCTCCCTGCAGGCAAGTGGATACATTTCACGCGCTGAGCCTACGCTAGTTAGTTGAAACTGGGGAGCAGAAGGGGAAGGAAGGGTGCAGAGAGCGAGTGAAGCTCCTGCACCGCGTAAGGTCCCCCACATCCCAGGTAGGCCCCAACTCCCCACCAGGCTAGTGGGTAATTGCTAAGGGACGGCCCAAGATAGGGACCCTGCCCTTAGTGAGTGTGTGAGTGCTGTCTTGCCAGGGTCACGGCTGGCAGTGCTGTGAGGCCTGACAAGAAGGCACAGTGGTTGTGCAGCAAGTTGCTGTACGCACCCAGCAGGTTGCAGTGCGTTGCTGCAGGCGCTGGGAGTATTAGTTAGAGTCACGACTGGGAAGAGTTAGGGGAGCGGAGCAGGCTATTAACCCCTTAAGTTCCAGATAGGTCCTCACTCCCCAGTTTGTAGTGTTACAGGGACAGGCCCTAGGTTAGGGATCCTGTCACAGTAGCGCTAGTGTTAGATAGGGACACAGCGAACGCTGCGCTTCCGGAGAGAAGACTTGGGCTCAAGTCTGTGCCCAGAGACAGAGACTATCTCCAGGGTGGGATCGCCCCTGGCGGACCCTGGACATCGAAACCACAGGATCAGACGGAGATCACCAAGTGGCAGATCCTTTGTGAAGTCCGTCGCAGGCCCGAGCACTGGAGTGCTCGGCAGGTGACTCTGATCTACACGTGCACCAACAGGCCTAGTAGTTTCCTTAGTGACTGCGCAGTCACACATAACCACTCTCTATAGAGTGCTGGACATTGTGTGGGGATTACTGGACACGGGATGGGATCACCCGGTGTTGGCGGAAGCGTCCGGTGAGACGCGCTAGTTAGTGTCTCCTCTAGAGAGGGACACCTGTTATTCTATTGATGGTTATTGGTTCATTATTGGTTCATAAAGGTATTTGGTTATTATACATACAGTGTATGTGGTTATTGTATGTGCTGTTATTGTAGTGTATCCCTGCTCTGCTAGGAACCATCGCAGGTGGAGGCGCTGCACCGAGTACAGGGTTACTCTTAATATAATTGCCCCAGGTTCCCCGTGGCGGAAGCTCAGCCCTCCTGTGAGCCAACAGGTAACGCACCACACCTGGTAACATTGTATGTTCTCCGCACACACACTATATCTGCGATTGGGTGGGGTGGAATACCCGTTACACATAAAACCCTTTAAATATATACAAAAAAGCCCCATCCCCAAAAACATATGTAGCCGGGATCCCTTTCTCACTCTAGATGTTGGAGGAGGCTGCGCTGCATAGAGAGTACTCTGAACGGAGGCTCCGCGTCATGCAAGACGCCATGTTCTGGTTGGCACCTGTGTGGACCTAACCTAGACAGAGGTTGTGCCTGCGCAGAGTGTTTGGCCAAAGCCCGCGAAGGAGGAGAGTGCTAATTGGAGGGAGATAGCGAGACACAAGTCCCAGCAGCCCCGCGGAGACCCCATGATAGAGTTGAGCCAATGGGCTGAGAGTTGGGAGGAGGAGGAGGGGGTTGCACGCACGTTGGCTCAGATCTGGCTGGAGAGGAGAGGAGACGGAGCTTCGGAGTAGGGTAGGCCAACCGCCCCTGCGTAGGCCGCCTGCCCCAGGCCCAGTCAGGCCCTGAGTCCCAGTAGAGACAAGCGGAGCTAAGGATTGCCATAGTGAGTTTCCTGATTCCCGTTAGTGCCAAGAGCGAAAGCAGGACTGTCTTACTTGGTGGGAGGTCTGGGCACAGACCCCGCTAACAGCCGCCGCGTGTCCGGGTGGGATCACCCTGGACAGCCACGTGGGTGGAAGGACAACTTCTATATCCAGCAGAGCCTTTGTGAAGATTGTAGCAGTACCGGATACTGGAGTACCCGGCAGGTATTTCTACAAGTGCACCAACGGTACCATCATTTCATTCGGGACACAGTGGCTGCGCAGTCACACTCACATATACATATCTATTCTGACTCACTTGAGGGTGGGAGGACATATCCCAAGGGGATTGGACACGGGGTGGGATCACCCAGTGGAGGGACCCGGGAGAGTTGGCGTCCGCCGTGACGCAAGTAGAGTGTCTCCTCTAGGGAGTGCGCTGATATCATATATGTGTAAGGTATTGCATGAAAGTAAAGTCGTTTGGTTAAGGTATCCTGCAGTGTGGTGGTATTTATCGTGTATACGTCCTGCGAAGGTCCACTCCCCCTCTGGCGGGAGCTGTCGCAGGTGGAGGCCCTGCACCCATTATAAGTATTGCGCGAGTACCCCAGGCTCTCCGTGGCAGAGACTTAGGCCCTGCGAGCATACAGGTGATACAGCACCGAGTAGCGGCCTGTGTTCGATAGAAACCAGGGCTACATTTGGAAGCGCTGCTGAGATCTTAGACCTGGGGTACCCCCTCGAGACTAAACTATTACCGCCATGGCCCTTCCTACCCGACAGGAGATACGCGACTGGGCGCGCCAACTGCGCACACCTGCCCGTCGTGCCGTCGCTGTGACAAGATTACCCCTGGCCTTACCCCTGGAGACTTTGCAAACGGCCCTATGACAACTCCCGGGTTTTGCCAAAGCCCGCCTGGTAGATGTACTCATAGACCAAGATTCTAAATGTAACACTTTGCTTGTGGACTGCCGGCGAGACCTGGTAGTACTCGAACCCGCTGTTCCCCAATATTTGCCGCTGCCCGATGCACAGCCGGGCGGTAGCCCTCTTGTTTACCCCCTGCGAGACTCCCCCGTAAAGGAGCTAGTTGAAGACGACCCCATCCTTCCCTTTGCTCACTACCCCGAGAGCGAGGCAGCTAGTTGCCGGTCAGAATCCAGTTATCCCGAGTCGAGCGCATCCGCCGAAGCCGGGGTGCGTAGTGATATGCTACAAAAACTCAATGACAAGATAGACCAGCTAACTACTTCCACCAGCTTACCGCCGCTAGTAGAAGCGCTCACTTTAGCCACCCATGCCCAAAGCTACCGGAAGTTAAAGGCCTTCTCGGGGACACTCCCTGTGCCCACCAGGGAGGATGGGATAGAGACATGGAAGGAACACACTAGGGTAGTGATGGAAGAATGGTCGTGCACCGACGTGGTGAAACGGCAAAGACTAATGGAATGCCTGTGCCCCCCAGCATCCACCTTGATCAGTATTCATCAAGAACAATACCCCGAACTAACCTCTCATATGATGATCGAGTTTCTAGTGGAAGCCTATAGCGCAAAAGAGGATGATGGCGCCCTGTGGGCCAAGTACTATGCCATAAATCAAAAGGAGGGGGAAGATCTATCTGCCTATATACACCGAGTACAAATCTCTCTAGGACCGTTGCTACATCATAAATATGTGACGTCCTCTCAGATAAATGAATATCTCCGTAAGCAATACCTCCGAGGGTCCAGTCCTACTCACCCTATAGCTAGCATGATCCGCGACCACCTCACGCGGGGATCCCCCCCCTCGTTTATCCAACTCCTGCAGCAGGTCAAAGAACACGAGACGCATCTGATGTTACACTCCCCTCAGAAGGCTAAAGGAGTGCTGAGAAGAAGAAGGACCCAACGGACAAACCCGGCTCCAAAAGCCAAAGTACGCGGGATGGGCCTCGCCTCCGTACGACCTCCGCGCTACCCCCAGGGATATTTCATGCTACAAATGTGGAAAGAAGGGACACATATCGTACGACTGTCGGTTGGGCGAATCTCGACACCGGAGCCCCTCGCCCAAGAAGTTCACGCGACAGGCCATGGTTTGCGGGGTGAATGCGACCGGTACAGACATGCCCTGGACACCTCCAGGGGGAGCAGACCCCGAAGAGGATGGTAACCGGGTGGGACCGGTAGCGTTGATCCGGGTGCTAGTGAACGGTATCTACTCCTCCGCTCTACTAGACACAGGGTCCCAAGTCACCATCATATACCGGGGGTTCTATGATCTCCATCTCCAAAAGCAGCCCCTGAGGCCAGCTGAGCATATCAAGGTACGCGGCCTAAGTAATGACGACTACCCCATCAACGGCCTGGTGACCGTGAACCTGGAAATACAACAGCTCAACACGGGAAAATCTCACCCCATGAAGGTGGATGCCTTGGTGTGTCCGGAACCCAAGGATACGCCCAAGTATCCAATCATTCTCGGTACGAATGCTGATATTGTGCAAGCCGTCATCTGGGCCTACTTACACGAAGCTAACGAGCTACCCATGTCCAGCCTACAGTTACAGCTGGTTCAAGCTGACCCAGCCCCTCCCAAATCCCCCTCGGAAGACTACGGGCTGTTGTTCTGCGGGTGGAGAGGATTGACCCAACTCCTTCCCGGGGAGACGCAGAGGATCCCAGCTTAGAGTGCTTACGCTGACCGACTAGACGAAGAGCACCAGTTCTCTCTAGAAAGCACCCCCGAAGAGGATGTCCGCCGGGGATATCGCCTTTTACCAGAGTTTCGCATCTGGCCCATCGCCATTCCCCATCGAATTTTTGTAATGGTACAGAATCTGTCTCCCTTCCCCATGGCCATCGATGTGGGTCAACGGATAGGGAGGATTTATCCTGTCAGCTCAGTGAATGACGCAGTGCAAGTAAACGCGACCAGAGTGGAAGATCCTGGGGCACCGTTAGACTTTGACTTTGGCTCTTCTGAACTGCCAGAAGCATGGAAGGAGTGGTTATGAGTAAAGCTAAAAAAAAGAAGAGCCGTGTTCTCTACCAGTGAGATGGATGTGGGGTGTAGTCGCAATGCCCAACACACCATTCGTATGACTGATGAAAAGCCCTTCCGGGAGCATTCCCGTCGACTAGCTCCCAGGGACGTAGACGATGTGAGGGCGGCTATCAACGAAATGGAAGCAGCCAGGATTGTCATGGAGTCACGAAGCCCTTACGCCTCCCCGATAGTAGTCGTGCGAAAGAAGAATGGGACAGTGAGATTATGTGTTGATTATCGGACGCTGAACAATCTAACGGTACCGGACCAGTATAATCTTCCCCGCATAGAAGAAATCCTAGATACCTTACACGGGAGCCAGTGGTTCAGCGTACTGGACCTTCGGTCGGGGTTCTACCAAGTCCCCATGAGCCCCAAAGACCAAGAGAAGACAGCGTTCGTCTGCCCCCTAGGGTTCTATCAATTCACCCGTATGCCCCAAGGCATATGTGGGGCGCCGGCCACCTTCCAGCGGCTAATGGAGAAGACTCTAGGGGACTTGAACCCCCGCGAATGCCTGGTGTATTTAGATGACATCATAGTCTTCGGGAAAACCCTGGAAGAGCATGAGGCCCGGCTCTTGAAGGTGCTGGATAGATTATCCCAGGACGGGCTCAAACTCTCCTTGGATAAATGCCGATTCTGCCGGACCTACGTGATGTACATAGGACACATAGTGTCCGGGGAAGGAATTGCCACGGACCCCGCCAAAATAGAAGCTGTTGTCAACTGGCCCCGACCTGATAATGTGGGAGAATTGCGCTCATTCTTGGAGTTCTGCGGCTACTATCGTAGATTTGTGGAGGAGTACTCCCGTCGGGCCAAAGCCCTCAACAACCTACTCAAAATATATCCAGTGGACGCGGGCCTGAAGGCCCACCCTGCCTGGCAGCCCTTCGGGGACAAATGGACACCCGAGTGCGAACAAGCTTTTATAGACTTGAAACAGAGCCTGACGACGGCTCCAGTACTGGCCTATGCAAATCCCGAACAGCCATACATACTACATGTGGGCGCTAGCCTGAGTGGCCAAGGGGCCGTGTTACATCAAAAATATCCCGAGAGATTGCGACCCGTTGCGTATATGAGCCGCAGTCTCACTGCCAGCGAGCAGAATTATCCAGTGCACAAACTCGAGTTCTTGGCCCTTAAGTGGGCCATTGTAGACAAACTTCGGGACTATCTGTACGGGGTGTCGTTCGAGGTACGGACAGATAATAATCCTCTCATCTACATTATGACTTCCGCCAAACTCGATGCGGCCGGCCATCGCTGGCTGGCGGCTCTCTTTAATTACAATTTCACCCTGAAATACAAACCTGGCCCCTTGAACATTGGAGCGGACGCCCTGTCTAGGCGACCGGGGTTGGCCACCCCCCAGACGAGGATCAGTGGGAAGAAATCCCAGGGCCAGGAATAAGAGCTTTATGTTGCACCGCAGCCATCATAAATGATCAAGTAGCATTCTCGGAATTACGAGTGGCCGACTCTCTAGGGTGTGCCTCCAATGCTATACCTGAGGCCTATCGCGATCCTAGTGGAATGCATGTTACCCCCGACAAGATTATCACCTGGAAAGATATGGTACGATACAGAGAGCAGGACCCAATCGCAGGTCCCATTCGCCATGCTATCCGACGCAATCGCCGGGCCCTCCTTCGACAGACTCCGGGGGACGTAGGAGGTATACTGATGCGGGAAGTGGACAAATTCGAGAAACAGGACAATCTGTTATACCGAATTGTAGAATATCATAATCATCCAAACCGACGACAATCAGTGTTACCAAAATTACTGCAGTACCTAGTATTGAAAGCTCTCCATGACGAACATGGTCATTTGGGGTAGATAAGACTTTTGGACTTGTGAGAGATAGGTTTTTCTGGCCCAAAATGAGAGAAGCTGTGGAGCATCACTGTCGTAGGTGTGTGCGGTGCATTCAACGCAAGACCTTGCCCACTAGAGCTGCCCCAATGGGCCACCTAAAAAGTACGGGACCTATGGACTTAGTCTGTATGGACTTCCTATGCATCGAACCCGATAACCATGGCATAGGAAATGTGCTAGTCATTACCGATCACTACACCCGCTATGCTCAGGCCTTCCCGACCAAAGATCAAAAAGCCATTACGGTGGCTAAGGTACTCTGGGAGAAGTATTTCATGCATTATGGGCTTCCTCAATGCCTACACTCTGATCAAGGTCTGGACTTCGAAAGCAAATTAATAAAAGAACTACTAAACCTCTTACATATCAAAAAGTCCTATACTACGCCTTACCACCCTGAAGGGGATGCACTGCCGGAACGGTTCAACCGCACTCTACTAGACATGTTGGGCACGTTAACAGGAGTGGAAAAGACTAAATGGAGTCGCCATGTGGAAACCCTAGTCCATGTTTACAATTGTACACGACACGATTCTACTGGGTTCTCGCCCTATTTTCTCATGTTTGGTCGTGAAGCTAGACTGCCTGTGGACATACAGTTGAGAGTCTCCATGGATGGAGTACACAATTCTAGCCATTTCCGCTATGTACAGAGATTGCAGGAGAACCTACAGCGGGCCTATGTGCAAGCCGAGAAATCCGCTGAAAAATTGAATGCCAGGAATAAAAGGCGGTTTGATCATAAGGTGAAACACAGAGACATTAAACCTGGCGATGCAGTACTTCTCCGCAACCTGGGAGTACCAGGGAAACATAAATTGGCCGACCGCTGGCGGGAAGGGGTGTACGAGGTGGCCTCCCAATTGCCCGGTCTTCTGGTCTACCGCATCAAATACTCGGAGGGCCGGCATCGTAATCATCTGCTCCCTATTCCCCAAGTAGAGGAAGGAGATTTGGAGTGGCCTGCATCCCCATTGGATGGAGGAATGTCATCAGAGAAAGAATCAGGGAACTCCAATGTTCTGGAAGATTCACAAGAGGGAACCTCTCAAAGGGGCCCTCAACATGGAGCATCTGGTGGAGCTTCGGGTAAAGAGCTCCAGGAGGTGGCTCTGGAAAAGTCAGTATTAGACCCGCGGAGCCCATGCTTCGTGCCAATCCAAGCCCAGGTCGAGACTACAAGCCCCTCAAGTGAAGAATTCAACGTGTCAGATGCCGATAGTCACTCCCCCACGGGAGTGACCGAACAGCTGTTAAGAAGGAGTCAGAGAAATGGGCTACCTCCAATGAGGATGGCCTACGATCAGTTTGGGGCACCCCACTATGAGGCTCAGCAGTGGGCTCACAATCGAGTGCAATCAGTAATTGTAATGTTTAGCGAGATGTACAAGCTGATTTAGAGAACCACGTGTATTAGACATTTTTCATTATATAAAGGAATGTGCCTGTTTAGCGTTGTCAAGCGGGGACCTTGGAATCCACAAGTGGGAGGATGTAGCCGGGATCCCCTTTCTCACTCTAGATGTTGGGGGAGGCTGCATAGAGAGTACTCCAAATGGAGGCTCCGTGTCATGCAAGACGCCATGTTCTGGTTGGCACCTAACCTAGACAGAGGTTGCGCCTGTGCAGAGTGTTTGGCCAAAGCCCGCGAAGGAGGAGAGTGCTAATTGGAGGGAGGTAGCGAGACACGGGTCCCAGCAGCCCAGCGGAGACCCCGTGATAGAGTTTAGCCAATGGGCTGAGAGTTGGGAGGAGGAGGAGGAGGGGGTTGCGCGCTCGTTGGCTCAGATCTGGCTGGAGAGGAGAGGAGACGGAGCTTTGGAGTATGGTAGGCGTAGGCCGCCTGCCCCAGTAGTCCCAGTAGAGACAAGCGGAGCTAGGGATTGCCATAGTGAGGTTCCTGGTTTCCGTTAGTGCCAAGAGCGAAAGCAGGACTGTCTTACTTGGTGGGAGGTCTGGGCTCAGACCCCGCTAACAGCCGCCGCGTGTCCAGGTGGGATCGCCCTGGACCAACACGTGGGTGGATGGACAACTTCTATATACAGCGGAGCCTCTGTGAAGATTGTAGCAGTACCGGGTACCGGAGTACCCGGCAGGTATTTCTACAAGTGGACCAACGGTACCATCATTTCATTCGGGACACAGTGGCTGCGTAGTCACACTCACATATACATATCTATTCTGACTCACTTGAGGGTGGGAGGACATATCCCAAGGGGATTGGACACGGGGTGGGATCACCCGGTGGAGGGACCCAGGAGAGTTGGCGTCCGCCGTGACGCAAGTAGAGTGTCTCCTCTAGGGAGTGCGCTGATATCATATATTGTAAGTATTGGTATATAAGTAAGGTATTGCATGAAAGTAAAGTCGTTTGGTTAAGGTATCCTGCAGTGTGGTGGTATTTATCGTGTATACGTCCTGCGAAGGTCCACTCCCCCTCTGGCGGGAGCTGTCGCAGGTGGAGGCGCTGCACCCATTATAAGTATTGCGCGAGTACCCCAGGATTTCCGTGGCAGATACTTAGGCCCTGCGAGCCTACAGGTGATACATAATAGCAAATATATATATAAATATATAAATAATAGCAAATACATACAAAACACACTGACCTTGGGGGTGGTCTTAGGCCTCTGGTGCCCTCGCTCTCCCCAGCTGCTGCGGGCCTCTTACCGGGCCTCACTCAATCTCCCACGCCAGGCCTCTCTCTCATGCTGGTGTGCATCAGAAGCTGGGCACAGGTTCCGGCACACGCCGACATCAAAGAGAGGCCTGGCATGCGTCAACGTCAGATAGAGGAACTGTCAGTAAGGCAGGCCCACAGCTGGGGGGAGCCGGCGGCAAAGAGAGGACCTGCAGCAGACAAAGAAGTTAAGCCAGGCCCAACTTCCAATGCCTGCTGGCCGGGGGCACCCTGCAGCCACCAAGCCAGGGACACTTGTTACCATTGGGTGGCTCTGGATCCATCACCTTTCATCCAGGATTGCATTGAACAAGAAGAAGGCCATCGGGTTTGGATCTACAGTATTTGTACTGCTTTTGATTTTCTGTTTATTTTTGTGCCAACGGGCAAGGATTATTCAAATGGTGTTTTTGGTATTTTGTTCTTCTTGGCCACCGGCCATGGATTGTTTGTGGGTTTGTTTTTTATGGTTGGGAATCAGCCCTTTATTGGATTTTGCAGCGGGTGCTCATGATGATGAGGATGATGACGTTCATCCTCTCCCATAAGTAACACTTTTGTTTATTTAGGGTGTTCATTGATTGGCAATATGCCGATCTTGGTCCCCATTGAGGTCTTACTGTAGGTAGGCACAATGCTAATCAATAGATTTAATGGCTTAGTATTTATTATGTTATCATGTATTGTTATTAGGGCCAGTGCAAGGGTATTTGAAACACTAGGCAAAGCTTCATTCATGCAGCTTCAACCAAAAAAAAATATTGCCAAAAATATTTGAAACTTTTGCATGTTCATTGGACTTGCCCCAGCCCGATACAATCTCTCGAGCTTCTTCCCCACATGCTACCATTCTTTCCAACTTCTCCCCCAAATACTCTCCATCACAGCTCTCTCTCTCTCTCAGTCCCCCTCTCTGTTTCTCACCCCCTCTCTCTCACTTTCTCATACCCCCTGCTCTGTCTCTTTCCCCCGCCCTCTCTCTCACCCATGTCTCTCTCATCCCATCTCTCTCACCCTCCTTTTTCTCTCTCTCTCCCCCATCTTTCTCCCCCTCTCTTACCACATATTTCACCCACTCTCACCCTCTCTCGATCTCATCCCTCTTTCTGTCACCCCTCACTTTCTCTCATACCCCTCTCTCACCTCTCCCTCTCCTGTTTTTACATACCCCCACCCCCTTCGTTTTTACATACCTTGCACAGTTTTTTTTACATACCCCCTCTCTGTTTTTAACCTCCTCTGTTTTACCCCACCTACGTCTTACACCCCCCTATGTTTTACACTCCCCCCCTGCTGTTTAACACCCCTATATTAATTGTTTTTTGCATCATGGAGAACATTTAGCTGCAACAGGAGCATGCTGCAGTGGAGTGTTGCAGCAGCACCAGCTAGGGAGGTAAGCAGTCAGCTCTGCTCCTGGACTCCCTTGCGCGACTTCCACTGCCCTCTAAAATGTGCTGCCTGGTCATCTCTTGGTTGCTCTGGCCCTGATTATAATGTATATTGTGTTTTATGTTTACTTGTATGCTTTTCAATGGGTAAAAGTCATAGGACTTTACTGTGGGGTGGGGCTCTTGTTGGGGGTAGGGGATGATGGGGATAGTTGGCCTGGAGGTGGTGGCAGAAGGGGTTAACTCCTTCATTACCCTAAAGGTTAGCCACTGAGATAATGAAGGGGGTTATTAATGTTTTTTTTAATATTGTTAATGTTTTTTCTGTGTTACAGGTTACCATTTATTGTACTGTTCATTGAGCAATCAAAGGATTTGGCCCACAGGTTCAGACAAAGGTTATAAATGGGATGAGATCCAAATGGTTATTGAAAATGCATTTTATACACCACGGTCGGACCTATTGAAAAATACATTAAAAACAACTGAAAATAAATATAAAAAAGTTTTATAAAACAATTTTTCTGATAATCCACTTTTCATAACACAATATAGTCGTCATTCTAATGACATTAAGTCTATCATAATGAAACATTGGCACATTCTGAAGCTCAACTCAACTCAACTTTAAAATCTTTTGTTGCCAAACCACCTAAGTTTACTTTCAGGAGAGCAAATACTCTCTCTACATATCTATCACCAAGTTTATTTAAAACCCCTGAAAGATCAACGAAAGGCTTTCTTGTACCAAAGGGATTTCATAGATGTGGTTTCTGTAGCATATGTAAACATGTGAAGACAATTAAATCCATCTCATTCAGAGTTACAAATGATAGATATAGAATTCAAAACTTTATAACATGCAACACTGATCATGTTGTCTATGTTTTATATTGTGGATGTGGAAAAAATGATGTTGGCCGGATGATAAGACCATTAAAGATAAGAATTATGAAGCATTTGAGATCAATAAAGAAGAAAGATCTAGACCTCCCGGTGTCCAGACATTTTTCCAATTGTCAACATGGAAGCATAGACAATTTTCAATTCAGTGGTTTGGAATATATTCCATTATCTATCAGAGGGGGTAATAGACAGAACATCCTCAATAAACGAGATATGTTCTGGATATTTACCCTTAATACTCTAAATCCCTTTGGGATAAATACAGAATGGGAATTTAAACATTTCTTGATGTAACTAGTCAATGTATACATTGCCACATCTTCTTTTTCTCTTGCGGTAACAATAATAATCTTCTATGTGAATTTACATATGAATATTGGTTTGCCCCAGTTCTAAGGTTCCAACTGTGGATGTTTGTTCTGGTTAAATCTTTGATTGATAAAATAATGAATGATTTATATCTTTCTCCATCAATGTTTGCTTAGGTAATTTTGAGGTCTTTGACTGTGGTTAAAATACTTAATATGAGAATATCAAAGGTCTCTTGTTATACATTTCAATTCAGGTAATTTTTTAATATCTTATGAATATACTATTGTGCGATTAAAGTTTCTTATTCTCATTTCTGTTATTCAAGGCAATATCAACTGATGTAGTTGTGTCCTAATAACATTTCATTATATGATCTACTAGCTTTTTCTCCATACTGTATATGCTTACTTGGACAATGTCTAAATGTTATAATGCCGCTGTACGCTTATTAGTCTAATATTTAAAAATGTAATTTTGTTGTATAGATTTAATCTTCAAACAAGATATAAGCACTACAATGGCATTAAAAATACAACAAAGAATTTATATAAATAGGAGCCTCAATTTGTTTTATGATATATATATACATATTTTTGATATATATGTTTTTATACACATCATTTTGCGTTCATTTTTTTAGTTATCCTGATACAACAATTGACAATTGTGTATATATTTAATTATAGTTATCTTTTAATGTCATATTGTTTTGTATCAGTATATTCTGTGATTTACTGTATGCTTTTTTCATTTAATTCAAATCTTTATCATTATCATTTCTTCTTTGTATCTATTGAATGTATCGTGTATATTCGGCATTTGTTTGGTTGGTTGTCGCCATGGTTACCGACTCCGTTCTACGTCATCATATGTCGTCCGTGTTTCGCCTTACCAGGGGGGACTTTGTGAGTGACGAGCGGGGCGGGGCGGAGCTAGATGCGGAGAATCACTACAAGTGCCGGTACACTCGAGGAGAACGCTACTCTTTGACAAAGTGCTTTTCAGCACGAAACGCGTCAGAGGTTCTCCTCGAGGTTCCTGTTGTTGGTGTATGGCACAGTGACTACAATAATGTTCTCGTTTTAGTGACCCGGCAGTATCAGCTTCTTTTTGGCAACAATGTCCATGTCTGCAGTGCACAGCCATCTCTTCCTGTGTGGAAGAATTTTCCCTTGCTACCATTTATTGCCAATGTGACTATCTACTGTACGCTGCTAACTGAGATGGCCTAGGTTTCCACAATGACCATCAAATGTTTTATTTTTAAAATATTTATTTAAAGTGATTATTATTATTATTATTTAAATGTGTATATTTGCTAATAGGGATTTTGGGTATTAGTCTAGGGGGTGGTATGTTTGTTGTGGAGGTAGAGGGTAGTTGCCCAGGGTGGTTGGTTAGACTTCCTGTGGGGGTTGGGGCGGCGGGATGGGTTAATCCCTTGGTTACCTTAGCAGTTAATAAAGCATTGCATGGCAATATTTTACTTGGCACTAAGATGGGTAACGGGTATATGCATTTTTCTTATAAAACAGTAATAATAGTTCCAGCACTCACTGACTAGTAGAATAAATCTCAAGAGTAGGTAATTGCCAAATCAAAAAAAGATATTTAATATCAACACAAGTCAAATCTACGGAGCGATGTGACAACACAAAAGCGTCTAAAATACATTCTGCAAAAAAACATAGTATGAAAAAACAGAATATCACACAATGGGAGGTGGGGGTGGGGTGGAGGGAGAATCAAGGGGGGGGCAAACAATGGGGATAAACAGGGGGGCAACGTTTCGGGGACAAACCCCGTCCTCAGGCCCGTTCCCTCAGGACCCCAAAAGGGGACACAGAGGTACTTCCCTTCCCCAAACAGCAATGAAACAGCAACCCTAGCAGATTAAGCACACAATGCACCTCTAAGTAATCAATCTAAGAGTATGACAAAGAAAAAGTAGAGAGAATATAACTAGTGTGAAATCAGACCACAGGGTATAAGACATCTAGCAAAATCACAAGCACTTCTCCTCTCCTGCTGCAAGGGTGACTGCTGACTGGGACTGAATGAGACAGTATATAAAGGGTAGGGGTGACATCATCATTGGTGGTGTAATTAGTCCAATAGAAGCAGCTGTGTGGGTAATCAACCCAAATCAGGAGCAGCTGAGACCCTTAACGTCATATGCTAAACACAGTAAATGTATCTGATAGGCTGGAATGTCCTCCGGCTACAATCCGTGCTGTGCGCATGCGCAGTCATATACCGCAGTCTTTGATGTATAATCGTGAACTCCTGCTGGGAATGGCCATTTAAGGCTGGCATCTGCACACCTCAGCTAATGAGGGAGTCCTTCTGTGTAAGCACATCAGATGTCCACGGGAGCGCGCGGATGCGCACGGGTGCGCGCGCACATGCATAAAATGGAAAACGGCAGTCCACATCACAGATGCTGCTGTTGCAATAGCAAATGCTGCCGAGGTGTCCCTTCTTCAACTGTGTGAGCTCAGTGAGCAGATGATGAGCACTTCCATCAGGCAGCATACTGGTTCAGCCCAGAATCAATGTCCAATGTGCATAGGGTAATGTAATCAATCATGTAGATCAATAATGTTACCTATAATAAAATATCAATAAAGATAAGAAATCAAATAAAATTACAGTTCATAAGAGTGTGGAACTTGAAGACCTATAAACTAATAATACTTGTATATACACTATAGTAAAGGATATTATCCTGGTGGTGAGAGGGTACTCCCCTATACAGAATAGGTGATAGGGGTATTGTTAGGCAAGGAGTAGAGGTGGAGCAAGACTACCGTGTGTAAAGGATGGATCAATCCACCAAGACTGCCACTAGTGATCCATACTTGACCAGCCACATCCCTCATCAGGAGAGGCAATACTGTACCAGGTCAACCGAAGTTCTTCATAGAGGTAGCCGGGTAACGGTGCTATCTATGGATCAAAGGATCAGCTGTGAACAGAATACACCAATATATATTAAAAATAACAGCTCAGATCCAGTTCCTTATTCATTTCCCTTGGGGTCATGGTACCTAGGAGCCTGATCCATCTAGATTCCTTCTGGAGTAGCAACCTTTGTGTATCTCCACCATGGCGACTCGTCCTCATGCCATCAATGACCTGGTACCTTAGCTGGCTAGCATTATGTCCAGCTAGTGTGAAGTGATGGGCCAAAGGTGCTTCTGGATCACATCTCCGGATGGCAGCCGTATGCTGTCTAATCCAATCCTTCACCAACTGTGTAGTCTCCCCCACATACCCCATGCCACAAGGATACTTAATCAAGTAAATGACATGTCTTGATAAACATGTACAAAAGTCCTTAATCTTAAATCTCTGACCCGTGAGTGGATGTAGAAATACGGAGCCTTCCTGAATACTATTGCACTGGCTATAACCGAAGCATCTGTAGCACCCTAGTTTAGGTGTTCCCAGAAAAATCTGTCTAGGACCCACCCCCCCTATATCTGCTTTTACTAATCGGTCACGTAGGTTCCTGCACCTTTTATATTAAAATAAAGGTGTTTCAGAATAAATGAGAGCCAAAGTTGGGTCACTATATAAGAGAGGCCAATGACGCTTAATTATGTTTTTTATACGTCCACTGTTCGTATTGTATGTGGAGACAAAAGGGACTGAAAACGTCTCACTTGGGAGTGCCACAGATGTAGTAGTTCCTGAGTAGTTCTTTGGGATAGCCTCTTGCTAAAAATGTATTCTGCATATTCTCTAGGCTATCTACAACCAAAGTTGGAGTACTAATGATGCGCTTAGCCCGCAGAAATTGGCTATATGGTAGGCCTGTGGTGGTCCCGGGTGGATGAAAGCTAGAAAAGTGCAGTAAATTATTACGGTCTGTACTTTTAGAGAACATATCGGATCCTCCACTAATCTGATTGTGGTGTCTAAGAAATTGACCCTAGTGTGATCGTAAGTACATGGGAAACCAGTGGTCCTATGTGCCGAATTGATATATGTGACAAAGTTTAACAATGAAACCACATCACCCTGCCACACCATAAACACGTCGTCAATGAAACGCACCCACATACGCCAGTAATGGCATATTGGATGGAATATAATATATTGCTTGTTATATTCCATCCAATATGCCATTACTGCCATGCATTAGTTCGGGGCTGCTGCGTCTCAAACATTTAGATTTCTGTGCTTTTTAACATTGTTATTGTTATGTTGTATTGTCTGTATGAATAGAAAAAGAATTGCATACCACATGACATGCCCGACCTATGGGGATGTACGTTACGTCAGCGCGACGGAGTCTGCGGACGAGCGCTGATGCGACGGACATCTCCGGTGAGTATAAAGAAGCAGCATCTTCATCACCTTGTACACCTTGATAAAGTGCTGTTGCATGAAACGCGTAGGTGCATTCATGTAGTCCGTTTTTATTGTTTTTCTAGCATGCAATAAATTTGATCATTCATCATAGTTTGGAGTTTACCTGGCTGTTTTTTCCTCTCTCTGGATACCAGAAGTAGGATTTCCTTGGCTGTGCTTCGTCTACATCTCACTATTGAAGTTGAACCCCTTATTGCCTTAGCGGCTAATGAAGCTGCTTCAATAAACAGAATTACTAGTGTATGTGAGCATGGGGCCTCCGGAGCAGAAGAGCATTGATTTCAGGTCCGGGGAACCCCTGTTTCCCGAGATACAGGCCCTGTTATGGGGTGCCGGAATCTCCTATGCATTTAATGTCTTGGTCATGTGACATGTAATTTTTTTTGTTAAAACCCTGGGATCGCTGGCGAGATATGCACAGGGGGAGACGGCTCTCTCTCCGCCCACATCGCTGCAGATCTACGGGAGAGAACTTTTGAGAGAGGCGAATATCACATCTCTGTTCCTCGCCAGTTTGGGGCATTCAGCTTTCGCAGGTCTTCAGAGTCTTTCTGAATACAGTGATAACTACACTGACAAAACTGGCAGTGTAACAGGGCCAGCGAGGCGTTTTATGAAGGCTATTAGCATAGGCCCCTCTGTGTTTGTGTGCGCTCTTTGCACATTTGTATGTTTGCACACTAAAAAAGGCATGAACAGGTTTCAATTGCAACCGAGGTAGTGTTGGTTTTAATATCCCTTAAAGGGAACCATCGGCTCCTCACTTATTGCGTCTGGTCATATCCATTCTTTGTAGAGTTTGTTCTATGTTTCCTATTGCTCGGTTTTCTATGCAGAGTTATGATGGCAAGGGAAAAACAGAGTATGGTGCAGAAAACAATTCCAAGAGATCTTTGGGGACATTCCCCAGCCCGAGTAGATGAATGTAGAATTGGAATCAATATATCACGGCTGTCCTGATGGTAATTTTGGGATTCAGTGTGGGTATCGCAGCTTTTACAGAGGTTTGTGTCTGTCCATGTGCTTTGCTGTCCTTGTTCTTGAATGTTTGTTGAATTTATACAATTTAATCAACAGTCAATCTCTAAAACACTCTCTTGTTTGTTTGTAATTTAAAGGAAAGAGAATGGCTACAGTTTCACCTGAATTTTTTGGGGATTTTTTTTGCTTTTTATGGAATAAGGTGAAACATATTTGTGTATATTGTGTGCTATGCATAGAATGTGTTAATACTGAACTGTATATTCTTGCTGTATATTGTACTTTACTATCAACATGACCAAATTCAAAAGTCATGACCTTGTAAAACCCTTTAAAGGAAACCTCTTTGTAAGCTATGTGATTTCCATGATATCTCCTTGCGTTTGTTGTCTCTCAAATGCAGATCTCAATGGCCTCTAGGCCAGTGGTTCCCAACTCTAGTCATCGAGATCACTCAACATGTCAGCTTGTAAGGATATCTATGCTTCAGCACTGGTGGTTCAATCAGTGGCTCAGTCATTTTGATTGAGCCACTTGTGCTTAATCAGGGAAATCCTTAAAACCTGGCCTGTTGTGTGTTCTTGATGACCGAAATTGGGTACCATTGCTCCAGGCTATATACAGTACACTGTGGTTTGCTTATTTAGAAATCCACATTAACCTCTTCTTTTTTTTGCTCAGAAAAAAGTGCCCAGCACTTTGACTACAGTAGAGCCTTCGTGAAAATAGATTATTGTACTGTACTGTTCATTCCATTTTCTAGATAACGTCAAAGATTAAAACATAAAAAAGGAACATTTTATTGTTTGACGCTACGGATACATGTCTGTAATAAAAAGATGAAACAAAATGTAATCTCTTTTATTTCAAGTAACATATTAAAAATGCAAAAGCTCTTTCACCTCTACGTCAATAAATAAAAGTAAATGATTTATGATGTGTTGTCAGTATCTTATAGAGTACATGTAGGAGACGAACGCAGAGCTACAATATAGCCAGGGAGACATAGATTTTGGGGAAATAAACATTGGCTTTTATTTTGCCTGTATCTTCAAGTAATAAAGCTTTAAGGAAGCACACAAAATAAACAAAACATGCCTATCCATTTCTAAGGGCTGACTCACAATTCCCAGACCTATTTGCAGGGCTACGAAGATATAGTAGGCCTAAAAGCTTCTGACCCTAAGTCCAAAGAGGTACCTGTTATCAGGGACTCTTTCGTTCTGTCTGGATCTTGGTTGGTGTCTGCGGGGTGCACCCTCGTGCAGGTTCCAAGGTCTGCTGCGTCTTGGAATAGAGGGTCTGGTTCCCTGGGATCCCTCTCTGACAGCACACACTTCCTAAGTGCTAGTGAGATCCCCTGAAGTTTAAGCACAAGGCTTTTCTACCTGACTGATGAGCCAGGTGGAGATCGGCTAAATGTCTGTAGCTACAATTAACAAGCTCCATGCTGGACTCATCAGCCAGATATAGGCTTCCCATTTGGAGCATTATTTAGACATGAGTTAAGGCCCTGTCACAGTACAGTAACAATTTTAAAGGGTTCAATGGGAAAGTTATCCACACTTACAGTACATTGCAGGGGTTACAAATTAATAACAGGGCAGGGGTGAACAAACACTTAACGTGCAGACCACAGGTTTACAATCACTAACTGTACTGTATGGTGCAGGCCATTAAACATTTTAGTGTTTGGAAGTATGGAGTAAACTACTATAAAAATGTTTTATTTATCACATTCTGTACTGGAGGTAACTTTTACAGCTAGTGTGCAGATCCCCTCAGGTTACATGTTTTCTGGGTCTGGAAACATGTACCACCAAACACAAGTCAGCTGTATGAAATACACACATTATTAAATCTTTCATAAGCAAAAAACATATCAATGCATTCTCTCAGAGAACACCTGCCAAGCGATTTCACCACACTAAAAGCTATTGGAAGTATAGCTTCTCCCTCTAAATACCCTGACCCATTGTGTCCAACCCTCCCCCTCACTCATTCTATTTTGCTTTAGAGCTTGAGCAATCCGCAGCTTTGTGCTGAAGAAAACAAAACCTGACCATTCTATTTAATTGCTTGGTTGGTCAAGTTGCACACATCTTGCATTACAGTAATTTTGCTTTAGATAACTGTTTTTGTACAGACCTTGTGCAAAAAAAACCAAGTTATTATAATGAATATAGAACGTTAGTGTAAGAGATGTGTGCAGAGGTATGCAATGGATACTGTTTTTAAGGGGAAATTAAAATAAGGCTTTATTGCGCCTGTTCCTTTAAACACTGCAAACACAAACATAAATGAAAAACCTACTCCACTTTGGAGAAATCACTACACATTTTACTCCAGCCCTATCTAACTGGGTGGGAAGCTAAGCTGCTTACCACCCCAAACACACACACACACACACACACACACACACACACACACACACACACACACACACATATATATATTTATGTATATATATATATATATATATATATATATATATATATATATATATATATAATGTATGTATTATGTTTGTAGAGTATCAGTACCGTGTTAGCCGAGCTTCAATAATCAAAAATAAATAGACGATACCGTTCTTTGGCTAACGAAATGCTTTTATTTGTGCGTGCTTTCGAGATACACTGATCTCTTCTTCTGGCGGTGTTACAATGAATAAAGCAAGCAAAGGGTTTACTTAAAAACAGTGTCTCATGGAATGTTTTCTGTGCTTGTCCCTCCCCCGTGTGTAGATTTGATTTATGGCTAGAGGTGTTAAATGGTTCCTGAATGTTAGTGATGTAAGAGTGTGTGTGTTTGTATCTATGTAAATATAAATGAATGAAGAGCCCACAGTGTATACAGTGCTTTGCAAAAGGTGTGTGTGGAGTGGGAGTGTATATTAATGGTGTGGGTAGGTGTGGAAATGTAAGAGATTGTTGCATTACTAAAAGTGTGTGTAGATACTATGTGGTCCCTATTGGTGTATAGGGGTGGAATAACATGGAGTATTTGTATGTGTAAGAGACAGCTGTGTGTGCATACATATAGTGCAGTATGTATAGACATGGCCTTTAGCACTCATGGGAAGAGAGTTCACTTGTGTCAGTAATGACTCATAAAATTTCGGTCTCTGTTTAGGCCACCGCTAAGTGTCCCGAACCGTTACATACATTTGTATTCATGCAACTGTCTCTCTTTCGAATACCCAACAGTCCAAAAAGAAAGTCTCTTATCTGTATCTGGGGTTTCTGTAGGGGAAGGCCTCTCTGTTCTCCTGGGTCAGCAACCTTGTGTGCTATGGCACTCTCTGTGTCCACGTATACTCTTGTCCCCTTGTCTTGCAAATGCAATCAAGACCCTCTTTTCTATAGGTCAGCTCCGTTGTGGGCTAAGGAAATTGCTGCAGTCTTTCTTTTCCTTGGTCAAATTCCTTGTGAGCTAAGGAACCTCTCTCCTGTTGGTAACAGGAGGCTTTTCTAAGAGATTTAATTGGCCATATGGAGTCCCATCATTCCACTCTCACTCGAGATATCTCTGCGGCTCGAATGAGAGTGGATGGAGGAAGAGAACCCACAGTCTCACTGAGATTGGAGCCCTTTCTCCAGGTTATCAGTGTCTCCTCCAGAAGGTGCTTGAGTTCAGCACTCCTCAGGTGCTCGAGGAGAACTTTTTCCAAGTATAGTCTTTCTACATTAGATTTCCCCTGCGTCGGGCAATCCTCTCTTTGTAGGCAGACTGTATGAAGACAGTCACAGAGCGTTTACGCAAATAGCTTACTCTCGCCATCTTTTCAATGGACTCCAATTTAGCCTAAAAGTCCATTCCTTGTAACCCTTGCCATATACCTTTTATGAATAAATCAGTTAGCTCTATACCTGGAGATCAGATGGAGCGGACTGTACTCACTATTACAGTACATTCCCGTGTGTATACACCCAGCCTAAAGGAGTTATACTATATATTCGTTAGATTAGGTTCGAGGCTATAACTGGATGCGGTCGCTGAACTGCGCCTCGGGGCTTAAGTGCACACTTTGTGTATGCCCCTTATTAGTATGAGTTCTCTGTTTACTCCTATAGGTGGCATGTTTTTGGTACTGTAATCATAGGTGCTACTGTTGAAGTGTTACTTGGGGTTTTGAGGTACACACTCATTCAAGCCCTAGTCACAACGATTAACACTTTTATTCCGATTGCACCATCACCTTATTTTAGCTCAAGGTTAATGCTCACATAGTTACCTTATAACGACAATTTTTCCAGTTATAAATACTTCATATTATATGTGTTCAATTGACAGAGTATATTTGCTACTACATTTGAGACAGCCATTACTCAGCTCACTCACTAAATAAGTGAATCAAAACATGAAGAGGACAATATGTAACTTCTTGTTTTAGTAAATATAGTTGCTACTGACTGTTATAGCAACACGAGCTGTACCAATATGCTGGACACTGTAACCAGAAGTCTTATTAACATTCTGTTTTAGTGGCAGTCTTATACAATTAAAATCTCTGTCTCTTTGGGACACTTAACACAATTCAAAGCCTAATTGTTGATTAGTATCTGGCGTGTCTTAAGGGACTGGCCATGGATATTAATACCATATCCCTCTATAAAACATTATTTTAGAACTTACAGTATATTTGAATAAAGAGTATTTTTAACTCATCCATCATTTCTCAGATACTACTGTGAGTGCATTCATTCGGAATCTTTGTTAGTTTTATGAGTGTAATCCTTATCCCTATTTGCACCTTATTATCATTTATATCTTATACTACTACTTATTAGATTACTTTGTTACTATCAAGATGATGCAGGAGCTTCCCTCTCTTCCCTTTATCCCATTGTCCTTGTAACCCTTACTCAGGTCTTGCAAAGCCTCTGTCAACTTACTTTTTGAATTCTGTCTGATGTCCGGAATCTATTTTTACTATCCTAGACTCGTGCCATTTCATGGTATCACTTATAGAGTATTCAAAAATAGTTTTTTGAGTTTGCAACTCTTGAAGCTGTCCTTCTGCACTTCTTTTTCCACTCAATGCAGTTGCCAGTTCAGCAGTTGCGATGCCACATCCATTTCCAGAGAACGTCCTATCTTTTCAGCTTCATCCGATAAGGATTCTTCTGGTTTTGATTCTGCACTCATACCTTTGTTTCTTGCCTGTTGGGCAGCTGAAGGTTTAGCTAGTGCTTGCTCAGGCAGCTCAAACTTTGCAATCTTGTTTTGCAGTTGAGCGGTGTCCCCAGCTCTCACTGTACCCTTGTCTTCATGGGCTTTAGTCACTGTGGGATACCTATGCTTGGGCTGGGTCAATACATTTTCTTGTAGTGGAGACACCTGTACTTTACTGGTCTGCAGAGCCTTACTCTGTTTTAATTCTGTAACCTTTTTCTCCAAATTCATCTTTTCAGACTCCAAGGTTTTAACCACTCACTGTAAAGTCTTTGCATACTCTCTCTCTCTCCCTGCAGTACTGTAATCTAATTTCTCAGTCTTTCAAGCTCTTCCACTTCTAGGCTTTTCTGCAAGTTTAATTAATCCGCGAGAGATCCCTGTTACTTGAGTGCATCCTGCAATTCTCCTCTCAGGATCTTTATCTCTTCCCTGTGCTTTCTCTGAGCTTGCTTCCATGTATCCTTCATTATATTGTGGAGCACTGTAAATTTCTTCGTTAGGGCCACAGCTGCTTGCCTCAGTTTCTGGACCTTCTTGTGCTCCCTCTTGTACCGAGTCACCTGGCCTCTAAGCTTGGCCTCTCACGATGCTCTGGTGATGCTCAGAGTAGCCTTCAGTTTCACATGCTGCTATGCGGGGACACACTGAGTAATCAGACGTTCCTGCAGCACTTGTACTTCTTTGCAGCCTGCAAATTTTCTTCCTGCATAAAGTCGCTGCTTCTCCTCGGCATTCTGAAGGTGCGTACGCAGACCTTGCAGTTGGTTCGGCAAAAGGTGCTCTGCTTGTGTGTGTTGCTCCAATGCTTCAAACTTTTCATCTTCCAAACGTTTCTTTAATTTTTGTAGCTCATGCTTTCCTTCTTTTTATTGACGTGGACTGTCAAATCCGAATTTTCTTCTTTCAGCCTTGTAGTTTTTTTCACAAGTGGTGTGGTAGACTCTGGTCACAGCATCAGTCCCTTGTGTGGGTCACCATCTGTCGCAGTCAAACTGTGGAATTGTGGCTTTCTCCAGTGCTGTGTAGTTTTCCTGTCTGGATGTGTAGCCCTTAAATTCTGGTCACTTCTGCATGTGATTCTTTGTTTTGTTGTTCTGGCGGTTTGCAGGAACTGTATGTAGACAAAGCACCAAAAAAATTCACAGTCAGTCTCTGGGGCCCATTTGAAATTCAAGGGCCACCTCATCCCAACTTCTGACACCATATGTAAGAGATGTGTGCAGAGGTATGCAATGGAGACAGTTTTTAAGGTGAAATTAAAATAAGGCTTTATTGCGCCTGTTCCTTTAATCACTGCAAACACAAACATAAAAGAAAAACCTACTCAACTTTGGAGAAATCACTACACATTTTACTCCAGCCCTACCTAACTGGGTTGGTAGCTAAGCTATATGTATAAGACCCTCTTTTCCTTTGGTCAGCCCCGTTGTGGGCTAAGGAAATCTCTGCAGTCTTTCTTTTCCTTGGTCAGCTTCCTTGTGAGCTAAGGAAATCTCTCTCCTGTGGGAAACAGGAGACTTTTCTAAGAGACTTAAATGGCCAGGTGGAGTCTGGTTGATTGCCTGCTACACTTAACGAGATCCCTGCTGGAGTTTAGAGAGTGTTTCTTCAACAGGAATAAGTCCCTGTTACAGTTAGGATAGATGTTGTGGTGTTTTGCGGTTACATATTCTGTACTTGAAAAAATCTCTATAGTTTTCAGCAAGCAGGGGAGAATTAAAGAGTCCAGAAGCAGTAGACAAATATAGAGCTCAGCCAAAAATGGAGAACATAATTATCCAGGGCAACTCAGAAAAAGTTGATACATTTATTGTAAGCTCACAGGGAGACCAGATGAAACGCACCTACAAGTTTCATGCTCTGCATGAAATGCGTAGGTGGGTTTCAACTGGTCTCCCCGTGAACTTATAACACATTTATCAACTTTTCTGAGCTGCCCTGGATATATATTTTCTCAATTGTTGGCTGTGCTCTGTATTTGCCTATTGCTTCTGGACTCTTCAACCACGGATTGCACACCCCGGATGTGCTGGACTGTCTGATGACTAGCTGACAGGTAGTGGGCTATAGCCCGTTCTATTATCCTGTTACAGCAACCACTGTCATATTCATTATCTGATTTGATGAAGATAAACCAAAAACCCCAGTAAAACATCATCCAATGCTGTCTCATAGGGGGAAATGTAATGACTCCAAATAATGGCAATCAGATTTCTCCCTGGTTCAACATCCTTCCCATTCTTATATGGTATATCCCTGTTTCCATACTAAAACAATTTCCAACCTTGTTTAGAAGATATATTTTGTATGTGCTCTCAGAGTTCCCATTTTAACGCCAAATAATGGCAATCAGATTACTCCCTGGATCAACATCCTTCCCATGTTTACTTATTTGGTATATCCCTGTATACCTTCCCTTTCTTAAAAGATGTCCAACCTTTTTTTAACAAATCTATTGTATCTGCCATCACAGTCTCCATGGGTAATGAATTCTACATTTTAACTGTCTTTACTCTAAAGAATGAAAAGTTCAGTCCGCGCTCTGGCTCTTTAAACTTGGAGTGTTGGTCCCTCTCAGTTCTTTTGCTGCTTCTGTGTTTATGAGGTGTCTCCCCCACCTCCAAATGTGGTCTCCACCGGAACCCCGATGGTGATACCAATATCAGCAAAACAAGAAAAAACACAAAAGCGCACCAAGATGAGAGATAGATATTGTATTAGCAACAAATAATAAAATTAGTAACTTACATATAAAATTTCTTTAATAATCCCCGATTCTGGTGTCTATCACAGGAGTAGGGCATCACATAGGAAGTATGAAGGGTAATCTCAGTTCTGAGAGATCAGACCCGCGCGCTGGGGCTGTCTCTGTTCACTCTCCTGTCCTCCACGTGTGGTAGCGTGGTGCAGAGTGTAGCACACATGTGCAGGAACCGGGGCCTTCAATAGTTGTCCTTAGGATGCCTGTCCGTTTTTGATAGCATAGAAACGATCGGAAATAAGCAGGAACGGTACACTTGAGTGTGTACTGGTGGTGGGTAGTAAAACCGCCAGCCACAACAGTCGCGACGCGTTTCGTTTAACAAAGTAAACTTCTTCAGGCATTATCTGGGACACCTGTTTAGGGGTCCTTTATAGGTCTAATTCTGTGCGTCATTGGTTAATACCTAATGGCTGCATGGCCAATCAGGCTCATATACTGATAGGGGCGGGCCACAATAGGAAGACCTCCCTGTTAGTGCATTTAATCCAGTAATGAATTACACTAATTGAGTATATATATAAGTGTAAATAGAAAGGTAAACAGACCTTAAAGGGGAGCCAAAATCATGTGTCCCAAATAGTCAAGTGCAATAAAATATGCATAGTAGTAGCATAAAAAACAAAGTATATGTGCATACTGGATAACAACATTAATAACATTAAATGACATATAAATAACTTTTAAAATATGGGAAATAGAACAAATGGAAAGGTGGGTGGGGGGAGGGGAAGAATTGAAGAAAAAGTGGGAAAAAAAAAAAAAAAAAAAAAAAGGAGGTAGAAAAAAAAAAAAAATAAAAAAAAAAAAATAAAAAAAAAAAAGGGCTTATAAAATGAATAAAAACCACTGTAATGATAAAGTAGCTAAAAAATCAGATAAAAAACAGATAAAAAAGGTATTAGACCAATGTTACTCTAAAGAACCTTTTCTTTTGTTTTTGGTTAAATCTCCTTTCCTCTAACCTTAAGGGATGTCATTTGTACTGCCCTTGGGATGAATAATTCTTTTGAAGGCTCCTTGTATTGTCCCTGAATATATTATTTATTTATTTATTTATAAAATGTTTTACCAGGAAGTAATACATTGAGAGTTACCTCTCGTTTTCAAGTATGTCCTGGGCATAGTTAATATGACAAAAAATACATGGTTACAAATACTGTTACATAAATGAACAGGGTATACATTATATACAATACATTGCATGCTCAGTTAGAGAACATGTATATTATAGGCTTATGTACTGCACCGACACACTTTATTCGAGCAAATACCCGGTATGTACCTGGCAGATACCTGGAATGCGCCGCTCCTCACCTCTGACATGCCCCGTTGCATTTGCCTTCCCAGCCTGGGTTCATGCCTGGCTGATGGGCGGCTGATCTGTTAAATGATAATGATTAGGATTTAATAGGCTGCAATGCTTCGCGTGTCTACCAGATGGCATAAATTCATGAATTGTAATGCAGTATATATATATGTACTGTGCAGTATTGCAGCCAGCGGGAATAAAATGCTTCAATCCCTGCTGGAAAATAACTCAATGCACTCGGGCAGAAAACAGTCACAAACCTCAATACACCCGGGTATACCCGAATTCGTGGGACTAGCCGAGCTCGAATAAAGTGTGTCGCCAGTGTAACAGTTACAGACCAGATTAAAATGCGAGACAGCCTTAGTTTTGAAAGAACTTAAACTGGTGGTGGATGTGAATGTCTCCGGTAGGCTGTTCCAGTTGTGGGGTGCACGGTAAGAGAAGGAGAGCGGCCGGATACTTTGTTCAGCCTTGGGACCATGAATAGTCTTTTGTAGTCAAATCTCAGATGATAAGTGCTGCATGTGGTAGGGGTGAGGAGATTGTTCAGATAGGTGGGTAGCTTGGCCAGAAAGTATTTGAAGGCAAGACAGGAAAGGTGAACTTTGCGCCTAGACTCGAGTGATGACAAATCTAGTTCTTTGAGCATTTCGCAGTGATGTGTGTTGTAGTTGCATTGGGGAACGAAACGACAAATTGAATTGTAGAGGGTGTCAAGTTTGCCAAGGTGGTTTTGGGGTGCCAAGCCATATACTATGTCTCCATAGTCGATAATTGGCATTAGCATCTGTTGTGCAAAAAGCTTTCTGACCAGCAGGCTTAGGGAGGATTTGTTCCTGTAAAGTACACCTAGTTTGGCATAGGATTTGGATGTCAGGGTATCAATGTGCATTCCGAATGTTAAGTGGGAGTCAAACCATATGCCCAGGTATTTAAAACTAGTAACAGGAGTTAGGGTGGTGTTAGCGTTGGATCTGATCTGGAGCTCAGTCACTGGTAGCATTAAAAATTTAGTCTTGGTCCCAAATACCATTGTTACAGTCTTGTCGGTGTTAAAAAACTGTTTGTTTTGGGAAATCCAGGTTTCGAATCTCAAAAAGTGAGACTGAAGTATATGTTCAAGGTCAGAGAGGCTATGGCTGTGTGCATATATTTCTGTATTGTTATCATATCCCCTCTTACAAACCTCTTATCTAATGTAAACAAATCTAAATTAGCTAGCCTCTCCTCATGTCAGAATTGTCATCCCCTTTATTAGTTTGGTGGCCCTTCTCTGCACTTTTTCTAGTTGCATAATGTCTTTTTTATGGAGAGGTGCACAAAACTGTACTCCATATTCAATGCTTTATAGCGGGGCATAATTATGCTTACATCCGTTTCATGCATAACCCATTTAATGCAAGATAAAATCGTATTTGCCTTTGCAGCAACTGCATGACATTGGGCACTATTGCTAAGCCTGCTGTTTACAAGCACTCAAATCCTTCTCCATCAAGAATTGACCTAATTTTTCCCCATTTAATTTGCAAGCTATCTGTTTATTTTTGGTTTCCAAATGCATAATCTTACATTTATTGGATTAAACCTCATCTGCAATTTACCTGCCCAAGTTTCCAGTTACCCAAGTCATCCTGGAGAGAAATTATATCCTGCTCTAATTTTACTACCTTACACAATTTAGTGTCATCAGCAAAGATGGAAACTTTGCTCTCTGTGCCAACCTCAAGGTCATTAATAAATAAGTTAAAAAGCAAGGGTCCCAGTACCGATCATTGACGAACTCCACTCACAACTTAGCTCAACCTGGAAAGGTTCCATTCATGACAACTCTCTGTTGTGTATCCTTCCACTAGTTTTGAATCCAGGTGCAAACATTTTGACTACTGTACTGTAAGTCCAATTTCCTTTATTTTGTACACTAACCGCTTGTTTGGCACTGTATCAAAAGTGTTTGCAAAATCTAAGTAGACCACATCAACTGTATTACACTGTTCTAAATTCCTACTTACTTCCTCAGAGAAGCTAATAAGGTTAGTTTGGCATTACCTATACTTCATACGTTCATGCTGACTATTACTAATAATTTTGATATCCATTACAGGTATGTATTCATGAGTATTATCCCATACTAAACCTTCAAGTAGCTTCCCCACTATTAATGTCAGGCTCACAGGTCGGTTATTTCCCAGTTGTGATCTTGCTCCCTTTTTAATATAGGCACTACGTCTGATTTACTCCAATATTGTGGTACTGAGTCTGTGGAAGTAAAGTCCTTGAAAATTAAATGTAAAGGTTTGGCTATTTATGAACTTATCTGTATGTCTGTCTTTATTTACAGTATATAGTGCCAAAAATGTACTTGGCGCTTCACAAAGAATACAGTACAGGGAATTATAATAATGCAGTAAGCACAGAAAAATCAGACAATAGGAAGGACATCTCTGCCCCGAAGAACTTACAATCTAAGAGTATGATGGAAGACTTACAGAGACAGCAGTGAGGGAATAAGTGTTGTAGGTGGCAGTGCTTGGCCACAATGGGGGGTAGGAGTGACTGTGGGTGTGGTACAATAGTCATGAATGCATGCTATTGGGATGCAAAAAAAATTGGGGAAAGTTTTAAGGTTTAAGGTATTAAATCAGAAGGTTAAAACCATTTGCAGGGGAAGACATGGCAGGGAGGTGTAGGTGAGAGCAGGTGTGTTTATGTCTGGGTTCAGGATAATTAGAGATCCCCAGCAACAAGAAGGAGTAGATAGAGGGTGTGATTTGAGGATTTGTGTGGGTGTTTTTTATTGAGGTGTAAAGAAGTTGTTGGGAGAGAGGTGTATTAATAATGGTGCAGTGTATGGGCACAGGCATAGCCGGAGGGGAGGAGAGATGAAGAAATGTGGATAGAAGATGAATGGGGAAGTTGGAGAGAACAGAAACGTTCACAAAGGAGTGAGGAGATAGAAAACAGAAGAAGCAATAAGGAGGGCATAGTGAGATGCAGGAGGAGAGAATTCCCAGTTATTGGAGGATAGTAAAAGTACACATAATCAAGGCATTTAGAAAGTCAAGTTCTCACAGTTGCAAAGTTGTTATTGTTGTGCAGAATCCAGATTTTCTTGTAGTATTCACCTCCAATTTCAACTCCAAAATGAACTCCACAGACACTATAAATGTGACACTTTGATGTTACACACAGCCATTATCTCCGTAAAAACTCTTGAATGTATGCCATTGGGGCCACTTGCTTTATTTACTTTTATTTTATCAAGCCAGCTATGCACTTCTTCCTCAGTTAACAAATTGTTTATTAATAAAGAGGTACTGGCTTCTTCCTGTGGCACTATTTTTCCAGTTGATTCCTCCCTGTTAAAGACAGAGGCAAATTGTTTATTTAATACCTCTGCTTTTTCCCTATCTCCACTAATTTGCAAGCCCTTTCCACACAGAAAGAGTCCTAAAAATTTGTTTCAAATCTTTTTGTTATTATGTGCTTTAATAACTTTTTAGGGGTGATCTTATCTATTGCACTCCTTTTTGAATTTTCAATTTTTTCTAATTTGATTGTCCTTTTGCAACTTCTGCAACATTCTTTATAATTCTGAAATGATGCCTCCGTCCATTCTTTTGAAGATGCTAAAAGCCTGCCTCTTCCATTCCATATTTAGCTAAATTAGTTTAGAATTTCTTTTTAATGTCTGTTACCCAAGGGTATAGACTGATAAGTGTGCTTTTCTAACAATGTTTTAAAGACTACCCATTTATATTCCACATTTTTCCCTGCAAAAAGTTCATTCTAATTTATTCCTTGTAGATTATTCCTCGGTTTATTAAAATTTGCCTTTCTAAAATGTAAAGTCTTTGTTGAATCCATATAATATTGTTTTTAATCATTTATTTCAAAGGAGACCATGTTATAATCACTGTTTCTCAAATATTACCGGACTTGAATATTTGTTAATACTTCTAAATTGTTTGATAGTACCAAATCTAGTAATGCCCCTCCCCTGGATGGTTCCTCAATAATCTGGGTCATGTAATTGTCTTAAAGCACCCTCAAAAACGTGTTTCCTTTCATTGTAATGCTAATCTCATTGCTCCGGCCTATCTCTAGATCTCTAAAATCAATTGAAACATGCAGGCAGTTGTAGTGTAGATGTTGAAGCCAGTGAGATATTGCAGGATGATATACTGTATAAAGGTGCTAGGAAAAAACTAAAATGTTCCCACAAAAAATGGTGTTGGGCATGTTCAGCCACAAGATAGCACAAGATAAGCTGGGTGATTGTAAGAGATGTGTGCAGAGGTACGCAATGGAGACCGTTTAAGGGTGAAACTAAAATAAGGCTGTGTTGTACCTGTTCCTTTAACACGGCAAAAACATTTAAAAAAAACAAAATAAAGGCGTACTCCACTTTGGAGAATATTTACACCTTTACTCTGTCCCTCTCTAACGGGTGGGTAGCTAAGCTAGTTACCACCTCCAAACATATATACATATAGATATACAGCAGTCCAAGAAGAAAGTCTTGTATCTGTTTGTTATAGCTGTAGGGGAAGGCCTCTCTGCTCTCCTGGGTCAGCACCCTTGTGTGCTGTTGCAATGTCTGTGTCCAGACTGGTCCCCTTGTCTTGCTATCAGCATACAGTCCTTCTGCAGCTCAAGACATCTGTTCCTCTGGTCATCCCTAGTTGTGGGCTAAGGAAAATCTCTGAAGTCTTTCTTTTCTTTGTACAGCTCCCTTGTCAGCTAAGGAATCCCCTTCCTGTTTCTCAGAACAGGCTTTTCATGACAGTCCTAATCAGCCAGATGGAGTCTGGTTGATTGCTGGTGTGCAATTAGCCAGCACACTGCTGGATTAGAGGCAAGTTTTTCCAACAGTGATAAGTCCCTGTTACAGTGATATTGCTTTGAATTCAACCAAGGCTTTAGTGGCTTTGCTGTACTGAAGAAAGGAACAATGCAGGACAAGACAAGCTGAAGAGGTCTGCCATCAAATCCAACCATCTATTCATGCACCAGTCCCATCCATATCTACCAGATCATGTAATTTACACGGATGATGCTGGTGGTATGTGGGATTTGGTGGTGGTATTTGGGATCTGTTGATGATAAATTGTACTCTGTGATTGTGTGTGCACTGTGTACTTCTTGTTGTTTTCCCACAAGAAATGTAAAACCAGGTTTTTAATAACCATCAATGCTTTACAGATTAAAATATCTGTTAAAGGGCTTCACGTGCTCCTTAAAGTACTTTACGTTTTACGTTTTATCAGGGCCTGTTATTAATATGCTTTTGCTCTGTGTTTCTCAGGAAAAAGGGGATCCAACGCTCTACAGTTTTGATTATAATGCTAATTTATTTGTGCCACACAACGTTTCGACCTAAATAGGTCTTTCTCAAGTGACTAGGCTCTTAAACCATGTATTTATATTTTTAATTGTGGTGTGCAGCATACTCCTTTATTTACTTTGCTCTGTGTTTCTCATACAGTATAATGATGGCAAGGTCGGAAATGTATTTAAAGAGTACCATACAGAAATTATTTGCCAAAGATATCTGGGGGAAATTTCCCGACCTGAGATGATGGGCATGCAGTAAGAACCTTTTGATCACGGGTTTCACAATGGGATGGTCCGAATACATTGCAGGTATCATGGCTGGAATAACAGGTGGATTGTGGAGTATTGTTTCTTTTCATGTGTATTACTGTTGATTTATCCTCAGTGTGGGGAAAGTGCTTTGTGTTTTATGATGTTCTCACCTCTAAAATAAATGCTTGAATTTTTACATTTTGTAAAAACAAGACTAGTTACAGATTTGCCTGAAATGCAACTACTTATTTTAATTGTTTGGGATTCTTGTACTTTTATGGTATAAGGTGAAATGGTTTTTTTTCATTTAATTTCATTTGCTACTCATACAACTCTGAATGCCTGCACATTTTGTTCTGTAAACTGTATGAAGATGTCCCTTGCCATGATGCTGTACAACTTTATGTACCCTAGGTACTGTAATATGTTGTATTTCCTTTACAGAATTTGAAACAGCTCCTTCAGCTGGTATTCGAACTATAGTTTATGGGGAAAAAACGGCACAAATATTGTTTTAGAAAGGTTTAAAAAAAAAAACTGTTATATCTTATTTTGTAAACTAACTATTTTCTCAAAGTCTCCTGTACCAATAGGTGTCTCTCAGGTCGGTGGCTGTGCCATTTTGATTGAGCCACCTGTACTTAATCTAGAATATCCTTACATACTGTAAGTGAGCTCAAACTCAGTCCTCAAAGGTTAACTACAGTCCAGCTTTTAAGTATAACCTGGCATCAACACCTGTGGCACATTTTAAATGGTGGAGCCACTGAGTGAGCCACTTGCGCTGCTACAGGGAACTCCTTACACCCTGGCCTATTGTTAACCAAGGAGGACCATGTTTGAGCACCACTGCTGCTTATAACTAACCTATTGGTGCTGTAAGCCCTTGAGGACTGAGTTAAAGAAATAGGGATTTATCTGTAAAACTGAATGTTGCAATTATGTTTTATAAAAGCATGAATCTGTTGCAAATAAAGAGCAATATAATTCTAATAAACATAATTTTAATTTAGTTATTTTGTGTCGTCAGTATCAGTTTTCTTAAAGCTTTTGCCTTGAGGTAGGTGGGGGCGGGATGAAAAAGGTGCCTGCCTCCTGAGGGAGGAGGGTCAAAATTAGTTTCTCCGGCAATTTCAGCTCCGCCGACACGCTGCTCCTTATAAAAAAACATTTTGGTGCAAGGTAGAAAGCAGGCTTGAAAGCAGGCATGAAACTTGATCCTACACGGTTCTGCTCCTACAACCCCCTGCTAGCCACCTGCAGTATTAAAAAAATACCAAACAAAACGCTGCAATACTGATCTCAGTTTTCTCCCTCCCCATTCAATCAAGCACTCACTCACCAGGCACTGCAGCTGCATTAAGCATGGAAAATTCCCCAGGTTCACGGTAGTCTGGCCTCTCTGCCCTACATTCCCCCTAGCATCCTTGTTTGAGCTGACTGTGAATTGTCCTCTACCTGTATAATTATTGTGTTACTAAAGGTTTCAATATATTGTTGCAATACACTGAATACATGCATTGTACAGTCAGCGTGTGAATTGAATGATTAGTAACACATCTTAATAAGACATAGTGTATTGTTCCCTTTACTTGATATTCCCTCTGCTTGTCTTTTCTCTTTTTGCAAATCCAAATAAACAATTACTGTAACAGCCCATCAGTAGTAGACGCTAGTCGGCTGTTACTGAAGGCCTGCTTATTGTTGTTCAGACTACAGGGCTCATGTTAGCAATGCTGTAGGATTTGGGTAAACAAAGCAGCACATGGAGAGATCCATAAATGAAGAAACTGTGAGAACAGTATTCAGCACTTTGCCTTACCTTAATGTGATAATGGTAGATTACAAGAGAATGAATTAAATTAGACCTTTTCATGACAATTACAGCAGAATCTCTATAAACATTTTTTGTACAATTAATTATTACTATTACATCTCTATTGCCATCCGTTTCTTTCAATAACCACCTTTAACCATTTTTTATATTGTAGATAGTTGTTGCATGTTTCTACACTTTGACATTAATTCCAATATTTTTTTGATCCCTTTCATTAGTTAATCTTCACTAGCAGGCTTCACGTACTTGTACAGATGATGTATTAAAGCATGCCAGATCAATCAGATAGGGTTCAAATCAGGTGATCTATCAGTATAGAGAATAAAAAAGTACTGTATGTTTATTGCCATGGATAACACAAACAGCACATACAGTACAGTACTGTTTTATAAATGTTATACTACTGCCCAATACAATAACTTACTCTGCAGGTGTTCTGAACCAGTTGATTCCACTATCCTTAATGAATGTGGCAGATATATTTTGTTTTATGTCGTTGCCTAGAAAAAAACAGTGACCAGATGGGAAGTATTCAGAAATGTAAGGTGCTACCACCTGAGCAATAATGAACTCCATGAAGTAGGCTTTAACCATTATACTTTGCACACTGTTCCAGTTACTGTTCACAACACTGAAATCGAAGATTCAAATACAACTATAGGTCATTGGCTGGGTCTAGAGATTACCCCCCATACATGAACCTTTAGCGAATCCTTTAGTCTAGGTTTCAGTGATGAACAATATTTTTTTTCTCAATGCCATAATGGAAAATCGTTCGAGGGCGACAGATGTTTCGTCAGAAAATACAGTATGATATTCTCAAAGTTTCTCCACTGAAAATCCATATACATGCTTAGTCAACTCTTTTACATTTGGTAACATCCTTTATTGTCGGATGTACTCTGCAATAATAACAAAAATATGGTTAGAATGGAATTATGGTGCAATGTTCATCCATATCACTTAGCATGTGTAGAAAAAAAACTGTGCAGTACAGAACTTTACCTTAAACATCCAAAGGTCATCCCAAATGGCATCTCATTAGTCTGATGCACCCTGACACTGGAATATCATGCTTGTGAATATTCTAAGCCTTTGCAGCAGATCGTTCATAATTTTACAAGCTGATCTCATTCACCAGCCAAATAGTTTCACTATGAAAAGATAACATTTGGAAGATTATAAAGAGTAAAGAGGTAGACTGTACACTACTGTACATACTTTAAGAAAAGCACATGAGGGGAACAACAGTACTCTGTATAGTGTATGAAAGGGGTGCGCAAACTGGGGGGGCGAGACTTTTTTTGTGGGGCGGCGTGGCTCACATACCCGGCTACAGTTCACGTATCTCCATGGCAACGTGGCGTCAAATGACCCCGTGGCGGCATTTTACGCCCGTTGCTATGGAGACACGGCATCAAATGATGCTGCGGGTAATATAACATTATGTCACATGACATTTAATGCCTCACTAGAGGTAAGGGGGGGTGCAACAGAGGGGGTGAGCAGGCAGGGGGCGCAGCTCAGGAAGTTTGTGCAACCCTGGTGTACGTATTCGGTTCTGACCCTGAGGACAATCCTACAATTTTTTGTCTTCTCTTGACCAAGATACAGTACCACAAGATAACACAAGATAGTATATACCATTGTACCATATGTGTGCTGTAGCACTAAAGCTAGAGTCCTACTTTTTGACACCTTGTCATAATAGACATCATGGGATTTATTTTCTCTGTGTATCCGTCAGGTACACTTTAATCAACCTACTCCAGACCCAGCTCACCCCACCTCAGAACAAGTGCACCCCACTCCAGACCCAGCTCACCTGATCTCGGATCAAAAAAACACCTTGGACCAGCCTGCCTCAATTCAGACCCAGCATATGCCACCAAGAATCAATCTTCAGTCTACGTGTAACTGGTGCATTTTTCCAGGATAGCATTGCACTGTCAAGTGTTTTTTTTGGGGGGGGGAGATAGGGGGGGGTGACATTGGGCTGCTGGATTACATTGCATACCTGCCACCAATGATAATACACATGTACCTGAGTAGGTCCAGAGAATTAACTTGAAAAATTGGTCTTATATTACAGATGATGGACCATATTGTGAGGTACATGGATGGTCTTTATTTGCTTGTGGATAGACTGCTGAAAGAGAGATCTCAAAATCTGGAGGGAGCATCCTCTTCCCCCCATGAGTCTCCAAGCAATACCAGATGCTAAGAAGCCCATACAGCTTATACCTATTGTCCTACTTATTCAGCAACCATGAAATTTTGTCTATGACCACCTATGCTGCTGAGGCTGATCTGCAGGAAAGTGGCATCCTGGAATATTTACCTGTGCCTATTTTCCCAAGAACACATGTGATAAATGAACTACGAAGGTGGAGACACACCTGTATCACTGTCCCTGGGGATGCATAGCTAATATCCCTCTTTCCATAATACCCAGACAAAACTTTGCAAAGATATGGTGCACGCTGCAGGATACAGCCACACCTATTTTCCCAGTTATTATTCCAATATCATTTGCATTTTCATCTTTATACAGAGTGTGTCAGAATTGTGAACACTGTTGACTTCCGTAGTAAGAAGACTATACTGAACAATTTGAGAAGGGGTATTTTAGAAACAAGTGGTAAGCAGTTTAAATGCAGTACTGCAGAATTTAAGAACGTCATAGACACTATTAAGGGACTATTGCAGCATCTGAGGACTGTGGGCTGGAGTAATCAGTGACTGAAACTGATGAAAACATGACATTTGTAGGAAATACAGTTTATTGTGTAATTACATTGTGGGGTGCTACTTAGTACTCTGTAGTGTAGTGTTCAAATGGAGTAGTTTGGTTGTGCTCATTTTTAAGTAATGTTGTTGTTGATTTCATGCAATGCTCTACTGATGCTATTGGTTTTATACGTGTTTTTCAGATTCTCCACGTCAATACTTTGTTCATGTAGAACTTACATCCAGCAGCACAAATCATCAGTATTGGATTATTAAGGAAACAAGTGCCTTTTCTGTATTTCTTTACATTGTAGCTCCAGCTCACATGCACATTAATTAGACGAAAATGCATGTAGTATGTGTTCCAATCAGTAGGCAAAGAGTGCACATGTGCAGTAATTGTATTGAACCCATATGCATTCCATTTAGTTGGCATATACCATGCATGCGCAAGTATTAAATGGAATGCTTATGTTTACATACAGTGCGCATGCGCAGTCATGTTCCGACAAATTAACACAGTATTTAATTAATGCATCTATTCTCGATTATCATACAGGTAAGAGAAATCTAGGGAATATTCATGGAATAAGATTGTATTATTTTCCCCAAGTCTTTGAAAATGTATATTATTGGATAAAGCAATAAATATTTTCATAAATCTTACACGAATGACCAGTACAATAAATGTTTCTATAATTTACAGAGTATGTCATAATGTATAAAGACATTCTGTTATCTGAAGTTTCATAGCATTGAAACAATGCATGAGAATTTGGGGTGGGTTACATTACACAGAACAGTACAAAGCGTGCATTACTGTAGCAATAGCCCAAGAAGAAAGTACATTAAATTTAGCTTAAATAAACACTAGCTCCACCTATCATTACTGCAAAGTACTACAGCAGCCGCAAAACACCAATCAGCAGCCGAGGCTCAGGCGCGGTCATGCAGGGCAAGTGCACTTAGGTTCCCATGGTCAAGTCTTTCTAAATCTGTATTTGAAAGTTGCAATGTTATTCCCTCTCTCCTTTCTTACCTCCACTCGATACATATTCAGGTCTTCTAGTCGTTTCCTAATAAGTTTAATGATATAGACTGTACACCATTAAGTAGCACTTTTCAGCACAATCTCAAATGTATTTATGTAAATATTTACTGTATATTTGTATTTTTATTTCATTGTGTATATTTTGTTATTTTTATTTTTTTTAGTTGTCCATTGGCCAGGTCAAAAATGTGTTTACACTGCCTTGAAGTAATTAATTAATTGACCTAATTAGTGGGACCTCTAAAGAAGAGATGATAGTGTTGAGCCACGAAGAAGCTGGTGGTTATAACAAAATAAGCACCTGGCAATATAATGGTAGTCGTGTACTATGAAAGTCAATGATCTCCTGATATGCAGTAGAGGTATTCCTGACATCATGAAGAGGTACTGTATAACTCCTTTTCTGCAATATATTTTACTTGTAGGTCAATGTGCATGCAATTACAACACTTTGTGCTGCACTGTATGTATTTAAAATTAAGACTTCTGCTGTCATTTTTTGAATGCCTCTGATCAGATGTGTACTGTATTTTTTTATTTTATTGGTTATTATCTTTCCTAGCACTAGCATGTATTTATTATATACATGTACACAAGTACTGTAAGTTATGGTGAATAAAAAAGTAAAGTAAAAAAACATCCACCGTAATTCAATGATTTTATAGGGATCAGTCTAAAGGGATCTATGTTAAAGTGGATAGGAATCAAAATCAAATCAAACTTGCATGTCATTACCCAGAATGCTATGCGATTATGGGGTAAGGCAGGTTTGTGGACCTGTCTCAGACATGTGAACATGCTTATACGCATTATATGCATCAAATACAGATTTCTACTGTATGTCATGCATTGTGCTTTTTTTGGATAGCAGGGAAAGGAAAAGGGGAACGGGAAAGAGTGCGCTAAACAGGACACAGCTCATATGAGGGGGTATACCAATAGACACAATGGTGTCAAGGGAACTAGAAGACAATCTACCAAAGGAACAAGCTCAAACTGTAGCTACTGGGTATACTATAGGCCAAATGACATAAACCATAAACCTAATAAGAAGGATTGTGTATACCTTGACCTGAGCTGACCTAGTCACAGCGGTGAGTAATGGCAAAACAGGATAACAATAGATACGTGTTACACAGATAAGTGTATGTGTGGGCGAAAGTCCATGACCCAAGGAGGGGAAATAACAAACCCCCTCGAGGTACAAGAGATTGTACTCTTCAAAGAATATAGTTCAAGTCCAAATAGAAAAAACTGCTGACTGAGATCTGCCCCAGAGCCACGGATCACCAATCCTGAATGCAGACAACAAGAAAAACACAAAAATCAGGGGCGCTATAGCAAGCAAAGATGTTGTATTGGACAAGAAGAAAATTAATAAAATAAATAATACATTAATTCAATGCATGAATGACAACCAAAACAAATAAAGTAACCAAAAACTATTGCCTGTATGAGTGGTAGATGCTTTCTGCCCAATCAGGATGTTGGAGTGTGCTATTCGTTGAGGCATTTTGCAATGTCCCTCTGGTTCACCGGTGCTGGAGCCCTTATCTGAACACCGGAAGTGCGCAGGAGCGCATAAGCAGAGAGGAAGCAGATGGCAAACAGGACGCCAGCGGCTGCACGAGTGGAACTCCTAGAGGCAACGCAACACCCCCCGAGTGGGAACACCCGAGGGACAAGCGTGGCAGACGGAGGGACAGCAGCACCTTCAGCTCCTGAGACGGCTTCAGCACCGTGAACCAGAGGGACATTGCAAAACTCGCCTCAACGAACAACAGCCCACACCAACATCCTGATTGGGCAGAAAGCACCCACCACTCATACAGGCAAGAGTTTTTGGTTACTTTATTTGTTTTGCTTGTCATTCATGCATTGAATTCATTTATTATTTATTATTTATTTTATTAATTTTGTTCTAGTCCAAAACAACATCTTTGCTTGCTATAGCGCCCCTGTTTTTTGTGTTTTTCTTGTTGCTTTTTTGGATAAACGGTCATTATTCTGATCATTCAGTGTTTCCTTTTGAAGAGATACCCTTTGATCTATTTCTATTGGTTATGTTTTAGAAGGGTGCTTGTTTTAGTATGTTTAAGCTTGAATGCAATTGTTTGACATTTTTAAGTGTATCTCTGAGGGTGTTATTCATTCAACGGTCTTACTGCAGATCGGGGCACTATGGCATGAAAACTCCTATTCAATTAATTTTAATATATGATGTTGGAGCATTTTGTCTCCACACTGCATCTTCCTGACTGCATCTTCCAGAGCCAGACTGCATGTACAGTACCTGAAGTAGCTGGAAAGCATCTTGTGGTGCTGGAAGACGTGGTACGATCTGGTTCACTGGTTAGTAAATTTCCCATTATATCTTGATAAGTGATGTTAAAAAAAAAATGTATAGGATTTTTAAATCATTCATCAAGTGTCAATGTTTTTTTTTTAAAGCAGTGAAGGGCATTATTGTTTGTTGTTTCCTCCCCCCACCCCCCTCCCCCCTGGTATTGTGACCAGATTGACAGTATGCATGGTTTCTTACTACAGTATTTACAACTTGGGAAAAGTAAAGGACAAAGGCACTTAACACCCAGCGAGACAAACGACAAGAAATAATGGAAAAATAACTGTAATAACTCTCCTGTTTCATTTTACTTTGTTTCCAAACATTTCCAAAACCTGTGAGTCCTGTTCGTCCATCCAGCATTGAAGGAGTTATAAATATTTATACTTGGCTCATTCCTTCTACATGCAAGAATACTATACTTATACTCATCTTCGATTTGTCTGCGAAAAGCACCCCTTTTGAACCATTGAAATATACAGTACTGTACCACTGTACCACGTCAATTAAGTACATTTGGCTCTGCTTGGTGCTGAACCTCTAATGCATTTATTATTCATTAAGATTACATTCTTGTTGGATTTGTACCTAATATTCTTTAAACACAGAGTGCACAAAGACTTTGCCCCAGATTGTTGCAGTTACAGTAAATCTCTCTCTTTTCTTAATACATGGATTTCATATCTATGATTGCTTGAAATTGGTGGTACAATTCTTTATGCACAATTTTGTGCATTTGCCTATTCTCTTTAAACTCACTGTTAGCTCATATTTTCTTGTGTGAATATGTTTTAACATAATTTGTAGAGAAACCCCCAAAACTGATAGACAGACAGTTAAATTAGGGGTAAAATAAATATTCAGCGAAACATGAATATTGTCATCTACTGTGTTAGTCAAGCATGAAGTTTTTACATTTAGACCGTGAACTTGCATTTAGAAGGTTTTGATATTGGTTGATTTCAGAAAATTGGTTTGTGTGAATGAACCTCTTTACTTTAGGGTGATATGTTTTGACTTATGAAAATGCGAAATACCTGTTATGGAGCAACTCTCACTTAGCAGGGATTGCATTTGTCAGTTGTTGATTGAAACTGTAAATCAGAATCTTCTGATCTGGAATTTGCTGCAGGAAGGTAGGGAGTCACAAATATGAGATTTAGAATAAAATAAATGGAAACAAGTGGTAATAAAAAAAAAAAACTTGACAGGCAAATTTGCTGTTGCGCATGATGCATTTCATCTCAGTCCTTCAAACTTTCTGAACACCATAATTTGTTTCTAGTGCAGCATAACTATCATCAAAGATGTTGGACTCTATTAGCTGCACTGTCTAAGGTTGCTTATTTTATAAGAAATACCTATAAACTGAGATAATGGAATTGTAGATTAATCACTTTTCCTTGCAAATTGCTCTATTTCTCTACCATGAAATGCATTTTTCTGTGATGAAAGGATGAATACATATATTCAGACAAGTCAGCAGTCGCTACTAGCTTAAGTGGCACAGTGAGAAAACTCAGAGAGGCATCTTTTCTTGCTTGAAACTGTTCCATAATACCATAAATGTTATGTGAAGCAGCACTGCACGTTTCTTAGTTTGGAATTGAAATGGTTATGTACATAATGGGACCTATGAAGTATCTTACTTTAGAATCCAATGCTTGCAGTAAATCGAAAAGTAATTGCTGCTTCCTTTTGACTAATTCTGGAAGAATTATAATGTATAGTAAAAGGTTGATTTCTCGAAATACCATTTCCTTGCATGTAAAGAATGCATACACTTTTTTTTTATTATTACTTAATTTTTTTATTGAGCATTTTCAAACATACAAAATAAGGTAAACACAACATACTACACAAAAAGCGAATGCATACACTTTTGCAGACATTGTGAATATAATAGTACCCACTTGTTTGATCAATGTTGGAGAAGGATATATCCAACCAGGAAGCATAGCTTTACAGTACATGCAGCAAGTAATACCCAATCTGCAAAGTGATCTCCTGATGTTTAAGTTGTTCCCAACTTCCCAAACAGTATGATGCTACAAGTTAGGCAACACTTGAGTTTGGACAACAGGTAAATATAGTAGCATCCTATTGCAGAATGTCTTAAATTTCCTAAAGTGCACAAAATAATGATGGAAGTTAGAATGTCTATCTTTTTTTGTCATTACATAAATATATATGACTTTAGTTTGTAGAAGAATTGTATATATTAGTTGGACTCAAATTCTGTTCTTTTTCTTTCGTCGCCTTCTGTTGTCTGTTCTTACTATCCTCTTTCTTCCCTCATTCTTTCTTAATTCTCACTCTTCTCTCATATTTTTTGTCTCCTTTGTTAACCCTAACAGTAAATCTTCAGAGGATAATAACACAACGTTAAGTCATGTTCTACCCTGTAAAGAAAATAGCATTCACTATAATGTATGTATGTATATCTTTATTTATATAGAAAGGTGGGGAGAGAGGCTCCCCTAAGTGTGCTCCAATCAGTAGCAGTGGATGTGGTAAAGATAATTGGACCACATATGCTTTGTGGTGGTGGGACGGCAAATTGAATTGTGATGGGTGGTAAGGCCACGTGAATATAATGTTCATCTATGATGTGACCGGAATCCAATGTGTCCCCCCAAGTGATATATAGCCTGATGAGCCTCTCCGTGTCTGGTGCTGGCACTATGAGGATAAATGCTGTGCCATACCTAATACACGGTGTATAACGGAGGCATCTATAATCAGGTAAACCGATGGAAAAAACACATGAAGAAAGGGGGACACTTAGCTGGCATAGATGTCCTGATGTGGGTGCTCCGGAGTGGAGGGCGTCCGATCACTCAAGAGGCTCGACAGCTCTAAGGACCTCTTCCTCCGGTGTGATCTCGCAACGAGAGGTGGTGGCGCTATGACATCATCTGTCCGCGATCCGCCCACGCCGGTGTCCGACTGCCGCAAACCGATCTCCACGGGGGTCGCTGTTGATCCCTCCTTGTTACAACTCACTCCGTCAGCCAATCCACCAACTCGGAAGTAATAGAAATAAAGTATATGCCGTCCCTGGGCGTGCTTCAAAGTAACATCGATAAAAGATGTTGATGGAGAAAAATTGGGCACTGCAACACTGGATAGCGAGGCTGGTTTTGAACGATAAAAATTACTTCATGGTTCATTTGTGGTTAGAGATTATGTCAATATACAATCGTCTTATAGTGATCTTGTGCGGTGGTTTCACAATTGTGCAGGTGTTGCTCAGCATACTTCAGTAATTGGCTGGGTTTAATTAAGATCTGCCCAACTAATCACTGATTAGAGATACCTGTTCAGTGTGGGACGCTACATAAAGCACTACATGTCCAAACATCATTACCCTTTGGGAAAGCGCCCTGAGAGGCGAGAAACGCGTCAGGGGATACTCTGTGCTTTTTAACTTTGGCTCTCATTCCTTAATAAAGTAATTTTTATCGTTCAAAACCAGCCTCGCTATCCAGTGTTGCAGTGCCCAATTTTTCTCCATCAACATCTTTATTTATATAGCACCCACGGCTATACTTAGCACTTTACAAGAGAGACAATACAGTACAGGGAATTATAGTACAATTAGTGAAACAAATAAGATCAGAAAATAGGAAAGAAAATCCCTGCCCTGAAGAGCTTACAATCTAAGTGGTATGATGGGAAATTTACAGAGCTTGCAAGTGAGGGAACAGGTACAGTAGATAGCAATAATTGCTCTTATTGATGACATACAAATGCCGGGCAAATTAGTGTTATGAAAACATTGCATACTGTATCTACACAAGGTTAATCTGGGGACATAACATTAAGTTTGTTATAGTATGTCATACCTAAACTTCCAGGGTTATAATATACACACCAGGTTATAATATATACACTCGGTTATAATAATAATAACCTCTCTTATCTCTGGGTTGAATCGAATAAGACATGTGGTATAATAAAGATATTTTATTCCTTGAAAACAGGTGGACACACAATATATACAAATAACAGAAAAGATATTAATCACTTACATGGGAAGGGGCCAAGATGAAGCACTCCGCAGACTGGCAATTCATCTAACAGGATATAGTTCAGGATACAACAGGAACAACCACAACCAACAACTTGAAATAGAGCTGACACACTCTTTTATTGAGTTCTGCTCCTATTCCCTACCATTGGGTCTCAGGTATTGGATGACAATTACCTGCACCCAATTGCTCTTTGCCAGCTAACGTGGGAAGCACTTTGGTACCTGCCGCAAGGTAGCTGGCACCTGCGCACAATCCTCTGGTCAGAGTCCCATTTCCTGCACCCCACACTGAAAGGTTGGCATCTCCTAGTCTGCCATTTGGGATTTTGGCACGGGAAACTCCGATCAGAGGTGTGAAGCACAACACTTTACACAAGTACCCATGTCCTGCTCTTCCCCGTCCTAGAATACTTATTCAAGGGCGGTGAGCCTTTCATTCATGGGTTTCCCTCAGACATCCTGACGCCCTGTGGCCATAAACATTTCTTCTGGGCCAGTAGCTTTCGCGGGATTTGAAATATCAGGGATGTAACATTTTAATATTATACATATATTAAATTAATCCATTCTGTGGGTCTGAGTGGGCTGAAATTTGCTAGGTCCTCATGCCGCAGGACACTCGCCATAGTGGCCAAATTTCAGCCTTCCACGATCCCCAGAACCGGAGATATTAAAAACATGTTAAAACCTTTCATTAACTTTAATGCAGGATTTTCCGCCATAGGCTAAAAGAAATCACTGCCTTTCATTCTTTCCATTGGATTCAATAGGCTTTTAATGGAGCAACTCCGCCATTAGAATCAATGGAGACTCCGCCGCTAAAGGCTATGAGAAATTTCAGTGGCTCACTCCTCCATTGGAATCAATAGGGCCGGCGCCACCATAGGAAATGCATGGGCTGGCACCACCATAGGATTCAATGGAACCTCCGCCGCCATTGAAGTCAATGGGCAAATCACACTTTTCACAGTTAACCCTACTCCGTTCGGTTGAAGGGAGAGTGATGGAAATTGTCATTGCAATCATGCCAGAGCAGTGACTACATGGTGGCCAAATCCCAGCCCTCTAGTTCTTACAGAACCGGAGATATGGGCTTTCACTTTTCACACTTTTAGACTTAGTGTTTTGAAGCCACACGGCTTTTCTCCACCATTGCTGTCAATGGGGCGACCCTTGTGGTGACCGCGACCCTTTCCCGGGGCCATTGCCTGTCGGACCCTGTTGGGGTCGAGTAAGTGGGTCCCCCTGAGCTAGGGGCAAAAATAATTTTAATGCTAGTTGCCGTAGAACAAAATGTACCCGCTTTAAATGCTGGTGAACTTGGCCGTAGCCTAGTTCCCACGCCAATTTAGCGATCAAGCTCTTTTCATTGAAACAGTAGCACTTTCGGATGCTGCGGCTTGGCAGGCATCCAACTTATTCTTAGAGAGTGAACTCGAGGAACTTCCATTGAAATGCATTGCGCCCATTCATTTCAATGGGGAGCTCCGCTCCTCCTCTCGGGCTCCACCTGCTGGTCTTCTTAGGTATCGGGCCAAAATCCTCAAAATCTCCATAGACTATCATGGAGCCCTAATGGCGACCTATGGGACCATATTGCAAATGGAGGGTGAAAAGGCAGGAAGGGGAACAAAGGGTCATAAACTTACAAACACCATTAACCCTTTCCTTCCTGACCTGATCCCAGTGTAACCTGCGTGGTGTAACACTTTTTAATGTGGAAACATGACAAACCAGGGGAATACATTTTGGTATTGAGGCAGGGGCATGAAAACACACTTTGACCCTTATTAGGGTTAACCCCTCGCCTCCCACATGAGGGTAGTGGTGGCCAGCTGGGGTGTAACCCCTTTATGACCGGGCCAGCCACCTCCTCTCGTGACTACTAGCCAAACCAATTAAATAAATAAAAACACTAGGCAACCAATTGAAAAAATAAAAGCACTAGCCAACCAATAAAATAAATAAATGCACTAGCCAACCAATTTAATAAATAAAAGCACTAGCCAACAAATTAAATCAATAAAAGCAATAGCCAACCAATCAATTAAATAAAAGCACTAAACCAACACAACAATTAATTAATTTAAACAACTAGCCAACAAATCAATTAATTAATAAAACCACTAGCCAACACTTCAATTAAAACCAGCAGCCAATAAAAGAAATAATTTATTTAAATGTATTGAAAAAAAATGTTGGACATAGGATTGGTACCGCCGGCAAGCTGGGCCCCTGGACACACATGGGGACCATCTGAGGACCCCCGGACACCCACCGGGGACCACCTGAGGACTCACAGACACCCACGAGGACCACCCGAGGGCCACCAGACACCCACGGGGACCACGCGAGTTCCCCCAGACACCCACGGGGACCACCCGAGGGCCCCCAGACACCCCTGGGGCCACCAAGGGACAACAGACACCCACAGGGGCCCCAGACACAAGCGGGTACCATCCAAGGGCCCCCAGACACCTGTGGGGTCCACCCAAGGGCCCCCAGGCACCTGCAGGGACCACCCGAGGATCCACATACACCCGCGGGGACCACCTGAGGACCCCAGGACACCCACGGGGACACCTGAGGGCCTACAGACACAAACAGGGACCACCTGAGGACCCCCAGACACCCGAGGCCTCTGGTATCAATCATGTGGGGGTAGAGGAGGTGGGTATTAGTGTTGTGTTGGTTTTTAATTTTTATTGTGGGAAGCAGCTTTTTTAATATAAATTTTAGAACTAGTCTAGATGAGCAGGGGGTCTCCGGAGCAGAACCATGTTGATGTGAGGTCCGGGGACCCTTGTTTCCCGAAATACATACCCTGTGATGGGGTGTCGGTATCTCCTATGCATTTAAATGTCCCGCGTCACGTGACCGTGGGAATAAAATGCATAGGAGATACCGGCACCCGATAATGCGGCCTGTATCTCGGGAAACAGGGGTCCCGTGACCTCAAATCAATGTGGTTCTGCTCTGCAGACCCCCTGCTCATCTACACTAGTAATACAATTTATATTAAAAGGAGTGGCTCAGTGAGTAAAGACACTGATTGATACTGAGATTGTTGCAGGGGAGCCTGGTTCAATTCCTGATGTCAGCTCCTTTATCTCCCTGTGCCTCAGGCACCAAAATAATAGATTGTAAGCTCCACGGGGCAGGGACCTGTGCCTGCAAAATGTCTCTGTAAAGCGCTGCGTATAACTAGCAGGATTATACAAGAACATGCTATTATTATTTATTATTATTAAAAAACATTAATTTCGGGTGAGATTTGCGCAGGGAAAGGCTGCTCTCTCTGAGCAGCTCTTTGCAGCTTAAAGAAATTGCCGGATGAGCCCTTTTCAGAGAGGCGCATTCTACGCGCCAGTTTTGCAAATGTTGCTATCACAGGTATTCTGGGCGTTCTGCATACCGTGATAGCAATGCTGTAAAAACTGCCGATTTAAACAGCCCTGCGATTTTTTTTCTCCGGTGCTTAGTGCATAAGCTCTAATGTCTTTCTCAAAATTCAATGCTTCAAAATGGAATCATAAAGAGTGGTTTTAACAGGAATAAACAGGAGTATATCACTGCCACAGGGCAGTATACTCACTGCCCTACACCTCTGGAATGCCCTTCCCCTCAATATGCCACTAGCATGCTCTCTATCCAGCTTTAAGACCTATCATAAAACCTACCTCCTTAACAAAGTATATGGGTAGTTCCATGGCTGATACTATACACTTTATACATCGACCGTGGCCCCTTGCAGATGCACTTACCAGAAAACCTTCCTACTGTCTCTTTATCTTATTCCTACTTACCACATAGTTTGTAAGCTCTTCAGGGCAGGGACTCATTTCCCCAATGTTACTTTTATTATGTGTTATATTATTATGTCACATGTATTACTGCTGTGAATTGCTATGTACTTTAATGGCACTATACAAATAAACATATACATACATACTTGGTCCCTGTCGAACTAAAATATGCCTATCTCCATAACCCAATGATTGGGTCACACCAGCATTTTTAAAAATTTTGCCTGAATTGCCTGTCCTATTAATTCTCTGCTTTTCCTTTTGTACTGGCCACAGCACCCAAAACTTTCATAAAGGTCTTGGCACGGACAGCAATTTTTTTAAGACAAAGAGGTGTGTTTATAATTCTTTATTTGGAAGACTGACTAATCAAAGCCCTATCAGATAAAATCACCAGAGATCATATGCACCTGTATGAAAAACTTTCAAAAACCATTACTGGATTATTAATGTACAAAAGAGCAATCTGGTTTTTGCCCGGGTAATCCAGTTCTTGGGAGTTATTTTCAACAATAAAAAAGGGTAAGTATCGTTGCCAGTTGCCAATGTCCTCAACAGAATAAAGAAAGTTTCGATTTAAGGAAAACATCAAGATAGGGCTCCTCAATTTGGTAAACAAAATGGTACCTTGGGCCATGTTTCACTTAAGACTATTACAGATACTGTACATTTACTGAGGTTTGGAAGTCACTAGAACAACAATATGAATCACAGAATGTTGTTATAGTGGAGTACAAAGTGCAGTCTCCAGTGGCTGACCAAGAAGCAGAAGTTATTCAAAGGCACGTCGATAATTCCACCTATCTGGTCAGTGTTTAGAATGGACGCAAGTCTGAAGGGATGGGGCATTGTCTACCAGGACCAATTAGATCAAGGTCTCTAGTCATGTCAGGAAAAGTACTTTCCCATCAATTTGCTTGAGGTTAAGCCATATGTTATGCCATTAAAAGTCTACAGGGCATGCTAGTGTTCTCCGCTAAGAATCCTGTCCGACAATATTAGTAATCCACTCTAGACTGATTGGTCTATACAGTAGTACTTGGCATCTTCTTTGTCTCCTTTCTTATGTCTGGGGATAACTATAGCATTACTACTGTACATTGTTCAGGAATTTTCCTGTTCTTCAAGAGCATAAAAGAGAGGACTTTTTCTACTTCCCCAGCTTTTTTCTACGCAAGATTTCAGTTGTAATTACATCTTCCCAGGAGCCTTCCCATTCTCCACACATTTTATTGCTTTTGCCACTTCTGGAAGGATGCACAGTAATTGGTGGTTTCTTCTCACCTCTCTTCTGCTCGTTTATGCCCTGTGTTATTGGTGCTCATGTACAATTTCATGTAGAAGTCCTCAACTCACCTTATAAGTGCATGGTCTTTTATTGTTGATCCATCATCTTGTTTTATTGCAATGATTTGCTTCTTCACAACCATAAGTAGCAGCTTTGTCTTCTATAAGTTTTCGTTATTTTCAATAGTTTTCTTCACTATATCAAAGTAAAATGTTCTTACATCTTTAGTTATACGCTTGTAGATTCTCTTGCACAGCTATGCATATTCGATTCTTATTCTTGCATTTTGGGATAGCTTCATTTCTTGTTTTCTCCTCGTTAATTGTTTTGTGTCATAAATGAGGCTGACATGACAAATAAGGCTTCAACCCCCAATGATAGAACACAACAAAAATCAATGGCCCTCATTTTCCTGAGGCTGGAATCCCCCTGGGCTTGACAGTGGTCAGTTGAAAAGCATGAAAACAGAGGGTGCTACGAATCCCTGGAGGTTAAACAAATACAGTATGTAATTGAAACCTAAATCTGGCCACCTGCATTGTTTGGACTCTCTAGTGAAACTGTAATGCCTGTATGCCCGCAGACTTGGCCAGTCCCCAGTACTGAGGTGGGAAAGGTTATAACACACACCCACAGCAGTGAGGGCGTGCCCAGAGTGTGGTAATGCGTTGCCGGGCCTGTTGAGAAAGGGTTAACGTATACTTGCAACGTCCAGGATGCCAGAGTTTGGATAGTAATGTCCGTGTGCCAGAGTTCAGGGGTTATAGAGAGCAGCGTGGTGATGTCCGTAAGCCAGTGTTCAAGGATTGGAGAAGGCAGCGTAGTAGTATCTGAATGCAGGGTTCAAGGGCAGGAGAAAGCAGGGTGATCCAATTCAAAGCAGAGTTCAAGCCAGGGATATCCAAAGGTACACAGGGACAGGAACCAGCGCTGAAAGAGATAGGAGAGCCAAGCATAGAGACTGCACACACAGGGGTCAAAAGAAGCTATGCAGAGCAATGAGCTAGAGGACAGACAGGGATTATAAAGGAGGGAGCACCAATGGGAGAGGAAGGAGGAGCAGAGGGTAGAGTGAGAGGTTGCAGGGATAGGTCAGAAGGAGTAAGGGAGGAGACAGGTGAATGACACAGGGATATGGCTTGTACGCTATGGGAGGTCGAGTCAAGGCTCTGGGAAGGCCTATACCTGGAGCGTGTGCGCCCTCTGTAAGGGTTGGATGCGCGCGCACAGTGTGTGTCAGGGAGCGCGAGGAGCGCCGGGCCGCGGGGGCACCCGCCATGGAAGGTGAAAGAGCAGGAGAAGTGACCGGAGGAGGTAATGTGGCAGGTGGGCAAAAAGAGGGACGCCGTGAGCTGTGAGTGCCACGGAGGGGATCAGGTGCCTGGAGAGGTATGCGCACCTCGCGGGGAACATGCTTGACAGGTGAACGCGCATCCGGGCATGCCGCAGAGGAACGGGTGCGGCAGGAGGAAGGGACAGATGGATGAGGAGGTGAGGGAGGAAGGTCAGAGGCAGAGGGAGCAGGGGTGACGGGGAGACATTGGGAAGCGCGAATCCCCTGAACCGTCACAGAATCCCCCCCTTGAGGATCGAACTTCGGATGATCCTGCTATGGCTTTTGGGGGAATTTCCGATGAAATTTCCAGAGGAGCTGGGAGCGTGAATATGGCGAGAAGGAATCCAGGAACGTTCCTCTGGTCCATAACACTTCCAGTGAACAAGGAACTGTAACTTGTTTCTGGACCAACGGGAATCGATTATGGAGTGCACCAAATATTCCTGCTACTCTGTCTCCGGGTTTAAACGAAGGGCCCGGTTGGCGTCGTCGATCTGCCTTGGTTTTTTGTCTTGAGACGGCAGTTTGTAGAGTCTTAAGAATTCTCCTCCAAGAATTTTGAAGAGCAGAAACATGAGAATCCGCTGCAGGAACACCAGACGGTAGGGAGGAGAGGGGAAGACTGCTAGGGTTGAATCCAAAATTAATGAAGAAAGGGGACTCTTGCGTAGATTCATTTTAAAGAGAGTTAATTGCAAACTCAGCCCAAGGTAATAGATCCACCCAGTTGTCTTGAGATTTGGAGATGAAACATCTGAGATACTGCTCTAAGGTCTGATTCATTCTTTACGTTTGACCGTTTGTCTGAGGGTGGTATCCAGAAGAAAATAGAAGGGAAATCCCAAGTCTCTGGGAAAACGCACGCCAAAATTTAGAGATGAATTGAGAACCTCTGTCAGAAACAATAGAAACAGGAACACCGTGTAATCTGAAGATTTCCTTAGAAAAAATATCGGCCAAAGTAGCAGAATTAGGGAGGCCCTTGAGGGGTATAAAGTGTGAATGCTTGGAAAATCTATCCACTACAACAAGAATGGTATTCATTCCTTTAGAATTGGGAAGCTAGACAATAAAGTCCATAGAGATGTGTTTCCAAGGTTGCTCCTGAATGGGAAGAGGCATGAGGAGACCAGAAGGTTTGTGATGGGCGGATTTACTCTGGGCACAGACCGGACAAGCTCTGGTGAAATAAAAAATGTCCTTGTTCATCTTAGGCCTCCAAAATATCCGTTTAATAAGATCCGCTGTCCTCTTGAAGCCTGGATGACTGTCCGATCTAGAAGAATGTCCCCAAAGTAGAATCTTGTGGTGAAAACGTGGAGCTGCGTATAAGCGTCCCTCTGGCACCCTAAATCTCCTGGGAATATGAACCTGGGCTTTGCTGATTTCATCCAAAACATCAAAATTATGGGCAGAAATGATGCAGTTGGTGGGGAGAATAGATTCAGAGGATTCGTTAGAGTCGTTCTCCGTAGCGAACTGGCGAGAGAGAGCGTCTGCTTTGATATTTTTGGTACCGGGAATATAAGAAATGGTATAGTTGAAAAGAGAGAAAAATAGTGACCAACGAGCCTGACGAGATCCTAATCGTCTAGCCCCCTCAATATACAGTACATTTTTGTGATCGGTGAGGATGGCAATAGGCTCCTTGGTGCCTTCGAGGAGATGCCTCCATTCCTGAAGAGCCAATTTAATGGCCAATACCTCACGATTCCCAACATCATAATTTCTCTCGGCTGATGAGAACTTCCGAGAAAAAAACCCACAGGGATGGAGCTTCTCCTGGGGAGAGGGTCTCTGAGAGAGTACTGCACCGGCTCCCTCATCAGAGGCGTCAACTTCTAACGTGAAGGGAAGCGAAGTATCTGGATGTCGTAGGATAGGTGCAGAGATGAAGGCCTTTTTGAGAAACTCGAAGGCGTCAATGGCTTCGGGAGACCAAGTCGTAGGATCAGCACCCTTCTTAGTCAAGGCGGTGATGGGTAAGGCAATGGTAGAAAAATTACGGATGAACTTCCAGTAATAATTGGCAAAGCCAAGGAAGCGCTGCACGGCCTTGAGAGAATTCGGCAGCGGCCAGTCGAGGACAGACTTCAATTTCTCTGGATCCATAGAAAAACCTTGGTTAGAGATAATATAGCCTTGGAAGGCTGTGGACATCTGATGGAACAAACATTTCTCCATTTTAGCGTAGAAGCGATTAGCACGAAGCCTAGAGAGTACCAGTTTGGTATGGCGAATGTGCTCCTCTAAATCCTTAGAGAAAATGAGAATGTCATCCAAATATACGATAACAAATGTTCCCAACACGTCCCGGAAGATATCGTTCATGAACTCTTGGAAAACGGCAGGAGCATTGCATAGTCCGAAGGGCATCACTAAATACTCATAATGTCCAGATCGCGTATTAAACATGGTTGAGGTTATAGGCCCCTCTTAAATCGAGTTTGGAGAAGATAGAGGCTCCTTGTAGACGGTCGAACAGTTCAGAAATTAGGGCAAGAGGATATCGTTTTTTTACCGTAATTTTGTGGAGTCCGCGAAAGTCGATACAGGGTCTTAGGGATCCATCCTTCTTTTTCACGAAGAAGAAGCCTGCCCCAGCGGTGGAGGTGGAGTTGCGGATGAATCCTTTCTCCAAATTTTCTTGGATGTAAGATGTCATAGCCTCAGTTTCAGGAATGGATAAAGCATACGACTTGGACTTCGGGAGGATGGTTCCTGGAATTAAATCAATAGGACAATCGTAGGAACGATGGGGAGGCAGTACCTCGGTTTGTACTTTATTGAAAACATCCCGGAACTCGTGATACACCGTCGGCAGGATGGACAGGTTGGAAGGGATGGTATCCAAACCAGTGAGCACAGCAGCAGGAGGAGTGGTAAACACTGCCTCGGATGAGGTAGGCCATTGGATAGGTAAGATGTCGGTCCAATCGATGCGCGGATTGTGGAGCTGTAGCCAAGACAATCCTAGAATAACCTGGACGGTAGGAGAATGGAAGACATCAAAAACTATTACCTCCTTTTGACCATCCGCAGTGTTCAATGTAAGTGGAATGGACTCCCAGATGATGAAGGCTGGCTGAAGCGGACGTCCATCGATAGCTTAAAGACCTATGGGTGCTTTCCTCTTGACCAGAGGGATTTGATTCTCAGAGGCAAAGGTGTGATCCAGGAAGTTACCGCCAGACCCGGAGTCAATGAAAGCTTTTACTTCTAATAGAAGGTCAGGACCCGCCAGCGTTACAGGAAGCATGAGTTTCTTTGGGAAATCCTTAGAGAGAGAGGGGCAAGAAGAGATTGTACCCATCAAAAGCCCCTCTACCTTTACTGGTTGTTCCCGTTTCCCGGCATCAGGGTACAGTTCTGGAGCCGATGTTCTGGGGAACCACAATAGTAACAGAGTCCCTTCTGACGACGTCGCATTCTCTCCGCAGCCCGTGGTTGTTGGCTACCGATCTGCATTGGCTCAGGAGCGTCCAAAGTCAGGAAGGGCGAAGGAGAAGACCTATGAGAGACAGACGGGGAAGGAAGAGAACGGGAACAGTGTCGCTCGTGACGTCGTTCTTGGGTACGTTGATCCATACGTATGCTGAGTGTAATTAGTTGTTCCAGAGAGGACGGCCAGGCGTGAGCTGCGAGATCATCTTTTAAAGTATCAGACAGTAGTAAGGGGACTCTAAGCGCTGCTTGAAGATATCTACCTTCTGCATTCAGCCGTTGGGACGGACGCACGCGACGGAGCAGTTGAGCTTTCTCCCCACAGCAGCACACCGGCATCAGGGCAGCTATGTGAGTACAGACACTCTCTCCCGAGAAGACCCGCTGGGATCGCGAGACCCGCCAAAGAAGGGACCGCTGGGTGGGACCAACACACCGGTCAGGTTAGAGGTTTCCCTCCCTACAGTGGTATGCCTACGGTGTTTTAGTTTTTGCTGCTTATACATGATGGATTTATCGTTCTATTGGGGATAGGAAACCCTGCTCACAGATTACTTTATATCCTGGACCCACCAATTGAGTATTGTATGCATATAAGCCTTCACAGATATTATTTTAGAGCACCAAATTAGGGATTGATTTCCCTTACTAGTCTAAAGTGTCAGACAGACCGTGCCAATATGCTGCGGCGAGTGCCTTGTCATTCCATTGAGTTTCAGCGGCGAGGGTGCGGAACTCTATTGCGTATTTAGCAGCAGATCTTCGAGCCTGTGTGATATGAAACAGAGAAAAAGCGGCCGTCTCCCTACATGTCAAACACTTGTTGAAATTCATGCCTAAATTTAGGATAGTCTTGGGTCAACTCAGGTTTGTGCTCCCAGAGGGGAGAAGCCAAAGCAAGGGCGTCGCCAGTGAGTAAGGTGTAAATGTAGGCCACCTTGGTACAGCCGGTAGGAAAAAGAGTGGGAGACATTTCAAATTGAACCTCGCATTGGTTTAGGAATCCACGGCAAGCGAGAGGGTCCCCATCATACCGGATGGGTGGTGGTATACGTGGTCCTGAGTTACCGTAGGTCACTGAGACAGGAGGTGATGGAGAGGCTGGGGTTTTCTGGAGAGACAGATTAGCAAGTTGTTGCGAAATAGTGGTCAGTTGGCTACTGACAAATTGTAAATGTTCCAAGGAAACACCTTGACCCACCTCAGGGGGGTCTGCATTTATTGGGCTCTGCATAATGTAACGCCTGTAGTATGCCCGCAGACCTGGCCAGTCCCCAGTACTGAGGTGGGAAAGGTTATAACACGCACCCACAGCAGTGAGGCGTGTCCGGAGTGTGGTAATGCGTTGCCGGGCCTGTTGAGAAAGGGTTAACGTATACTTGCAACGTCCAGGATGCCAGAGTTTGGATAGTAATGTCCGTGTGCCAGAGTTCAGGGGTTATAGAGAGCAGCGTGGTGATGTCCGTAAGCCAGTGTTCAATGATTGGAGAAGGCAGCGTAGTAGTATCCAAATGCAGGGTTCAAGGGCAGGAGAAAGCAGGGTAATCCAATTCAAAGCAGAGTTCAAGCCAGGGAGATCCAAAGGTACACAGGGACAGGAACCAGCGCTGAAAGAGATAGGAGAGCCAAGCATAGAGACTGCACACACATGGGTCAAAAGAAGCTATGCAGAGCAATGAGCTAGAGGACAGACAGGGATTATAAAGGAGGGAGCACCAATGGGAGAGGAAGGAGGAGCAGAGGGTAGAGTGAGAGGTTGCAGGGATAGGTCAGAAGGAGTAAGGGAGGAGACAGGTGAATGACACAGGGATATGGCTTGTACGCTATGGGAGGTCGAGTCAAGGCTCTGGGAAGGCCTATACCTGGAGCGTGTGCGCGCCCTCTGTAAGGGTTGGATGCGCGCGCACAGTGTGTGTCAGGGAGCGCGAAGAGCGCCGGGCCGCGGGGGCACCCACCATGGAAGGTGAAAGAGCAGGAGAAGCGACCGGAGGAGGTAATGTGGCAGGTGGGCAAATAGAGGGACGCCGCGAGCTGTGAGTGCCGCGGAGGGGATCGGGTGCCTGGAGAGGTATGCGCACCTCGCGGGGAATGCGCTTGACAGGTGAATGCGCGTCCGGGCATGCCGCAGAGGAACGGGTGCGGCAGGAGGAAGGGACAGATGGACGAGGAGGCGAGGTAGGAAGGTCAGAGGCAGAGGGAGCAGGGGTGACGGGGAGACATTGGGAAGCGCGAATCCCCTGAACCGTCACAGAAACAGCACTGTAAGTACTGGAAGACGAACTTGATAAGTATGGATATTGTTAGCCTTAGTGAAGTAAGAAGAAAATATGAATGCCTCATTGAGCTCAAAAGGGTATACCTGTTATTTTTCAGAGGTACAGATATTGGAAGAATCAGTGGAGTAGGCTTCATAGTTAATAAAATATAGTGGAGTATAAAAGCTGATCAGAAAGAGGATCCAGAATTGTCATTCGGTTGATAAAGAGATACAGGCTTCAAATAATCGAAGTTTATGCTCCAACATCAAGTCACACAAACAATAAGATCAACCAACTTAACTACAAAGGAAATTGTCACCTCAAGATTGTTGTTGGAGATTTCAATGCAAAGATTGGTGCCCATCAAAAAAGCAAGGCATCAGTATATATCGTGTGTGTGTGTGTGTGTGTGTGTGTGTGTGTGTGTGTGTGTGTGTGTGTGTGTGTGTGTGTGTGTGTGTGTGTGTGTGTGTGTGTGTGTGTGTGTGTGTGTGTGTATATATAGCAAATGGAAATATTACTGTATGCTCATTTGCATGTCTTAGACAAGTCTGCAACCCCGCCTTTCACCATTATCACCCAGCACACAGCACTTCCACTGCAGCAAGGGATTCTGGGAAATGACATGCAAATGAGCACACAGTGCCACTTTTTGCTTCAAAACCATTTTTAACATGGTTCCCCATAGGCTTAAGCTTGCTGTATGGTCACAGATTTGAGCACAGCCAGGGTTAAGATGCATAGCCAGATGCATAGCCAGATGCATAGCCAGTAAACTAACCAAAGACAGCCGTTTCGACCTTAATGGGTCTCATCATATATATATATATATATTTTAATAAAACTTTACAGACTTTTAACAGTATACAGTAAAATAGTCTAGTATTTGACCAGTTGTTAAAATCAATTATAATAAATTATAATTACATGGAAGCATTTTATTAAGGATTTCACAATTTTTAGTTAAAAAAAAAATCTTTATTAAAGATAATTAAAGATTATGAAACCTAAACCAAAATACAAAAATATATCAACCGCTCAACCTTATAATTCAAAGTAGATTATATAATTAGATAATGGGGTGAATGGGGAATTAGGATACACAAATACAAAAATGATCAAAAAATGATCAAAAAATGATCAAAAAATGATCAAAGAAAGAAACCCCTATTGTTGCACTCAAAATCATAAATAGTCTATATTTACAATAGAATCAATGTCTGTAGAAAGAGTAGAGGATTACAAGTAAATGTAATCTCTTATTCTGAGAAGGATGAAACTGTACCAGATAAACAAAATAATATAATTTTATTAATATTAATATAACTCATCTACTGTAAGTGCACAAAAATATATATACAGTGAAAAATAAATGATATAAAATCCCCAATGGTTGGGTAGGATGCTTGAGATCTGAGCTGTATTTTGTATATAGAAGTACACACCAAAGTATTTATGTGTATCCTAGTCTCTAAGATCTCTCAAAAGGACACAGAAATGTAAACAGACACCACATTTGTAGCTTGTGATCTCTGTATATAAAACCAAAATTGATACTATATAAAGAATGAATTCATTCTGTTCAACATACAAGGTTACTATATCAATAACTGTTTGAACATGTTAAAAGCACACATCCCAGTTGTAGCAATACATATTCTCCTAATTCAGCAAAGACATTAGGTAAGCTCATATCAGAAATAAAGAGTTGGCAAAATGCATAATGCATAATAGGTCTATAATGAGTATTTTAACCTAGTTGGAAATTCAATATTTGGAGAATAGAGGTATTGCTATACAACCGTTGGCGTGCGTCTGTGTCGGTCAGCATCCGTCCCCACCCAGCGATGTGATTGTCGTGACGTAAACAGAACCTGGCGATCGTTTCATGCAGCTGGTACACTTCTTCAAGGGTGAGGAGCTGTGATCTATGCAGGTGAGAGAAGTTTAAGTATCTCTTATCCCAGCGCTATTTTACTTAATTCAAGCGTGATTACATTAGCCCCGTGTGTTGTCCCTATTCAGTGATAGGAAGAATTTGCGGATGTCTAAAGTTAATATATCCATGATTTATAGAAATAATATATATTATACCTACATATAAATAGCGCTTGTCAGTGGTATAAGGAGGTGTTATTCACTACACGGAATTCCGAATGAATAGTTTTGCTTCAAACAATATGATGTTGAAAAAAGAGAAGATAATGTGCACGAAACCGATTATATTAGTACCCCAAAAACCTTAAAAGATAAAGTGGTAAAAATGGGGTTAATAGTATGGGAAACAATTCAGCTGATAGAAATGATGACTCACAGCATCAGAAGATACAAGATATAGGGAAAATACCAGCGCAAAGAATCACATATTATAGATTAGGTCATTAAAAATGTTTTATGATATCAAGATAGATTAAAAAAAAGCACATGAACAGAACCACACAACAATGAATGTATCAATAAAAAATAGAAACATGAAGTAGATACATGAGAATGATACAAGTTTACCAGACGTCCCTCTTGGATGGGAAGAACTTGCTGCTGGAAAAAAAAACTTGCCAGTTTGAAACAAGAAAGTCCTGTAGTATCAGTCCACACTTATTGAAAAAGTGGCCACGCCGACAGGGAATGCACCGACTCTCGGCTCCACAATGAAAGGGCAGCTCCCGTCTTAGAGTAGAATGAACCAATTCGTCTCCACTTCTGTGTCGGCAGTGTGACTGTATACCGATTACACTCCCGCTCTGATCGGCAATGCGTTAGTAAAGTGATCACACTCCCGCTCTGTTCGAACACCGGTAAGGAAATGCACCCGGTCCGCAGTTGTCAGAGATCACGTGACATCAGGCAGGGAGGTCTGTCGGAAGGTGGAGGCACCTGATATGGAGCTGCTTGCCGTTGATTAGACACCGTTTAAGCTTCGCTTTCTAAGTGTATAATGACAAGAAGCCTAAAAGGCTATAAAGCGCTAATTATGGAGAATGAAAAGATATAAAATCACACACTATCAATTCCTACACGTTTCGTATCATCAGAAACTTCTTTAGGGAATGAAGTGTGTTGAAAATAGTCTGCTATTTAAACTATACATGTGTAAGGTACTGGGCGGAGGATATACACTCAATTAGTACTCCTTACATCCCATTGGTTGGTTATCAAGAAAAACTAAACCACAGCTGCAATTAATGATGAGTGGAACCAGGATGATCCAATCTCTTAAAAAAATACACTGAAACAATGCATAATTATATAATATTTTAAAATCCTAATTGTATATTTCTAAACTGAACACTGGGTAGTAGTAGGTGAGGAAGTACAAATAATCCTCAAAGATCTAAAAAGACAAAGAGACCATGGGACCACAAGAGAAAATCAGATATTCTTTCAAAATGTCAAAAAGCCATACTAAATCAATCCATGATGAGAGTACCATTTAGATAGTACATGGCAAAGAAGAATTTCGGCATGAACTGAAGTGTTAGATTATAGAGATGATGTCAAGATCCTCGTTTAACCCCTTAAGGGTCATAGTATCCAGTTGAAAGATCCAATAACTCTCATTTTTTGCGAGTGCTTTAACCCTATCTCCACCTCTTCTATCAATAGGTATATGTTAGATGCCTTTGTATCTCAGAAGTGCAGGATCCTGCAAATGATGGATTTTAAAATGTCTAGAGACACTATATACCTCCAGATCAATTCGAGTATTATGGACATTTTCAAGTATCCATCTCCTTAAACGCCTCTTGGTCCTTCTTACATAGAGGAGACAACAGGGGCATTCCAGAAGATACACCACATGAGTTGTAGTACAAGTGATACACTCTTTGATGACATATAGTTTATTAGAATTAGAATCCATAAAGGATTTCCTATCACTATGCATAAACTTACATGCCAAACATTTTCCGCACACATAGTTGTCTAAGGGCTTAGAAGGTAACCATGATGAAATATTCTCTTTATTTTTCTTGCTTGTACAGTATCACTTGGAGCAAGGGATTGTTTTTTAAGTTTGCTGACTTTCTAAAGATAACAAGAGACCTTGCTGCTACCCAAAACTAGATCATTAACCAAAATTGGCCAAATTTCTGGATAATGTATTCAATGGTTATGCTTTTACAATTGTAGGTAGTCACAAATGGAACAACTATATGCTCTATATATGAGTCCCCTTTGTTGATTAATGGCTTATTCTTAGTGGACAATAGGTGATCCCTATTTATTGACCCTGCATGATGCCATGCTTTTTTAATTACCTCCAAATCATACCCTCTATCCTCAATTTTTTTGCATAGATCACTGGCCTATCATAGTCTACATCTCTACTACAATTACATCTAAATCTAGTGAATTGTCCTAGAAGTATGTTCCTGATCCATTGTTTATGGTGGTTACTCGTAGCCAGCAGAAAGCTTTTGGTATCAACTTCTTTAAAGTGTGTGCTGGTTACGACTGAACCATCAGTCATAGCCTCCAAATGAAAATCTAGAAAGTCAATCTCAACCAGATTATTAATAGAAGTAAAGACTAAGTTTCTGTCATTAGAATTGAAAAATTGAAAAAATGCATCAAGGGTTTCATCATCACCTCTCCACACCAAGAGCACATCATCGATGAAACGCTTCAAAATAATAATATGGTCTGAAAAAGGATTATTTTGCCAGATACAGCGATGTTCCCATGCCCCCATATATAAATTATCGTAACTGGGGGCAAAGCATGTGCCCATTGCTGTACCGCAAACCTGTAAATAAAACTGATTTCTGAAAAGAAAATAGTTATGTGATCAAATGAATTGAATACAATCAATAACAAATTGAATATTGAGAGGATGTAAAGAATCCTGATGAAGGAATTCTTCAACTGTTTCTGTGCCCTTGGTGTGGGGGATTCTGGTGTAAAGTGACTTGACGTCGCATGTCACCCATCTATATCCGGGTTCCCAGTTAAAGTCTTTAAAGATGTTAAGTATTGATAATAGAGTTCAAGTACAATGGCGGCTGACCTTTAGCCTCGTGCGGCCGTAGCGGCGCAATTCTGTTAACCGCGGGCAGATGCAGTATGTTTTTTTTTTTGTCCGGAGTGTATTGCGGTATTTTAGCGCTTGTAATGTATTAGCATTTTGTTATCGCTGTGTGCAATACAGCAAAACCGTTTAAAAACTCAGGGGGGCGTTCGCGAGGTGTTGTCTTCAAAGTCTAATACTTTAGCAGTTCAACCTACGTCAGTACACAGTCTGCGTGTGCGCGCGCAGTCATTGTAAATTTGCATATTTATACATGCATTTGCAGTGCTGTACTGTATGTCTCATTTGAAAATTGTTGAAATGCATAGGCGTGTGCTGTAACAGTATCACATTTCGGCATATACAGCGCTCTCCCCTCGCTCGCCCCCACACACACACAGGATAATTTACTGCACTGCAGTATTTCAACTTCTTATCTTATCTACAGTGCAGTACACCTCTCCCACACCATTCCTTTGAATGTGTGTCTTTCTGGTTTCAATCACATTCCTGCTTGATAGTTGATGATTACTGTGCATGCGCCTGTAAATTCACCACTGCTTGCTTGCAAAGTTCAAGAGTGACCAAAAAAAAAATTTATAAAAAAATTTTTCTCCTCATTTTTTATTTTTGTTTTCTCCACAAACCTGCCTAGACCAACTTGATATTACGATATTGAATCTGTGCTGTGGCTTTTGACTGCGACCCTGTGCGTTTGACTGCACATGGTTGATTTGTGTGATTTTTATGTACTGTATTTGGGGGTGTAGGGATCAAATTATTATGATGACCTGCCTTTTGAAATTATGTAATTTCTTTGAACTGAAGTACAGCTAATCCTTCCTGCAGATTTACCCTGTGCCCCCCTCCCCCACGCACACACACAAGGCTCGCTCAAGGATTTGAAACTCTTATCGACAGACACCTCTACAGAATCATTCGGTTTCTGAAGCTTGCCATTGTGTTTTTAATCTGTCCCTAACCGAGCATCACCTCACTACGCCTGCATGTAATCCGCTTTGGGATGGGAGCTACAGTACATAGTTGATGATTACTGTGCATGCGCCTGTAAATTCACCACTGCTTGCTTGCGAAGTTCAAGAGTGACAAAAAAAATAAAATATATTTTTTTCTCCTCATTTTTTTATTTTTGCTTTCTCCACAAACCTGCCTAGACCAACTTGATATTATGATATTCATTCTGTGCTGTGGCTTTTGACTACGACCATGTGCGTTTGACTGCACATGGTTGATTTGTGTGCTTTTTATGTACTGTATTTGTGGGTGTAGGGATCAAATTATTTTGATGACCTGCCTTTTGAAATGATGTCATTTCTTTGAACTGCAGTACAGCTAATCCTTCCTACAGCTGTATCCTGTGCCCCCTCCCCCACGCACACTCAAGGCTCGCTAGAGGATTTGAAACTCTTAACTGCGCCTGCATGTAATCCTCTTTGGGATGGGAGCTAGTTGATGATTACTGTGCATGACTCACCCACCCCCCCCAACCCTTTGAGGCTTTGTTTACGGTAACGCTTTTGAAAATCCCTTCTCGAATTTGATATGTAAATCTGATTTGCACAGCACTGTGAGAATTGAGAGTTAAAATAACCATTATCTGATTCATGTTGTTGATGCAGTAAATTACCACTTTTTGTCATTCTTTCTTTTTCTTTGGTGTAGGTGTGGGGGGGGGGGGGGTTGTTGTCAATGATTATGATTACCATGAATGTAAATAAATATTTATTTTATTTTATCAGGAACAAAAAAAAACAATATAAAAATAATCATGAATAATACAAAATGCAGTCTTTATTAAGTTCTTCTGTCAGATGGAAATGGAGGGCCGGTGGATAATCATGAATAATGCACATTGATAATAATATTAATTAATAATATATAATATATAATAATATATATATATAGTAATATAATTTTTTCCGTCTTTATCTTCTTCCTCATTCTGTGTACAGTACAGTAGTTCATTGAGAGAGGAGAGGTTTTGTGTACATCATGACTGCAGTTAAGATACTGTACACTTAACTGTACAAACAGTTCACAGACTTTACACGATACCCCCCCTCTCTCTGAGGCCATCCTTTTTTTCTGAAAAGACAAGAAAACAAAAAATTAGTGCAGTTATGTGCATACTGTATTATGGCATTGTGTGCTGTGTAGTACTGTCATACTACTCTATACTTCAACTACTGTTTACTGTGACTAATGTTAAATACTTTGTAACCAGATGGCTGGTGCTGCTCTCTCTGGAAAGAAAAAAATTGAGCAGTTAGGTGCATACTGTATTATGGCATTGTGTACTGTATAGCTACTCCATATTGGACAACAGTATGCAGTTAGTACTGTCAAACTAGTCTATACTGGAACTACTGTATAATCTGACTACTAGGAAATAAAAAATCTGTGCCATACTTACTGTACCGTATCATATTGTACTTACAATACTACAGTACAGTACTATACCATACTACCTTCCTGATGCTTGCCCATTACGCGCGATCACAATGGGCAACACAATCGCAATATGGTCAATATTTTTATTGCATCTTTCCACGCTGAGTATATCGTTCCAAAAACTCATTATGCCTTGCGCCAACTCATCCTTTTTGGAGGGTATCACAACTTTTCGGATATGGTCCTTCAGCTGATGCCAGACGATTTCGATAGGATTGAAGTCTGGCGATCTGTCATTGGAGGGGGAAAATAGGACAATTAGTTAAAGAGATACAGTACACAGTAAAAACAGTGGGAAAAATGAGACATTACTGCACTTACTCCGCTGGCGTCTTCACCCAGTTGATACCGCGCTCAAGGATATGCGCTGTTGACTCGGTGTGCTTCAGATTGTTGTCCTGGTAGAAACTGTGACCATCCGGGAACTCGCGTGTAATGTATTCCACAATCTCAGGCACAATTTTCTCTTGGAAGAAAGCTTTATTCATGATTCCTATAACAAGAAAAGAAAAGTGCTCAAAAAACTGCACACTAGTACAGTGCGTAAAGCACAAGCGTGTGACATACATTTTACTGTACCTTCAAAGATGACGATGCATCCTGGTCCACGCCTAGAGATGGCACCCCACACATGCATCTTCACTGGGTGTTTTGGACGCGGCTTCATAGATATGCAACCTTTTTTGTGGAATGCAAAGGTGGCAAATCTCTCCAGCGAAACAGTAGACTCGTCAGTGAAGATGCAATCCTGGAAAGTTTCTCCACTGTCGATCCATGCCTGGGCCTGGACCACTCATTTGATTTTGTTAACGTCCCTTATCATAGGGTACGCTCTGTAATGACAAGGAATAAATAATTTTAGAGGTACAGTACAGTTTCTTAAACAACACTTTTACCTCCTGTACTGTCCAAACCTCACACATCCATATTTCCATCCAATTCTGTGTTTCATCTTCTTGATGCTGGTCTCGGATACAGTGAGATTGGGATTTTGCTGCAGAGTGTATTTGACCCTTAATGCACTCTTCTCATCATTCTGTTCACTTATTTTGTCAACCAGAAGAGTTGTCTCCCTACAATGTACAGAAAAACAACAATCCGGTAATTTACAGTGCGGTAGGCCACAAGCACAGCACATCATTTGCAGTAAAAATAGTATACAATGAGATAGATCTACACAATATATTTTTCTATAAATATGCAGTAATATAAACAATATATATATACTGTAGTTATATAAATATACCGAAATAACTATAAAATTCGAGAGATCTACACAATGTATTGTTCTATAAATATGCAGCAATATAAACAATATATATTCTGTAGTTATATAAATATACCAAAATAACTATAAAATTAGAGAGATCTATACAATGTATTGTTCTATTAATATGCAGCAATATAAACAATATATATACTGTAGTTATATAAATATACCGAAATAACTATAAAATTTGAGCGATCTACACAATGTATTGTTCTATTAATATGCAGCAATATAAACAATATATATACTGTAGTTATATAAATATACCGAAATAACTATAAAATTAGAGAGATCTACACAATGTATTGTTCTATTAATATGCAGCAATATAAACAATATATATACTGTATTATATAGTTCTATAAATATACTTACGCGTTAGTTACCGTTGGTGTCCTCGTGAGTTGTCTGGTTTTTCCGTGTGCATTATAGCACACGGTGGTTGATGGCACAACGAGGCCAGAAGCAGCTAACCAGCGTTGGATATCTGCAATTTGGTGTCCGCTCGTGTACACCTCCTTAATTCTCATGCTGAGATCCTTTGAAATCTTTTTAACAGCATTGCTGCAAGTAGAAAGAAATACAAACACAAGAATGTGTATTCGATGTTTAGTCGATGTGTATTCAATGTGCAGTGAATCCACAAAATGGATGGTGTATTTATATGTTTATGACTCACATTAGAGTATGCCCACTTTCAACACCTGTACCTCGTCGTCATGCATAAAAGGTTACACACTTTGCATAGCCCACCACTCGATGATCTGTATCTGAACTTGCCCTTGTCCAGATACTGCATTATACCATCTGCTTCCATGGATCAACCCCGATTCTACGGACGCAGGAAGCCACTCACCTCTGCCGTGCCTGTCACACAGAAAAAGTGAAAGGCGGCAGCCGTTTCCAAGCCAAGGCCAAAGCAACAGGCTAAGGCTAATAAAGAAAACCTTCTGCTGACCCCAAAGGCTAAGGGTTTTAAAACACGTAAGCCTTATTATGTCAAGAAGAAATACGGTGATGTACACTCAATGCAAAAAAAATGACAGCCAACCCATCGAAACCGCAGACCACTTCCTCCAATACACTTCGACGACTCTGCCGCCGCTCTCCCGGAAATCTACAGCCCATCTTCTCCACTACTCGTCCACGACGCTGCTGCTGCTCTCCCGGAAACCCACAGGCCATCTTCGCCACTGCTCCTCGACGACGCTGCCGCTGGTACCCCTGAAATCTTCGGGTCACTTTCTCCATTACGCTTAGACGACTCTGCCGCTTCTCGGCTGGAAATCCACAGGTCACTTTCTCCATCCTTCTTCGGCGACACTGCCGCTTCTCTCCATGGAACCCCCATCTCATCCTCCGTAGCACCCATCCACCCAGATGTCCACAGCACGCCATGCACAAGAACCAGCTCTTTAGACCGCATGCTGAATGGGTTAAGTGTGGATATCGTCGGGAACTCTACTGTGCTGGTAAAGATAGATCTGCTTCTGGAGACCATGCTAAATATGGATCAACGCATGCAGAAGATGGATCGATGGATGGAGAAGATTGAGACTGACATAGCGGGGATACATAATTTGCTCGGTGTTCATGTCCCTGTATCCCCAATGCCAGAGCAGGAGGGTGGCATGGATGCGATGAATGGGACCTTCGACCACCTTCCAACACCAAGCGCACCCCCTCCACCAGAAGATTTTGTGTACATGTATGCCGTTGAGGAGGAGGAGGAAAACATGACAACCCCGTCAAGACCACGCCAGGAGACAACACGGCGACAAAGACAGGAGGAAAGCTTCCTCCCAGACAACCTACCCTCACCTGCCGCCACAAGCACACCCGCTCACAGAAGAACACCCGCTCCCAGAACCCAACCTACATATGCTTGCATCGATACGGTGCCCGACTTCATCCTGCGCAAGCTGCAACCGGCACTCAGGGAGAAGTATAGGGTATTGAGTGCTGGTTTACCCCACAAGTATGTCATGATAATTTTTAAGCACCACGTGTCCTACTTGGTGTAGTGCGGGTGGGCCTACAAAGTGAACTAAGGAGAAAATCGCGAAAAAAGGGCGCTTCCTGAAAATGTAAGAAGGACTATTGTGGAGGAATTGCGGTGCTATTTTTCAATTACAGATCCTTCAATGAAAAGCGTTCGAGACTCCATCAATGGCATTTTGCGCCATACAAGGCATCGGCCCTGGAAGGACAATCTGGTGGGTATCGCATTTGCGTGACTGTTAACTGTTGTTTATCTTTTATAAATGTTTTTGTAAATGTTTTGACTTTCTGTACTTTAATAAAGGAGATGTTGCGTGTTTTAACTTATATTAATAAAGAAATGTTTTACTTACTGTACACACAGGACCTGCACAATTCCAGTACCCGAGGGCCGCAAACAGGCCCGGTTCTCAAGGTTATCGTGAAAACCGGGCCTGTTTGCGGCCCTCGAGGACTGGAGTTGTGCAGGCCTGACTGACTGTTCTGTACACCATTCTACTGTAAATGTTTTGACTTTCTGTACTTTAATAAAAGAGATGTTGCGTTTTTTACATTTCATGAATAAATATTTTTTTTTAATAACACCATGTGACTGTAAACCATACTGACTGACTGTAAATGTTTTGACTTTCTGTACATAAATGTTTTCACTAGCAGTAAACCATACACTTTTTGATGTTTTGAATTGCTGTACACTTAAAATGTTTTTACATTGCAGAGTATTTGTAAATAAATGTTTTTGTACTTACTCCACCAATAAAAGAAAATGTTGATTTGTTTTAAATTGTTCTATTGTCTCCTTTTATACAGTGTTTCTAGAATGTACAGTGCTGTCCAGGCATACTGTAGTGTATACTGTATACTGTAGGCATGCTCAGTACTGTACATCATATATACACATATGTACTGGAATACATGTAGAATAAATGCATACTTTTTAATTTCTCGGGTTTATTATACAGTATATATAAAAAAGTATTGTATACAGTATGGTCTGAAAACATCAGCATACTGTTTCTGGTATTCTATCCTAATCAATAACAACGGCCACTAAACTGTAGACTCCGGTACTTGGTTTTTTAATTCCGATTCAGCAATGTGCAGGCATTGTTACACAAAGCGATATTATCCATCGAAATCCCACCATTCGCCGTTTTCCGCATGAGATGACAAAGTTTTTTTTCTGAGGAAAAACAAAAGTACAAGTTTTACTGTAATGGTCAGTCCCCTAAAGAAGTTCCCACAGTTAGCCCCCCACCAATAATTTTCTCGAGGGGCGTCTTCTGTTCACATGCGCATGCGCCTACCGTCGATGTGATGACACGCATACAGTATGCGTTTCAAGAAGGTTCCAATGCGCATGCGCCTAGCTTTTCACCAATTGTGCAGTATCTACTGTAGAAGCCGCTCAGTCAATGATATTGCTTACAGGAGAATCGCTTGACTTTTGAATCGCACTGATATTGATATTTTCAAAATAAAAAAACAGAATAAAATACGGCAACATTACTCACCATAGAATTTCCCAATCAGCTGGCTCCAGGCCACTGCCAGTCCCGTATTCTTGATCATACACGTCGTTGACAGGTGACAGCGGGACTACTACACCTGTAGTCAGCTGATGAGGCTGGAAATCGCTTAGGTACATGCAAGCTTGCTCGAAACTGTACGCGAAATCTGGCTCAGGCTGCAGGTATCCGTGCGTGGACAGACAGCAAGGGTTGTCACTGACGGTCGGACCGTTATTGGAAGCCGGTGCTGGTGCAGGCGCATTGCTTGCCAGCGACTGACGTTTCTTACTTGGTTTTAACACGACCTTTCGCCTTTTGCCATCTGCATGATCATAGATACAGGAAAATCCCGGTGATACACACCAATACCCTCCAATAAAATCGGGATCAATACGAAAATACATGGATCGCTACATAACTTTTTCCTTATTGCACGCTTCCACACATGAGGATCTGGCGAAAATTTGTAAAAGTCATAGTTTTCGATAAAATACTGATACATTTGAACAACTGTTGCCATCTTATCATTTGTTGCATTAATCGCGGCCCATATTAAATAAGCGTACGTTCTGTCGGGTTTTTGGAACACGGGATGCACTTGTGCACTCATGGCGGGACTCTCTGGACAATAACCAGACCAGAAACTGGTGCTTGTCTTTCTTTAATATGAAAAGCCTAAATTGATACTTTATTGTAACCTCTTCCTTCAGTCCCAAGGCCAATTTACAATAGACCACTGTGGTATCTTTTTAAACGAAACACCTTCAAGTCGACACATTACTGAAGCGCATGCACATTACAATTCATGAATATCTGCCATCTGGCAGATACGCGAAGAATTGCAACCAATTATATCCGAACCATTATCAATAAACACATCAACCGAGCATCAACCGCGGCTGTGGATGCAACATGAATGCGGTATGAATGCGGTCAGAATGCGGCATGAACGTGGTGAAGTGCGGTGAAGTGCATGGCATTCTAAAAAAATCCCGGAAAAATGCGGTGATGTCGGAGAATAAAAGAGGCCGCGGCTGTAAATACTTGAAAAATAGCATGTCCCAAAAAATGTGTTTTCAGATAATTACAGTAAGTACAGTCTCTTCCATCCTCAAGACATTGGAAGAACCTGTTGGAGGAAGGTGATCATTCTTTATTACTTATTATACAGTACAAAATGTTACATGTTCTGAATGCATTTAAAGACACACAACATACCTTATACTACATTATATACCTGACTAGGTCCATTTTGTTACCAGGAGGAGCAGAAGACCCCCAGCAAATCTGCATGTGAACCGCACTTGAAATCTACAGTATAGTACAGTACAAATATTAACACAGTGCAAACTAAAACATGCACCTTCTTTTTGTTAACGCCCATAACTGCTTCAGTTGCGTCTCGGTTCTCAGTACAGTGGGGGAGAGTAATAGCGTATTACACTATTTGACTACTACACTGTAGGTGTAATGTGTGGTTAGGAGGAGGGTCAGACACCAAGTGTATTTGAACTTGATCCGCACTTGCAATGTATAGTACAAATGTTAATGCAGTACACGCTAAAACCTGCCAATGTACTGTAGCAAACAAATGCACCTACAGTACTGTACAAACCTCAATCTCCCACAAAGTGTTAATTGAGTGGTATCCAGATGGTCCGTAGCGGCAAAGTAGGCAGTCCATGGATACCCCGTTCATGGCTGGCAGGGTTAGTGCATGGGCTCGTGGAGGGATTACTGTAATACCCCCAGCCATACACGCATAAATGTGGACTCCGAAGTGTACCAACAGAATATGTAAAGAGACACATTTTTAACTGTCACTTAAACTCAGGGCACTAACACTAAACCCATGGCACTGACACTTAAACCAATGAGACTGATACTTACCTGCCAGAGGTGGCAATTATAGTAGACCATCCACGACTCATACAAACCTGTCGGGATCAGCAGGTCCTGGGTGGTTAAGCACCAGGACACGTGGTGCGCTTAAGGATGCTGCTGTAGCAATGTGGGTGCAAATTCTGCTACAGACGAGACCATGACTATTCTAAAACTTGATTGTCCTGACAGATTGCTTGCTCTACAAATGACTATCAATGATCAGCTACCCAGATTAAAAATAAAAAACAATAAAACTTTATTACATCAATTCATCTGTGACTCTGTGCAATTATTTACAGTGTATATTGTTTAAAACCCTATTGGAGTTATGTAGATCAGATTTACTGTATGTCAATAGGAGACTTATAATCACATAAATATGTGTGTCTTCCGGTATAATACCAATTCTTTAGTCTACATAGACATCACAATACCCCCGGAATGTATCCTTCTATAGAAGTGTATATATATATATAGTGGTTCTATATATTGCCTATTGTATATATAATTTATTTTCTATAGTATAGTCAAGTACTTCACAAGAAATAGCGCTTAGGTATAGATGCTAACTGGATATAAAGTACTAGGATAGAATATGTTACCACTGTTACATACAAAATTCCTCAGATATACATAATGTATATATGTTTTTTTCGGTGTGTATTTAATGACAGGGTATATCCCCAGTATGTACTTTACAAGGTTGTTTAAACATTGAGCATAGTTGTACTCCTTTGTATGTGTGTTCACTTGCATTTAGGGAGTAGTGTTGTGTCAAAATGCCTCCCTTCAAAGGTAACAAACTCTGACTGATGTTACAACACAAAGCCCTCGTTTTAGGCAAATTTAAATGGCTCCACACAGCAAGTTTAATTCTCACAGGACCCAACACATATAGGGTCCACACACGTACCCCACTTTCAGTTTTCGGCGAACCTGGTAGTGGGGAAAGGTAATAGCGTTAGTATTTAGTGAAAGAAATGATTCAGGTCACGGCGGACCTATGTATTAATAATCTCTGTCTAGTGACACTTGGATATAGTTAGATACAAGCCGTGTTCCGTAGGGTATAGGTGTCGCTCCGATGACATCAGACTCGACGTCCTATGATGCGTTTCGCGTGTCACCACGCTTCTTCAGATGGAAGTCTCCCTGAAGACCCTAATGAAGTAGCGCTGATTGCTACGAAGCGCGTAGGATAAGTCCTTCTTTTGCTACAAATTTTAGCCCAACTTCCATTGCTCCTATATATTAAGTGGCTGATGTAGTTTGCAGTCTTGTGACTCTAAGTAGCTCTTTTACTACCACTGCTACGGTGAGACTAATACTCTGTTCCGCCTTGGACTGATCCCCGCACTACGTATGCAGAAGAGACTATCATCCATGTGACTGTTATGTCACTCAGTGACGACGCGATCCTGCACTTCGAGCTCCTACACGCCGATACCCCAGAGAGGAATCCTCCATTGATGGGGTTGAGACCATAGGATAGACGGAGTTTCTACAATACCATCTATCGAGAACGTGGCGCTGACATCACAAATCTTTCCAACGAAGATTACCAGTGAATCACAGCATCTGCTGCAGTGTGGTAACCTGTTGTGTGATATGCACTTAATGCACTTGTTTCTTCAACCTAATGTACGCTGAATACTCACCATTTTTATATAATTATATATTTTGATATACTTCACTATGCGGTTTTGCGCTGTGTTTTTTTGTTTCTTGTCTGACTGGTGTGTTGCCCTGAATTTTCCAGTATCTTTGATCATGGAGAGTTCAAAAGGCGAAAGATCATGGTAAAACCAACTAAGAATCGTCAGTCCCAGGCAAGCAATGCGCCAGCACCGGCTTCCAATAACGGTCCGACCGTCTGTGAAAACCTGCTGACCGGCAACCCTTGCTATCAGCCCCCACCTGGATACCTGCAGCCTGAGCAGGATTTCACGTACAGATACCAGCAAGCTTGCATGTACCAAAGCGATTTCCAGCTTCATCAAATGTCAACTACAGGTCTAGCAGGCCCGCTGTCACCTGTCAACTAAGTGTATAATCAAGACTATGGGACTGGCAGTGGCTCGGCGACAACCGAATGGCAAAGACTGTGGTGGATACAGCTGCCGTATGTAATTATTTTTTTACCATATCAATATCAATGCGCAGTAAAGCAATTCTCCTGTAATCAATCGCTTTGCATATTGTTATTTAGTTCTTGTAGTCACAATTCGCCAAAATGTAGTCCATCAATATCATTGGCTGAGCAGTTTCTACAGTTAGGCGCATGCGCATTGGAACCTTGTTGAAATGCATACAGTATGCGTCTCATCACATCTAGGCGCATGCGTGTACTGTATGTGAACAAGAGACGCCCCCCAAGAAAATAATTGTTGAGACTGACCGAGGGGACTGCGGGGACTGACTGTGGGAACTTCTTTAGGGGACTGACTAGTTTGAACTAACCATTACAGCATTTACAGTATTTATTTTTCTTCCTCAGAAAAGAAACTTTGTCATCAGGCTGAGAACGGCAAATGGAGGGATTTTGATGGATAATATCGCTTTTTCTAACGATGCTTGCACACTGCTGAATCTGAATCAGTGCCATTTTTATTGATTAGGATAGAATAACTGAGCTTTATTACATTCTTTTTTACATACTGTACTGTATAATAAACCCCAAAAATAAAAAGTATGCATTTATTCTGTACATGTATTACAATACAGTATGTGTGTTCTACTGTAATAATAATACAAATACCGATAATACGTTTTAATACTGTTTTGAAGTACTATAAGGCGCAGTAAGTAAAAAAACATAAATGTGTACTGTAATTAAAAACATAAAGGTATATTTTTAAAAAGCAGCAATTTATTTTATTGGTGGTGCAGTAAGTAAAAAACATTAATGGTGTCCAATACAGTAAAACCATTGACAGTATGAATACAATCTACAACAATCAACATAATTTTATTGGTGGAGTACTGTAGGTAAAAAAACATTAATGGTGTATTGTAATTAAAAATATACAGGTATATTTAAAAAGTAGCAATTTATTTTAATGGTGGGTGCAGTAAGTAAAAAAACATTAATGGTGTCCAATACAGTAAAAACATTGACAGTATGAATACAATTTACAACAATCAACATTATTTTTATTGGTGGAGTACTGTAGGTAAAAAAACATGAATGGTGTACTGTAATTAAACGAACAAAGTGGAGGATCCAGGGCACTACGGATTTGTACAAATACAATGTAGTGTCCTGGATCCTCCACTTTGTTCATATACTTTGAAATTACACCAGACAGGTTTTTTCCCTGAACCACGGAGCACCGGTACCTCTAATCGCAAGTATATTGCTTTATTATACATATTTAGGTGTGCAGACATAACTCTTTATTTGAGTACTGTAATTAAAAACATACATATTTAAAAAAAGCAGCAATTTATTTTATTGGTGGAGTATTGTAAGTAAAAAAAATGAATGGTGTACTGTAATTAAAAACATACAGGTATATTTAAAAAAACATATTAGAACACAATTTAAAACAATGAACAAGTCAGAAATGAAACAACATTTTAACAGACGACCAATCACGACCAATCACGAAGCGAATTCGATCCCCAGCAGATTGTCCTTCCAGGGCCGATGCCTTGTATGCTGCAAAATGCCATTAATGGAGTCTCGCACGATTTTCATTAAAGGATCGGTAATTGAAAAATAGCGCCGCAATTCCTCCACAATAGTCTTTCTTAAAAGAGCCTATTTCTCACGATTTCTTTCGTAGTTTACATTGTGGGCCCACCCTAAGTACACCGGGTATGGAACGTGGTGCTTAAAAATTAACAAGGCATGCCTCTGGGGTATACGAGCACTTGCAAACCTATTCTTCTCCCTGAGTGGCTGGGGCAGCTCGCGCAGGGTGATGTCGGGCACCGTCTCAATGCAAGTGTATGTGGGTTGGATTCTGGGAGTGGGTGTCCTTCTGGGAGCGGGTGTGCTTGTGGCGGCGAGCGAGGGTAGGTTGTCTGTAAGGATGCTTTCCTCCTGTCTTGGTCTCCTTGTCATTGTTGCCTCCTGGCGTGGTCTTGACGGGGTTGTCATGTTATCCTCGTCAACGGCATACATGAACACATATTCTTCTGATGGAGGGGGTGCGCTTGGTGATGGAAGGTTCATGCCATCCCATCCATGCCACCCCATCCATGCCACCCTCCTGCTCCGGTGTCCGAGATACAGGGGCATGAACTCCGAGCAAATTATGTATCCCCGCTATGTCAGTCTCTATCTTCTCCATCCATTGATCCATCTTCTCCATCCGTTGATCCATCTTCACCATCCGTTGATCCATATTTAGCATGGTCTCTAAAAGAAGATCTATCTTTACCAGCATAGAGATCCCAGGGATATCGACACTTAACCCATTCAGCATGCGGTCTAACGAGCTGGATCTTGTACATGGGGTGCTGTGGACATCTGGGTGGATGGGTGCATGAGAGGATGAGATAGGGGTTCTCTGGAGATAAGCGGCAGCGTCGTCGAGGAGTGATGGAGAAGGTGTCCTCTAGGTTTCCGGGAGAAAAGCGGCAGCGGCGGCGAGGAGTGATGGAGAAGGTGTCCTCTGGGTTTCTGGGAGAGAAGCGGCAGTGGCGGCGAGGGCTGATGCAGAAGGTGGCCATTTGTTTTGCTTTGAGTGTACATCACCGAATTTCTTCTTGACATAATAAGGCTTCTTTAAAGCCTTACCTGTAGCCTTTAGAGTCGTCAGAAGGTTTTCTTTATTAGCCGTAGCCTTTCGCTTTGACCTTGGCTTGGAAACGGCTGCCGCCTTTCACTTTTTCTGCTTGACAGGCACGGCAGAAGCGAGTGTGTTCCTGCGTCCATGGAATCGGGGTTGATCCATGGAAGCAGATGGCACAATGCAGTATCTGGACAAGAGCAAGTTCAGATACAGATCATCGAGTGGGAGGCTATGCAATGTGTGTCAACTTTTATGCATGGCGACGAGGTGCAGGTGTTAAAAGTGGGCGTACTCTAATGTGAGTCGGTAGACGGACGTTCACAGAGGTACACAATTGGAGTCGTTATAATGTGAAATTATAATAGGCTTTATTGTGCCTTTTCCTTTTCATCAGGAAAATTATCCAAACACAGGGGAGAACAAAGCTTCCATTCACTTGGGAGTATTTCTAGTGAACTCCTATGCAATTAATTCACATCTCTGTTAGTTAAGCAATTCTCCCAACCCCAAACATATAGCATGCAAAAAGCAGATATAAGCAGTCTTTTAAGAATGAAAGTCTTATCTGTTCCTTGTGGTTTGGAGGGAAAATCTTCACTGTCCCTGCTTCAGCTCCCTTGTCTCCAGGGTTGGTCAGCATACAGGTTTAGAAGTTTTCCCTGTGTCTTGTAAGCAGCTCTGCTGTTTCTTCTGGCAGGGCTCAAGACTGTTGTGAGAGTCAAAGACAATCTCTGCTCTCTCTCCCAAGTTCAGCTCTCAGTCACAGCTAAGGAGTTCTCACTTCCTGTTTCAAAAGACAGGCGTTCTAAGCCATCTAATCAGGCAGGTGGTGTTTTGTTAATTGACTACCAGCAGTTAACCACCACACTGCTGGATTAGAGGCACATTACCTGAACAGGGATACGTCCCCTGTTACAGAGTTATTAAAGTATAAATACACCATCCATTTTGTTGATTCACTGCACATTGAATAAACATCGACTAAACATCGAATATACATTCTTGTGCTTGTATTTCTTTCGACACGCAGCGATGCCTGTTAAAAAGATTTCTAAGGATCTCAGCATGAGAATAAAGGAGATGTACACGAGAGGACAACGAATTGCGGATATTCAACGCTGGCTAAGTACTTCTGGCCTCATTGTGCCAGCATCAACCGTGAGCTATAATGCCCACGGAAAGACCAAAAAAGTAAAGAGGACACCAACGGTAACTACCGCGTAAGTACTGTACTACTGTATACTGTAAAGTAATTGTCACTCACTTCATTATTACTCATTATGACTCACGCACTCACAACCCCCCATTTCAGTACACAGTTTACTCACATTATGACACACACACACACACATAAAGTACCGTTAATATTATATCTGTTATATATATGTTTTATATTGTATATATCTGTCATACTGTATATATATACCTGTATACAGTACAATATTGTTATCACTGTATATTTATATAACTCTATTCTATACAGTATCTATTATTATTGTTATCGCTGTATATTTATACATAACTCTATTCTATACAGTATCTATCTTTTATTATTGTTATCGCAGTATATTTATATAACTCTATTCTATAAAGTATCTATCTATTATTACTGTTATTGCTGTATATTTATACAGTATAACTATTCTATTAAAGTAATGCTGTATCTATATTTGGCCATACTGTAGGCCTGAGCATAAAAGTACCTGTACTTGTGGCACACTGTAACGTATAGTTGTTTTTCCTTTAAACTGTAGGGAGACAACTCTTCTAGTTGACCAAATAAGTGAAGAGAATGATGAGAAGAGTGCCTTAAGGGTCAAAGACACTCTGAAGAAAAATCACAATCTAACCGTATCAGAGACCAGCATTAAGAAGATGAGACACAGAATTGGATGGAAATATGGACATGTGAGGTTAGTACTGGACAGTACAGGAGGTGAAAAGTGTGGTTTAATAAACTGTACTGTACCTATAAAATTATTCCTTGTCATTACAGAGCGTACCCTATGATAAGGGACGTCAACAAGATAAAGAGAGTGGTCCAGGCACGAGCATGGATCGACAGTGGCGAAACTTTTCAGGATTGCATCTTTACTGACGAGTCTACTGTATCTCTGGAGAGATTTGCCACCTTTGCATTCCACAAAAAAGGACGCATATCTATGAAGCCGCGTTCAAAACACCCAGTGAAGATGCATGTGTGGGGTGCCATCTCTAGGCGTGGACCAGGATGCATCGTCATCTTTGATGGTACAGTATAATAATGCACAAAGTCACATGCTGTAGCCTTAAGTACTGTACTAGTGTACTAGTGTGCATTATTTTCAGCACTTTTCTTTTCTTGTTACAGGAATCATGAATAAAGCTTTTTTCCAAGAGCAAATAGTGCCTGAGATTGTGGAATACATCACACGTGAGTCCCAGGATGATCACCATTTCTACCAGGAGAACGATCCGAAGCACACCGCGTCAACTGCGCATATTCTTGCCTGCAGTATCAACTGGGTGAAGACACCAGCGGAGTAAGTACGTTAACCGTGTCTGTTTTTTCCCACTGTTTACTGTGTATCTCTTTAACTAATTCTCCTTTTTTCCCTCTCCAATGACAGATCGCCAGACTTCAATCCTATAGAAATGGTCTGGCATCAGCTGAAGGACCATATCCGAAAAGTGGTGAAACCCTCAAAAAAGGATGAGTTGGCGAATGGCATAATGAGTTTTTGGAACGATGTGCTCACTGTGGAACGATGTAATAAATATATCGACCATATTGCGACTGTGTTGCTCATTGTGATAGAGCGTAATGGGCAAGCATCAGGAAGGAAGTATAGTACTGTACTGTAGTACTGTATGGTACAGATTGTTCTACAGTATAAAGCATGGACTTTACTGCACTAATTGTTAATTTTTAGAGAGAGCTGCACTACCAATCTTGTTACAAAGTATTTTACAGTACAGTAGTTCCAATATACAGTAGTTTGACAGTAGTAACTGCATAATCCAATATGGAGTAGTTATACTATACTGTACACAGTGCAATTATATGCACTTAACTGCACTAGTTTTTAATTTTTAGAGAGAGCAGCAATACCAATCTTGTTACAAAATATTTTACAGTATAGTACATAGTTCCAGTATACAGTAGTTTGACAGTAGTAACTGCATACAGTAGTCCAATATGGAGTAGTTTTATTGTACACAATGCAATTATATGCACTTAACTGCACTAATTTTTTCTTTCCTTTTCAGAGACAGCTGGCTGCACTACAAAAGGACGGGTGGGGGGAGAGGGGTTATCATGTGTAAATTGTGTGAACTGTGTGTATAGTGTATCTACAGTCATGATTTACACAAACCCCCCCCCCTCTCTCAATGAACTACAGAATGCAATGTGGCCATGACGAACAAGATAAAGACTAAAAATTTGTATTACTATTTTTATTATTATAAATGGGCATTATTCATGATTATTTGTATTTTTCATTCTTCCATGATTATGCACCGGCCCTCAAATTTCAACTGACAGAAGAACTACAGTACATTACTGTACACTACTGTACAGTACGTGTACAACGAAGATAAACACTGAAAATGATTATTTGTATTTTTTATTCCTGATAAAATAAAATAAATATTTCATTACATTCACATTTTTTTTCTTTGAACTTTAAATTCACTGTGAATGTGCGTGTGTGTGGGGGGGGGATTCTTCAAGAAGGCTTACATTTTTATTCATTGGTTACATTTTTATTCATTGGTTACATAATCAGATTAACATATTCAATTAGATAATGGATTAGAATAAGGGATTAGCACGCATTTGAAAATTATTGTGAAGTTATACACGCATGCGCATTAATCATCAACTAGGTCCCTTCCCAAAGAGGATTACATGCAGGCGCAGAGATGTGGCGCTCGGCTCGGGACAATTAAAAGCACAAAGCCAAGCTTTAGAAAATGAATGGTTTTCGAGAGGTGTCGATAAGAAATTGAAATCCTTGAGCATCGTGTGTGTCTGCGGGGGGAGGGGGGTGAAGCTGCATGAAGGATTAGCTGTACTGTAGTTCAAAGACATACTTTCAACAGGTCATCATAATGTTTTGATCCCCACACTCCCAAATCAATAAAAATCACATAAAGCATGTGAATGACCAGTGTCACATTAAAAAGCTACAGTATAGATAGAATATCAGAATAACAAGAATTTTTATGCAGGCACACATGTCTGGAAAACGAAACATAAACAAAATAAAAGAAATATTTTTTTTCCAGACTTGAACTTCCACATGATTGTGAAGTTACTGTGAGGATTCAGGGATCGCGGCATCCGCGCCCTGATCCTCCTTCTCCTGCGGTTACTCCCGCTACCGTGGCGCACGCCTCTCGCTGGCGTCACTCACCTTCGGCGGTCCTGGGGGTTCCCCGCCGTGCTCTGCGTCCTCGGATGCCCGCGGGGTCTGCATTCCCGCATGTGGCCGCCGTGTTCCCCAGCCGCGCGCCTGAACAGCGCGCGCCGGGTGAGGTTAATTTATTCACTGCTCTTGCAGTGAAGACCCGCCCCCAGCACACTAAGAGGACCTCCTACCAAGACAAGAGTCCTCACCTGCCTGCCAATCAAGGGGACCTATCCAGGATAGCTCCACGCAGTCCTCCAGGCCTGCCCCCACCTCTGATTGGCCAGTCACACTTTATAATGCCAGTCCTTCGTCTTACTCATTGCTCGACATAGTTTTCACTTGGATTACTACTCTGGCGTTTTCTCTCTTATTCTCTCAGGTTACGACTTGGCTTGGCGGACGTCTCTCTCTGGCTCTAGACCCCTGCTTGGACAAACGACCTTCCAGAATTCTCCAATCCCAGACTTTGACTAACGCAACGACAACGGCATTTCTACACCGGTACCAGCAAGTATTGCTAGCTAAATACACCTGGCCTGGCAACGCCAAGATCACCACACTCCGGACACGCTCCCTTTGCTGCGGGTGCGTGCTTCTATACGTTCCTCACCTCAGTGAAAGGAACGGGTCTGGTATGCGGGCAGCACCGGCGTAACATTATGTCGAGCCCACAAGACGCAGACCAGATTGTGGACTCTATGATGACGGCCATGTACCAACAAATACAGGCCTTAACGGATCAAGTGGCACTCCTCTCCCAAAAGGTATCGGACCGCCCTTTACAGGCTCCGCCTGTGGCTGCACCCCCGGCGCAGCCTGACTTATCTTCCACTTCATTTTCAGTTCCGAAGATTCCGGCTCCAAGGCCCTACGCAGGGGATCCACACGCCTGTCGTGGCTTTATCAACCAGTGCGAGATCCAGTTCGAGATGGCTCCCCAGTTGTATGCTACTGGCCGGAAAAAGGTAGCCTACGTATATAGTCTGCTCACAGGTAATGCACTGGCATGGGCCTCTCCGATCTGGGAACTACGCCCTGATATTACCCGCGTAATTACGCGGCCTTCAGACGGGACTTTTGACAGGTTTTTGATACCCCCGAACGTCAAGAGACTGCTTCTGATACCCTGCTAGAGCTTACACAGGGACGTCGGCCTGTGGGTCAATACGCCTTGGAATTCAGAACTGTAGCAGCTGAGACTCATTGGGGTCAGGAGGCTTTAGTCGCCGTCTTCTGGAAAGGTCTATCGGAGTCTCTGAAGGGTGAACTTGCTTCCCACACCAGGCCAGAGTTACTGGAGGATCTCATCACCCTGGCTACGCGTATGGATCAGCGCCTTCAGGTACGCCGCGCTCAGCGTCAGCTTCCCCGGGCTACGCCTTTCCGTGCTTCCTTTTCCAGGTTCTCTACTAACCAGAGACCCGTCGTCTCCCCGTTACCGGCGCTGGAGGCTCCAGAGCCGATGCAACTTGGAGTTCAGCAACCTCGGGCACCGTCACGACAACTTCGCTCTACTGGGGAATCGTGCCATCATTGCGGAGCTTCTGAGCAGCGTACCCGTAACCATCCACCATCTCCGGGAAACGACTAAGCCCAGTGAGTACGAAGGGGCGCTCTCTGGGTACTGAATCTCCTTGTCCCCCTCCCAGAAGGGAACTTCCCAAAAGATTGACTATTCCCGTCTCCCTTTCAGGACCGACTTTCCGCACCTCCACTGCTGCATTTATCGATTCCGGCGCAGGAGGGAATTTCATAGATCAAACCTTTTCTGAGCAAAATCAAATTCCGCTTTCCAGGAAGGACTCTCCCGTTGCCTTGGTCGGGATTGATAATCGACCTCTCACCCCGGCTTATATCTCCTTAGAGACCGGACCTATCACCCTTGCTACTCATTCTCACAAAGAGACTCTGGGTTTTGATGTTATTCATGCCCCAGGAACACCTATCACGCTTGGCTTGCCCTGGTTACAGAAGCATAATCCACTCATCGATTGGGTTTCTCCTAACCCTATTAACTGGAGGTCAAGGTCAGAGAAACCTTTTTCCTCTATCAAGCAACCATCCTTTCTAATAGCCAACACATCAAGTTCTCGGAGGGAGTTACCTTCTCCATACGCCGAATTCTTGGACGTTTTCAGCAAGGCACAGTCTGAACTTCTACCTCCTCATCATTCCTACGATTGTCCGATTGATCTGGTACCTGGTTATACCTTGCCTAAAGCCAAATCTTATCCTCTCTCGTTGCCCGAGACCAAAGCTATGGACGAATATATTCGTGAGAATCTTAAGCGGGGCTTTATACGTCATTCCAATTCTCCTGCGGGGGCTGGATTCTTCTTTGTCAAAAAGAAAGATGGTACTCTCAGACCATGTATTGATTACCGGGGTCTGAACCATATCACGGTGAAGAATCATTATCCACTCCCACTCATCTCCGAACTCTTTGATAGACTTCAGGGGGCCAATCTCTTTACTAAACTGGATCTCCGTGGGGCATACAACCTCATCCGCATCCGGGAGGGCGATGAATGGAAGACTGCCTTCAACACCCGTAGCGGACACTACGAATATCTAGTGATGCCCTTTGGGTTATGCAACGCAACGGCAGTTTTTCAATACTTCATCAATGACATCTTTCGAGACGTTCTTAATATATTTGTCATTGTATACCTGGATGACATCCTTATTTTTTCTCAAAACTTACAGGATCATATCATCCATACGAAGTTTGTGCTTTCACGCCTCCGCGAGAACCGGTTGTTTGCTAAAATGGAGAAATGCATTTTTCATCAGTCTACCAATTCTTTTCTCGGATACATCATCTCCAACAAAGGCTTGGCCATGGACCCAGAGAAGCTAAAGGCCGTCGTGGATTGGCCACAACCCAATTCCCTCAAATCTGTTCAACGGTTTTTGGGTTTTTCTAATTATTACCGGAAGTTTATCCGCAACTTTTCTACCATTGTCGCTCCTATCACGGCACTGACCAAAAAAGGTGCAGACCCTTCATCTTGGTCTCCAGAAGCTGTCACGGCATTCGAGACACTGAAACAAACTTTTGTCTCTGCTCCCATCCTTCGACACCCTAACACGAATTTCCCCTTCACCTTAGAGGTTGACGCTTCGGACTGTGGGGCTGGGGCGGTTCTGTCACAGAAATTTTCTTCCCAGGATAAACTTCATCCTTGCGGGTTTTTCTCCAAAAGATTTTCATCGGCAGAGAGGAATTATGACGTGGGCAATAGGGAACTTTTGGCCGTCAAGATGGCTCTTCAAGAATGGAGACATCTTCTGGAGGGGTCAAAAGAGCCATTCACCATTCTTACGGACCATAAGAACTTATTGTACATTGAGAATGCCCGTCGCTTAGGTCCTCGCCAAGCTCGCTGGTCGTTATTTTTCTCTAGATTCAATTTTGTTCTCTCATACATTCCCGGCACTAAGAACGTCAAGGCGGATGCTCTCTCCCGGCAATACTCTTCTGAATAGAGATCAGAGAAATCCACTGAGTCCATCCTCCCTAAACAAAGAATCTTAGCAGCTGTGGCATTCAAGAATCTTGAGAGGATCATCAAGTCTCAAGAGAACCTCCCGTCCGGTCTTGTGGTTCCTAAAGACTCTTTGTATGTGGAACCCAAATTTATCCCTGAAATACTGGACTGGGGACACGCCGTCCATTCGGCAGGGCATCCTGGATTCAAGAAAACCTTGGACCTCATCCGTCGTACCTTTTGGTGGCCCAATATGGTTAAAACCATTCTGGAATTTACACGGTCCTGTCCGGTATGTGCGCGTAACAAGATTCCTCATCAGAAACCTCAGGGTCTTCTCTTACCTTTACCTATTCCGGAGCGTCCCTGGTCCCACATTTCGATGGATTTTATTGTGGAGTTGCCTAGGTCGAATGGCATGAATACCATTCTTGTGGTAGTGGATCGGTTTTCCAAGATGGCACACTTTATCCCTCTCAAAGGATTACCCTCCTCACCCGCCCTTGCGGATATTTTTTCCAAAGAAATTTTCCGGATCCATGGGATTCCCACATCCATCGTGTCCGATCGGGGTTCCCAGTTCGTCTCCAAGTTCTGGAGAGATTTCACCAAGAGATTAGGTATCTCGTCTTCCTTTTCTTCTGGATATCACCCTCAATCCAACGGACAGACCGAGAGGGTTAATCAATCCCTCGAGAAATACTTAAGGTGCTTCGTCTCTAATTCTCAGGATGACTGGGCAGAATTACTTACCTGGGCTGAGTACGCATTCAATCCTTCCAGGAATGAGTCCACTCACGAGACCCCCTTCTTTATCAACTACGGATTCCATCCGGCTCGCCTACCTATTACCAAATAATCCTCTGGGGTACCAGCCGTGGACGAACATATTGCTCTCCTACAAGACTCTTGGTCCAGAATACAATCTGCATTACAAAAGGCATCCTTGACATCTAAAAATCAGGCTGATCGTCATCGTCGTCCGGCACCCGAATACAAACCCGGGGACAAGGTTTGGCTATCATCCAAGAACATCCGTCTCAAAACGCCTTCCCTCAAATTGGCTCCTAGGTACCTGGGTCCCTTTTCCATTTTGGAGCAGGTTAATCCGGTTTCTTTTCGACTCCAACTGCCTCAAAGCATGAGAATTCCGAATGTCTTTCACACTTCACTTCTCAAACCTTTTATCTCCAGTAGCCTCTTTCCGGATCACACTTCTAAACCAGATCCTGTGATGGTACAGGGTAACGAAGAGTATGAAATACAGGCTCTACTGGATTCCCGTCTTTCAAGAGGTAAAGTCCACTTCTTGGTCCACTGGAGAGGTTTTGGACCCGAAGAGAGGTCATGGGTACCCCTGAAAGATATTCATGCTCCAGGACTCCTCAAACGCTTTCGAAAGAAGTTTCCATCAAAACCATGGAAGGATCGTCCTGAGGCCGATCCTGAAGGGGGGGGGGGTACTGTGAGGATTCAGGGATCGCGGCATCCGCGCCCTGATCCTCCTTCTCCTGCGGTTACTCCCACTACCGTGGCGCGTGCCTCTCGCTGGCGTCACTCACCTTCGGCGGTCCTGGGGGTTCCCCGCCGTGCTCTGTGTCCTCGGATGCCCACGGGGTCTGCATTCCCGCATGCGGCCGCCGTGTTCCCCAGCCGCGCGCCTGAACAGCGCGCGCCGGGTGAGGTTAATTTATTCACTGCTCTTGCAATGAAGACCCGCCCCCAGCACACTAAGAGGACCTCCTACCAAGACAAGAGTCCTCACCTGCCTGCCAATCAAGGGGACCTATCCAGGATAGCTCCACGCAGTCCTCCAGGCCTGCCCCCACCTCTGATTGGCCAGTCACACTTTATAATGCCAGTCCTTCCTCTTACTCATTGCTCGACATACAGTAGTTTTCACATGGATTACTACTCTGGCGTTTTCTCTCTTATTCTCTCAGGTTACGACTTGGCTTGGCGGACGTCTCTCTCTGGCTCTAGACCCCTGCTTGGACAAACGACCTTCCGGAATTCTCCAATCCCAGACTTTGGCTAACGGCAACGACAACGGCATTTCTACACCGGTACCGGCAAGTATTGCTAGCTAAATACACCTGGCCTGGCAACGCCAAAATCACCACACTCCGGACACGCTCCCTTTGCTGCGGGTGCGTGCTTCTATACGTTCCTCACCTCAGTGAAAGGAACGGGTCTGGTCTGCGGGCAGCACCGGCGTAACAGTTACACACGCATGCGCATTAATCATCAACTAGGTCCCTTCCCAAAGAGGATTACACGCAGGTGCTGAAATGTGACACCAGGCTCTGTACGTTATACACGCAGGAATGTGATGACAGGTTCGGGATGATTGAAGTCAGAAAGCCATCTGGCTGGGAGAGGTGTACTGAACTGTAGATAAGAAGTTAAAATAGTACTTTAGCCTTGTGTGTGTGCGGGGGCGAGAGGGAGAGCACTGTTTGCGCCAAAATGTGATACTGTAACACGCCTATGCATTTCAACAATGTTCAAATAAAAACAAAAAACCGGTGCCTCCAAAATATGCAACAAGTGATATCTGACCAAATGGAGAGTGCAATCAGGGATAGCAAGCAGTCCTGAGGGGGATCTTCAATGTAGTCTCATGAAAATGACAAATAAACATAAACAAAAAAAGAGACAAAAAAGAAAAATCATAGTGTAACTCTAAAAAACCAAACACGAGAAGAATAACTAAAAGATTATTACAAATTTAATAAAATACAATTAATGAATGAATAACAACAAACAAATGTCCGTTGGGCTAAGGACACAGGTGAAACACTACCATCCAGTAGGAGTAAAACTGAAATCCTACTTACAGCAAGGCTGAAAATAATAGACCCATAGAGTAGATGACCTTCCTCTCCAGACCAGAAAATCTCTGCAAAGGATGTAGTTATGAGTCCTCTGGAGCTCGACGCTAACAGGACAGTCACCGCCGCCGCACTCAAAGACCCGCACAGTCTGCAGGGTATGCCACACGGGTAATCTGGAGTTCCACGCTGCTGTGACAGGCAGAACCGCCGCGCACATAGACCCGCTTGTCGCTCGGAGTGCTGATGACGTCACAGTACAGCGCTGGTGCACGGGGAAGTCCTCAAAGTCTGTAAAGCTATTGGGAACAAAGTCTGGGCTGGACACAGTTCTAAGGGGGGGGGATGGCACAGGTCCTAATGAGACATACAGTACTATAAGGTACATGCATAATTTAAAAAGAGTATGAAAACAAGTAAAAGTGCTGATTACAAAATACTGTAATAAAGTACATACAGTACTGTATAGAAATGTGATAATTTTATATTCGAAAAAGATGCAACGCTATATTTTTGTAATACTGTATACTGTAAATCCTCCATTTTACAAATACTGCGAGCGCACACACAGACATACAGTAATGCATTAGACATGCATTAGACTTATTAGACTTTTAAGACAACAGCTCACGAACGCCCACCTGTGTTTGTAGACGGTATTGAAGTATAGCAGACAGCGCTAAAAATCCGAGCGCTAACATACCGGAAAGCGCTATGGAAAAAAAGAAAATATACCGCATCTGGCAGCGGTTATCAGAGTGCCTCGGATCCGGACGCATTAGGATAAAGGGGGCCGCAGCTGTAGAGTACTAGTAGTAACTAAGTTGTAATTTAACTAGTATATACTACAATGACTAGTAGTTTTTACTGTTTTCATTTAATGTCTATGATTCATTAATTAAATAATATGCAATTTGAGATATTACATATTAATTTCTATTCTGAAAAACATTGAGCATAACCATGAAATGAAAAAATAAAAAATAGAAATGCAATATGTAACGAGTCATTCATATTATATATATATATATATATGTCAATGATTGCTGATAAAGGAAAGTAGATGCAATTTAGCATATTGCATATGAATTTAAATAAAGGCCAATAACACAGCCTTGAAATGAAAAACAGTTATTATTCTAATGTAAACAATAAAATTGAGACATAAGATTCATTGTGTCTATGCTTGATGTGATTGTTTAGAATCAAAGTAAAGGATATTAACGCAGCCTTCCCTTAAATAGTAATAGTAACCATGATTAACAACGTAAGACAACATTTGTAATGGAAGTAACTTTTTTTTAAAAGGTAATTAACTATAATTGTATAAACAATGATTTAAACATTTGAATGTTATTTTTAGATTTTATATATACCGTATAAAATAAAAAATGGACTGAGTGAGGAGTGTAGCAAGCTCAGTAATAGTAAAACTGCAGAAGTAACAAAGCAGCAGTGTTCAAAATATGTCAAAGGAACAAGGCCATGTAGAAAGCAGCAGAAACAAATAACATGTGGATTTGGATGTTTGAAAAAGGAGATATCCGATTCCTGAGAGTGTTTTTCCACAAGGGATCCAATTCCTAGTAGGAAGACTTACTTTCCTCCGGGCTTCCCAAAGTGGATCCCTGCAATGTGCTGATCTTTTTTAAATTGTACTACATACAGAAGAATTTACAATGCATCTGATATCAGCAAGTCTATTAGAGAGGGTTGGGGTTCCTTAGCATTTCACAAAATAATTATAGCGTTCCTTAACCAAAAAGAAAAAAGGGAAAACACTGTCCTAAGAAGATAACTCCAGTCCAAAAGTAAACAATTCAACACCATCATCATGGAACACAAAAGAAAGTGCTTAGGCGCTATAAACCATAAAAAATAAATATAAAAATACAACCAATATAACATGTAACAATACACAATGTGTGCAGGGCAGCCAGGAACACTAGCAGAACAACACCAGAGAAAACACAAAGAACATATACAGACCAGCGCCCAAAAAAGTCCAATAAGTCCCAAATAGAGTCCAAACAGATGGAGGGGGAGAGAATCCAAATGGTCCAATCACTGAAAGATCTCCAATCCGGGGGACCGTGACATAGGGACAGAAACAAAAGAAAATAATAGTGTAATACGTAATATTAAAATTGAACAAACAACATAAAACACTTAACAAGAGACATACACTAAACAAACAAGCTGAAAGTAAAATAACTATTTATTAAAACAAACGGAGCCTGCTGCAGCGGGTCATCAAGTGGTTAAAACCCAAAACCCTGGATGCGCATGCGCGGCAGGTTGGAGATGGAAGTGTAACCGCACAGCTCCTCCAACCGCCGGCAGAGATTAGCAAATAATCAATAAAAAACCAAACCGAGATATTTAAAAACTATCTCCAGCATCACCTCATATACCCCAGATAACATTCTGAAACTAGAGGAGGGATGGCAGCGACCAGACAAAAGGCACGGTGAAAGTCTGATGTGCAGGCCTATTTCACCGGCCAGGGCAAATCCGGAGCTGCAGAGATGTCAGCAATGTCGGATTCAGACTCGGCACATGATACGGAGGGGGCCGCGGCGGCAGCAGGACAGTCCCGTATAATAAAAAAAGAGATTTCCCGATTACTCGTGGACTTGAAAGCATTTTTCAGGGGCGAAGTAGAGGGGCTACGGAAAGACATGCTACAAATCGGTACGCGAACAAATGTACTGGAGGAGCAAATGGAGGAAAGCTCCAAGAGACATCAAGAGACGCACACACGGGTACAGGCCCTGGAGGATCGGATCTCTGAGATGGAGTCCCGCCAAGAGGATGCCGAAAATAGAGACAGGAGAAATAACCTGAGGGTTCGGGGCATCCCAGAGGAAATTCTAGACCCAGAAGCGCTACTGACTAGGTGGATGGCATCTATTCTCCCGGGCAAGGAAGAATCAGACCTGCGGATGGATAGGTGCCACAGGGCGCTGAGATCGCGACCATTGCCGTCAAACCCCCCTAGGGATGTCATCCTGAGACTCCACTATTTCTCAGTGAAGGAGGAGGTGAGCAGGATCGCACGGGCCACCCCTCACATTACATTTGAAGGGATAACATTGACAGTATACCAGGATATATCCCCCATCACACTGGCCAGAAGGAGAGCGGTGGGGCATATAACTAAGGAGCTGAGGGATCGGGAGATTCACTACCGGTGGGCATTCCCGTTTGCCCTAGTGGCGATAAAAATTGGCCGACCGCATGTGCTTAAACACCCGTCGGAGGGGATGAGCTTCCTGAAGAAGCTGGGAGTCAGAGGGACCCCAGCCTCCAGCCCGCGGGGGGCGCAGGAGGAGCTCACAGTGGATATACCACCACGGTGTCCGGGATCCTCCTCCCCGAAAGAAAAACGTCAAGAGAAGGCAGCAGGAGGGGACAAGAGTCCATAACTGCCCAAAAGTTTCAAAGTTGATTGCAGCTCTTAAAGTTCGAAGTTGCCGCAGGAGCTGCTCGTTTTCCCCAGTTTTAACCCTCTGGCATGAACAGCCCCTCAGTACCAATACCAAGGGTGTAGCACAAGAAAGCTCAGAAAGACGAAAATCGCCCAAAGACTTCCTTGCCACATTTATTGCCGCCAAAATGGCCACCACAGGCTTACCTGAAGTAGACGAAGGAGTCGAGGCGCGGAGACACCAATGGCGGCCAAGATCTTGGCGGGAACGACTGCTCCGTGAGGGGGACCCGCCCATGGAGCTGCCTCCGGACACACCTTCTTCCCGCGAGGAGCTGCCTCTGAATGCGTCCGCTTCGCCCAGTCTGACGACATCACTGAGCCGGATCTCGCGAGAGCGGGAGTTCGGTCAGACGGACCGGAAGCGGAAGACGCAGGGGGGAATGCCCGGATGTCTTGGGGACCCGGAACAGCAAAGGACCTCCCTGGCGGGGGTGCGCGAATTCCGCCGCCGGGGAGAGGCATCTATAGTTGTCAGGTGTCATCCGGGGAGAGGCATGGGTAGTAACAGCAGCCAGGGAGGGAAAGAGAAGGTGGCCCACGAACAGCAGTGTGGTAGATATGGGCACAAGGAGAGTCTAGATAAAGGGAGGAGGGCGCGACATAGCCAGCCGGCAGGGGGATAAATACAGGAACGGTGTATTAGAGCCAATACAAAAGGGAGGGGACCCAGGCTAAGGGGATTAGCGGGCTAAATGAGGCGAGAGGGGGGGGCAAAGAAGGTTCGGGGTATTCAGTTTTCGTTTAACAGGGGGCGTTAAGGGGGTGGAGGGAGGGCAATCAGGGCTAGTTAGGGACAAAGTTGGGGATAGATTACAAGATAGTAAGTAGGTTTGGGTTATCATGAAGTGTCGGCGGGAGGGGGGCGGAAGGCCACTCTACCTGCAGGCATGGGCGCCGTTACCAGGGAGGTGGGCTTGAACTGTTTCCCTGGCAAAGACCCGGATGGGCATGGCCGAGACGGTGGGCCATGGATCTGGACCGGGAGGGAGGGGGGTCCAGAGGCAGAAGATATCCACCGGGCAATGAACCAGAGGTCCAAAGGGACCACAATGGTTCTTTCTGTTTTTGTATGTGTTTTGTTTATGTGTCCTTCCCTCATGTTTCACCCCTTCCACACCCCAGCTCCAAAAGGCGGAAGGCAGGGCGAGTCCTACAGATGTCAGCTCTACAACACGCAAGTCTGCCGAGAGATCTTGGATATGGTTCCGAAAGGCGGTTGGTTGAATAGGCGATCTGGGAGTCTGCACTACGAATTCCACGCACAGAACATGCCCAGGGCCCGGGGTAAGATCACACCGGCTTACATATTAGGACCACACAGACACTACTGTATAAAATGGAGGTAATTTTTATCTCGCAAAACGCCAAAGGGCTCAACAGTCCCCACAAGCGAAGAGTCGCTTTTACTGAGTTCAAGAGGAGACGGGCTGACGTGGTCTTCCTCCAGGAGACTCACTTCAGCTCGCGCAATAACCCGAAATTCCTCGATTCTAACTTCCGAAAAATTTTCCTAGCATCAGGGGAGGAGAAAAAGAAAGGTGTAGCTATTCTGTTTCAAAATAACACCCCCTTCCAGGTTGAAAAGGTTAAAAGGGACCCGAAGGGGAGATACCTTGTTCTGATAGGGATCCTTAAGCAGGTCAGAATGACGTTAGCCTGTATATATGCGCCAAATGAAGGTCAATCAGACTTTTACAACGCATTTTTTCAGAAGCTTCAGCTATGGGCCGAGGGACAAATAGTTCTGGGTGGCGACTTTAACACAGTCATGAACGCGAGTGTAGATAGTACCACGTCCCAGAAAACAAATAAGAGAGAGAGGAATATCCCACTACTGAGAGGCCTCAAACAGATTAGCCTGGTGGACATCTGGAGAGAGCAGCACCAGGGAGACCGCAGTTATTCTTTTTACTCCCACCCACATGACAGCTACAGTAGGATTGACCACTTCTTTGTGTCGAGCAGAATGGTCCCACAAATTTCCGATACAAGCATACATGATATCACTTGGTCGGACCATGCATCAGTAGAGCTGAGATGCAGTCAATTTGGTAGTGCCAGACCAGGAGCAAACAGGAAGCTAAATGAATCAATAATTAAAATTCCGGAGATACAAAAAAAAGTGAAGTCTGAAATATCAGATTATTTCCGGATAAATAGTGGCAGTGTGGAGTCCCAATCACTGTTATGGGAGGCCCATAAGGCCACGATTCGGGGGGTACTAATCGGGATAGCTGCAAATAGGAAAAAGAAAAAGGAAGCCAAATTATCCCAGCTATATCACAGGTTACATGAGCTCTCTATTCTACATAACCGGACAGGTAGAGATGACGCTCTGAAGGAGTTGAAGGATGTTAGAATTCAGCTAAACCTCCTCCTTACTTCCCGAGCGGAGAAAGACATGAGTTGGACACAGAGGAAGTTCTATGAGAAAGCTAATAAACCGGACACTATGCTAGCCACCAGACTCCGTAATCGGAAACCAAATTTTAATATTCATTCAATTAAGACAGCTGGAGGCCAGAGTTCCTCAAACCCTAAAGTCATAGTAGGGGAGTTCGCGAAATTCTACGCACAGCTATATAATGGAGAGAAGGTTGTACACAATGCTAGGACAAGTAGTAATCTACAGAAATTCCTAGCGGATGCAGACTTGCCACAAGTGAACAGAAGGGAGCGAGAGGCTCTTCAAAAAGACTTCACAAGGGAAGAATTAGAGGCAGTAGTAAAAAACTTAAAAGCATCAAAAGCCCCAGGCCCGGATGGGTTCTCCAACCTGTACTATAAAAAATTTATCGGAGTTCTGGCTCCGCACATGTTCCAGCTGTTTAATGGAGTATTAGCAGGGGAGCCCTTCCCGGGACAGATGCTCCAGGTGTCGATTTCAGTAATCCATAAAGAGGACAAAGATCCCACTAGCTGCCAAAGTTACCGGCCAATATCATTAATTAACACAGATGTAAAAATCTACTCTAAATTACTGGCCAATAGATTAAATATAATCCTGCCAGGGCTCATCCACCCGGATCAAGTTGGCTTCATTAGAGGTAGACAAGCGGCCGACAATACTAGGAGAATAGTGGATATAATAGACTTTATGGGAGCCAACGAGATTCGGGGTATAGCCCTAAGCTTAGATGCGGAAAAGGCCTTTGACAGGATTGATTGGCCATACCTGGAGTCCACGCTTGGCGCATTTGGGTTTGGAGGCATATTCCAACAGGCTGTTAAGGCATTATACACGGCACCTTCAGCCAGGGTGGTTCACCAGGGATTCCCCTCGGAACTATTCCCAATTCAAAGTGGTACGAGACAGGGATGTCCGCTTTCGCCCCTGCTATTCGCCTTATGCATCGAACCACTCGCAGCACAAATTCGGAGGAACGCTGATATCTCTGGGGTACAGATCCATTCGCAGGAGCACAAAGTGGCTCTGTACGCGGATGATATTATTCTAACCCTGGCCAAGCCGCTCATCTCGCTGCCTAATCTGTTCGAGCTTCTAGAGCGTTTTGCCCAGATCTCTGGTTTCAAAATAAATCAATCTAAATCAGAGGCCCTAAGCCTTTACATGCCAAGAGAAATGGAGAAGCTGATAGAACTCAACTTTGAGTTTAGATGGCGCCCCTCCTCCATGAAATACCTAGGAGTGCAGATCACCAAAAAGACGAGCTCCTTATATTCGGCAAATTATCCCAAACTGTTGAGGACTCTCAAAAAAGAGCTACAGGAGTGGAAGGCATATGGTATTTCTTGGTTGGGGAGGATCTATAGTGTCAAGATGAACATCCTTCCCCGAATTCTACATCTGTTCCAAACTCTCCCAGTTGCCGTGGTTAGAGCAGACATTGCAGGGCTCCAAAAAGCTATTTCTCAATTTATTTGGAAAGATAAAAAACCACGGATTAAAGTAAAAATTATGCAGAAAGCTAAGGAAGCTGGTGGCCTGGCAGTTCCGAGCGTCATATCCTACTACAAAGCGGCACAATTGTGCCAAATCACGCAGTGGCATGGGGACCCGGGGCTCAGGAGGTGGGTGGCACTGGAGAGGGAGGTGTGCGCCCCACTGGAGCTCAGGGACCTGATCTGGTACCCGAGGACACGGGTGAAGGATGTGCTCATTCCTCTGTCCTCTGTGCGCAACTCACTCTCGGTCTGGGAGGCTTCTAAAAGTAGCTGCTCTTTGACCTCCAAACACATACTGATGGCACCTTTATATGGCAACCCGAACTTTGCTCCTGGTCTGGCAGAAAAATGCTTCCCGCGCTGGCGGCAATTAGGGATTAGTCGATTGAAGGACCTGGAGGTTAAGGGCAAGATCAAATCTTTTGAACTATTACAGTCAGAAACGGACTTACCTAACACTGATTTCATGAGGTACCTCCAGGTTCGGGCATTCTATAACGCACACCCGGTGAGACCACCGTTGACTAAATTCGAACAGCTCTGCGTGCGCGGAGCAGACACGCGGGGACTGATCTCTGCCTTGTACAGAGAGGTGGTGAATACTGACTCAGACAGGACAGTCAAACCCCGTTTCATGGCACAATGGGAAGAGGATCTCCAGGCTCAACTAGAGGACGAGGACTGGGCCGCGGTGTTCAAAGCTGCGGCCTCGAGCTCCATATGCACGACATTGAAGGAGAACTCATATAAGGTATTATTAAGGTGGTATCTCACCCCAATCAGATTAGCTAAATTCGTCAGGGGTGCTTCCCCGCTCTGCCCCAGGCAGTGCGGGGAACAGGGGGATCTGGTGCACATGCTGTGGTCTTGCCCGAGATTAGTGCCGGTCTGGACCCAGATCCGAGATTGGCTGCAGAGGATCTTTTTAGGGCTCAACATCCAGCTGGACCCGTGGCTATTTTTATTAGGTAAACCTACAAACGAGGTATCTAGATCGGGTAACAAGCTGATAGCACATTTTGCTACCGCTATGAGGTGCGAGACCGCAGCACTGTGGAATCAGAATGCGATTCCGTCTATTGATAAAATCAGAAACAGAATTTGGTTCATTTGCAGAATGGAGAAGTTAACGAGTTTAGTTAACGACTCAGCCGACAAATTTGAAAAAGTATGGTCATTATGGCTTGCTCAGACTGATATTCAGGGGATGAATGAGGCCACAATATGGCTTTGATAGAGATAGGTGGGCTCTCCTTGGATGTCGGGCTGGGAGCTTGATGGGACGATCTGACAGTAGGGCTCCCCCCGAGGTATAGCGGTGGACCGATTTATTGATCATCGGAAAAACTAGGTGAACCGGGTTTAGGCTCCTTTGTGAGGTGGACTGGAGCAGAGCAACGGCAGTTGTGGTGCAGGACTCCTGAGAAACGAGGGAACAGCGATTCTCCCAGGCCGCCCCCCCCATCCTTACCCCCCCCTCCCCGCCATCCTTCCCCTTTTTGCCCTGTCCCTAGATGTTGTCAGTCGGTCTTTGTCCTGTCCTGTGGTCCCCCCAATGTCCGTCTGTTCTTCGTATTTTGTTCCCGTAAGTTTGGTGTATACCTGAAACACTGGACAATATTCTGTACGCTATGATGTGTATGCACAAAAAACTAATAAAAATAAAGTTGAAAAAAAAAAAAAACCCAAAACCCTACTTACAGCAGGACTGGAATAACATGTGTGTGTGTGACCAAGTGAAGCAGACACCGGCAGCAGTAAGGGTCCTCGCGGGCTCCCCGATGTGTGGTATATGTCCCTCTAACTTCGGAGCACTCTCCAAGATGGACGCCGAGTAAGGGAAATCCACACACTCCTGCATACATGCAAAACAGCCTCTCTCGCGATATCTCGATGATACTGCTTCCTGCTTCACTTAACTGACATGTTCTCACAACCAGTGTTTCTCCAAGGCGCCGTGACCTCTGACCCTACGTGTTTCGTGACTGATGTCCCTTCCTCCGGGGATCCTCACCCTGATTCCTCATCCCCTGAGGAAGTGACGTCAGTCACTAAACGCGTAGGGTCAGAGGTCACGGCGCCTTGGAGAAACACTGGTTGTGAGAACGTGTCAGTCAAGTGAAGCAGGAAACAGCGTCATCGAGATATCGCGAGAGAGGCTGTTTTGCATGTATGCAGGAGTGTGTGGATTTCCCTTACTCGGCGTGCATCTTGGAGAGTGCTCCGAAGTTAGAGGGACATATACCACACATCGGGGAGCCCGCGAGGACCCTTACTGCTGCCAGCGTCTGCTTCACTTGGTCACACACGCATGTTATTCCAGTCCTGCTGTAAGTAGGGTTTTGGGTTTTAACCCCTTGATGACCCACTGCAGCAGGCTCCGTTTGTTTTAATAAATAGTTATTTTACTTTCAGCATGTCTCTTGTTAAGTGTTTTATGTTGTTTGTTCAATTTTAATATTACGTATTACACTATTATTTTCTTTTGTTTCTGTCCCTATGTCATGGACCCCCGAATTGGAGATCTTTCAGTGATTGGACCATTTGGATTCTCTCCCCCTCCATCTGTTTGGACTCTATTTAGGACTTATTGGACTTTTTTGGGCGCTGGTCTGTATATGTTCTTTGTACCATCATCATGGAACAACAATCGATAGTGATGATGCACCATAACACAAACCCAAACTTCAAAATATGTGTAGTGAAACCAGTGTGAGAAGCTAATACACAATCCACATCCCATCTTGACAGTCTAAATGATTCACTGTTCTGTAGTGACAGACCCTGACAGAAAAGGACGGGGTCAATGACAAAGAGAGAAAGTAGGCCAGAGGAATTTCTTTTTAAATTCTAAATTTGGACTGAGCAAATTGGAGAGGACAAAGGATGGAGAGGACAAAGGATCTCCATCGCCATGTAAATGAGGAGGTGCAAGTAAAGGGACAGGAGGAGCATCACATTGTACAGTGGTCTCAACCACTCAAAACCACGGAACCCTTTGGGGTGGACCAGATTCAGATGCTCGGTGAGGATCAGTGTCCTCAACACCCCATGTACCACACCCCTAATGACAACGTGCCCACAGTATGCACATTGCACTAATGCACTAAGCCATACAATATCCTGCAATGCTTGTTATGTGGCACTGGACTCTGTCACACTCTGAAGCCTAGTTTGTTTCTCTGTCATTCCCTGTCTCCATTGTTTTTGGCATGGTGGTGAATGTGAGGGAAGATGAGGAGGTTCCACAAGTGGGGAGATAGGTTGAGAAGCAACAGAGTCACTTCTCAGCAGGGGTCGTCAACGTATCCTGCAAGTGCCTAGTTTGCCATGGTAAAGAAGAAGTGGATGACTGATGCCTCATTTGGTGTGGGGTAGGGAAGTGGCTCTTCAAAAAGGAACTAAAACTGGATCATCACATGGGGAGAGACATGACGCATTGGGTCGCTGATGAAGCTGCTCCCAACCATACATACTTACATATATAGCCCAGGTCCTCTCTGGGCTTCCCCCTTGGTCCTAGGCCCCAACCCTGGTTCCCCACTAAGGCTGAAGCCATGGTGCCTTCTCCCGTGCGGAGGCGCACGGAGGCTGAGGGTGTTTTCCCTGGCCATGGTGGATGGGCCATAGGGGGTGTTCCTGGGGGCATTCCTAATGATGTCACAGAGTTGGTTCGCCCTCATTGGGCGAACCAATCACGTGACCTGTCTATCGTGTTGAGAAATCAGTTTTACTGATTTTTCACGTAACACGGGCCCCCTCCCGCTTCCGTGCGCATGCGCGCGCATGCCGTATGGATGTGAACACCGCCTTAAGGCAGTCTGTTTGATCAGCGTGCGGCCATATTGGGGTTGGTGCAGGTTAAAGGCAATGTGAACATGCACAGAGTGCCCTTAGGAGCGACGGCCACCAGGGGAATAGGTTCCAAGGGAACTACAGTTTCCAGCAGCCTCCGGATGCTGCAATACCACATGATCCACAGCAGCCAATAGGACAGTTTGGACAGTTAGAGCAGTTAGAGCAGATAGAGCACTTAGAGAAGTTAGGCAGTCAGGAGCAAGACAGCAATGGGATAGGTAAGGTCCAGTGATAAGTGCTCCACTGGACTAGGTCAGAGTATCCCCCATTCAGGTCCCAGCTAGGCCCTGATCATCTCTAGCTTGTGGTGCTATAGGGAAGGCCTCTCAGATAGGGACACGACCCTTAGCCTGTTAGTGCTAGTACCCTTAGACTGGTTATACATGCATGCGGTGTGCATGGCCTGCATCAGGGATCAGACCAGGCCCTCATCTCAGAGACTGTCTAAAGGTGGGATGCTCTGGCTGGAGGCCACCTCACCAGAGGTGGATATTCAGTGGAACAGACTGACCGTTACTTGGCCTTACTCAGCGACCACGGGGCTGGAGCTCCGGGCTGGTATTTTCCATAAGTGCACCAACACATCGTGGGGCAGCGCTGTCTCAAACTTGGGGCGAGATAGGCCTTCATGGCCTGGACATTGGGACACTGGTGCCCCTGCACCCAATTACTGTGGGGAATACACCGTGGGTCCGTATAAGCTATACTGTATAAGTATACTGTTACCCATACTTTGTGTGTGTATTACTGGGTATATTGTCTTGGGAGGTGCCATCCTACTACATAAGGATCCCTCTCAGGTGGAGGCGCTGTTAGTAAATATTGATACGCACACCCCAGGATCCCCGTGGCGGAGGATCAGGCCTCCTGTTTGCCGCGCAGTTACTAGCAGCACACATAGTCCCCCTGACACAAGGAAAGGGGCTACACATAGTTATATAATAAATGAGGTTCAAGTAACCGGATACTGGGGAGCGAAGGTATATATAGAAGAGAACAAACACAAGCATATAGTGCAAATGTCTGTTCAAGTGGTATTACCACTTGAACAGACATATTTGCACTATATGCTTCTGTTTGTTCTCTTCTATATATACCTGCGCTCCCCAGTATCCGGTTACTTGACATCTTTTGGATTGAAGAAAACAATTTACATGAAGGGTTGAAGCTGCATTTATTTATTACATTGTTATATTCACTGATATCCTACTTTCACATTTATATATTTTATATAATTATTCACGTGCACTTATTAAGTCTCTTTGAATTAGATTTAAGCGCCACTCTTTAACTATCTGTTTGCACCATCCATCAAGTTCAACCTACTGTATGCTAAATTTAGATAAATACTTTATCCTATATTTACACTTAAGGAATATAGATCCAGAGGAAGGCAAACACAAAACCCCAGTGAAATATAATCTAATGCGATCTCATAAAGGGAAAAATAAATTCCTTCCTGACTTCAAAAACTGGCAATCGGATTAATCCCTGGATCAACATCCTTCCCATGTTTACTTATTTTAGTATATCCCTGTATACCTTTCCTATATTAAAAGATATCCAACCTTTTTTTGAAGATATTTTTTGTATCTGCCATCACAGTCTCCATGGGTAATGAATTCCACATCTTAACTGCCCTTACTGTAAAGAACCATTTTCTTTGTTGCTGGTGAAATCTCCTTTCCGCCAAGCTTAAGGGATGACCCTGTGTTATTTGTACTGACCTTGGAATTAATAGTTCTTTTGAAAGCTCCTTGTATTGTCCCCGAATATAATTGTATATACTGTAGTTATCATATCCCCTCTTAAACGCCTCTTTTCTAATGTAAACCAATATAATTTAGTTAGCCTGTTCTCATAAATCAGAGTATCCATTCCCTTTATTAATATGGTGGCTTCTCTGCACTCTCTAGTTCCATAATGTATTTTGTAAGGAGTGGTGCCCCAAATTGTACTCCATATTCAAGGTGTGGTTTTATTAATGCTTTATAAAGGGGCACAATTATGTTTACTTCCCTTCCATCCATTGCCCATGTAATGCAAAATAAAATCTTGTTTTCGTTTGCTCATGTGCCTGTTAAGCCCGCTGTCTACAAGAACTCCTAAATCCTCTATCAAGGAATCTCCTAATGTTCCCCTTTTAATTTGTAATTTGCCTGTTTATTCTTGTTTCCCAAGCCTTACATGTATCTGTATTAAACCTCATCTGCCATTTACCTGCCCACGTTTCCAGTCTATCCAAGTCCTTCTGAAGAGAAATTACATCCTGCTCTGATTCTACTACCTTACATAATTTAGTGTCATCAGCAAAGATGGAGACTTTGCTCTCTATGCCAACCTCAAGGTCATTAATAAACAAGTTAAAAAGCAAGGGTCCCAGTACCGATCCTTTAGGTACTCCACTCAAAACGTTAGCCCAACCTGAAAAAGTTCCATTTATTACAAATCTCTGTTGTCTATCCTTCAACCAGTTTTCAATCCAGGTGCAAATATTTTTACAGAGTCCAATTTGCTTTATTTTGTACACCAACCTCTTGTGTGGAACCGTATCAAAAGCCTTTGCAAAATCTAAGTAGACCACGTCAACTGCATTACCCTGGTCTAAATTCCTTCTTACCTCCTCAAAGCAACTAATAAGGTTGTTAGTTTGGCACAACCTATCCTTAATAAATCCATGCTGACTATTACTAATAATGTTTTTTTTCCATGAGGTATTCCTGAATATTATCCTGTACTAAACCTTCAACTAGCTTCCCCACTATCGATGTCAAAATTACAGGTCTGTATTTCCTCATTTGTGATATAGCTCACTTTTTAAATACCACGTCTGCTTTACGCCAATCTTGTGGTACAACTTGTGGATCCTAGCACTTTGGCCCTGTTTTCCCCAGTATTCTTTATTTAGAATTTAAGATGTGAGTACTAATTAAATGCAAATAGTACAAATATAAATGATTTATGCAAATTTTGAGATACCTTTCAACCGCCCCAAAAAATAATTATGGTGACACATTAAACTAATTACCATAAATAACGTATTTAGCTTATTAATTTAGAATCTTGTCTTGTTTTTTTCCCCTTCAGATTAGAGCTGATGGTAAAAGAAAAAAAAACTGCTCATCAACAGCAACCTAAAAAATGGGCAATCTGTTAAAACAAAGACTGCACTTCAGTAGCCTGCAAATTTTAATTTAGATATAATTCAGAGAGTAAAATTATCGAGTTCTTAGGAGATCAAACAAACATCAAATCTATATTTAGGAACGACAGAGTGACATAGACTGATAACTTGTAACAACTTTGCTTATTCCTGAATAAATAACTAAATTATGTGAACGGCACAGCAAGCAGAGTTTCTGAGCGATAGAGCCCTAATCGGCACTATTGCTGTTTATTGAGGAGATTCAGGAAGAGATTCACTAAGCTCCAATAAGTGGTATTGAAGCTCGATCGCACATTAACTATATTCAATTCAATGGTAACCCAGGATCGAGCTCCAATAACCTTTATTTAAGCTTAGTGAATCCCAACCCTAGTCTTCTATCCTAAACACTATAACAGTGCATGTTTTTCGTCTTATTTTTCTGTGCTGAGCTACATTCACAGATAAAGAGATTTTTCTTACGGTTTCTGCCATGCTGACCTTTAGAGTGTTTATCATTCTATCAGTTTTCTGATGCTAAGGTTGATCTCTCCAATACCAGTGCGCTTCCTACTTTAGAACACGCACTGAATCATTTGTCAAGATAATATTGAAGTGACAAATAAATACAAGTTGTTTTTACAAGTGTAAAACCAACAGATCAAAAGCTGACCTGAACCATAGTTGTGAATCTAGACTGTGCTGTATTTGAAGAATACCCCTGCACCATTTACACTTGGAATCTCTTTGTAATCATAATCTCCTTTTTGCTTTTATGTCCTACTGGCCCCCCCAAGGTTAAGATAGAGATTTAGACCTTAAATACAAATCCAGCCTTCAAACTCTGGAATTATGTTTGCCTTTAAATGCAACTGATCAATGCCAATTTCTTTTGAAAATAAAACCCTTTTGAACCTTGAAAGCGTTCTACTCTTGAGCTATCTCTAAATGCCAATGGGCAGGGGGAAAAATAGAAAATGTTTCCCTTAGTGTTTGCATTAAAGGTCTGAAAGTTCAGCTCAACACAATCAATTTAATTGGTGCTAGTTCTAGTGACAAATTATGCTTGTTTATATATAAGAGCAGATACACTTCTTGCAGTTTCTACATATAAAGGGAAGCTGTATTGGAAAACCAGTACATTTAATTTATCATTGTCAGTATAGGTGCAAAGTGTTATTCTAAGTGAAAGCATTAAACAATTAAGCACAACTCTACTAAAAAATACTTAGTTGCAAGAGACACAGAGATAGGATTCCTACTGAAAAAAAGTAAATGCTTCAAATATATACTGAAATAATTGCTCCTAAACGTGTCATTAAAAAAATGCATGTATTTAACACTGGAGATGTGCAGAAAATTCACCACACATTAAAATTAAATAAACATTACAAAATAGCCAACATTACCTTTAATTTCTCATTTTTTTATAAAATGTTGCTTTAATCTCACTTACTGCAGAAACTTTAAATAGGGCACACACACCATTGGTCTGTGCAGTTGGGAGGGAGTTCTAAAGAGGTAATCCAAGCTGTTTAAAAAAAATGTTTTCAAATATGCAGCCTGTATTTAGCTGCCGATCGATTCATTCTTCTGTGATCAATCAGCAAAATCCTGCTTCACAGGGTTCACTAAATGGCTGCCTTCCAGTTTCATTTCAATTCTTCAGTCAGTGTAACTCAGCAGCTACAATATTTATTTATACAATTAAGGTAATATTATCTATTGTTACAGTTTACAGCTCAAACTGCTGGGAATATTGCCAACAAATTACCACAAACAGGAAAGTGTAACAAAGATCTTGCACTGCTGGGGAGGTGCTAGACCTGCTATAGAAATCAAAGGATGATCAGTATATTAACACTCATTAAAAATGGCATTAAAAGTTGAATAAAAACAAAAAAAAAGGTAGTAAGTATTATCTAATAATACAGAACTAATTTATTTAAAAAACACAAATGTACAGTGGCGACACATCTTATTCTAACACTGCCGCCACGGCAGTATGCGTGCGGGCCGCGTGGTGACGCGGCATGTCCGCGCGTCACTGTGACATCACTGTCATGTGGCGCGCCCGATTCCCCGGCTTCCCCGGCTTCCCCGGCTTCCCCGACATCCCCTGAAGTTGAAGTGAGGTAAGCGGGGTTACGGGGAAGCAGAAGGGGCACAGCAGGAGCAGCCAGGAGGTCGGGAAGGGACAGAAAAAGGCGCGCGAGTGGAGGGGAGTGCACGGAGGAGATGCGGCTGGCGCGCAGTCTAGTTCAGCGCCAGCCGGAGTAAAGCCCCGGTCAATTACGGGCAAATGTTAGAATAAGATGTGTCGCTACAGTAGGATATTGCTTGGATTGCTCCTTTAATAGATACCTATGTAAGGATGTGGTAGGAACCTCATATGTGTGTTCAGTGTGTGTTCAGTTGGTGTTTGACTCTGTTCAGTGAGAGGCATGTGGAGTGTCTGCAACAGTGTTGCAGTATGTTAGAGCAGAGTCAGACAGGCTGTGTGTCTGTGCAGATTAGGCAGAGAGGCTCCGTGGAGAAATTACAATTCCCATGAGCTCCTGGGCAGTCACCTGATGTGAAGAACCAATCAGAAGGTTAGGATGACAGGGGCAGGAAATGGAAGCGTGGGGGAGAGACCACGCTAGTCAGAGGTGATCTGGAAGGTAAAGGAGGAGGGTGTATGCGTGCAGGGGGTCAGTGACCCGCCTGCATAGGCTAGCTTTACCCCGCAGGCCCTTAGGAGAAGCCCCTGAGCCACAGTAGGTTGCTGTGCTGCAGTGACGCCCATAGTGAGCAATCAGTCACCTTACTGTATAGACATTTAGGGACAAGCGTGCGGAGCAGGTTTGCTGGTGAGCTGCTTGGGACCAGACAGCTACACTGCGGACATCAAAGACAAGCAAGGATTCGGCTGATCCTTTTCGAAGCATTACCGGTCACCGCCGTGACCGGAAGTTATTTACGTTAAGTGCAGCAACACCGGTCAACAGGCACTGATCCCGCCTTAGGCGTAACTCTTTGAGGACACTAGTGAGTGACCAAAGGCCTAATACACAGAGCACTCCTTTCTATTAGTGTAAGGACATACTCGATAAGAGCGTGGATGAGCCACTACTGTACAGGACAATACTTGTTGAGAGCGTGGCCGAGCCACTCACGTATAAGGATATTATCATTTAGCTGAGTTAAGGTTATATTGCGTTATAGGTTATGTGTTAGGATATATGCTGGGTGGGAAGTAAAATGATGAAGTGCTAAGGTACTGTTGCGATTACAGTAAAGTTGGTTGCATCACACATGTATATGTATATGTTTCTTGCCCAGGGGATTCTCACATCACGGGGATCCCGGGTAAGTGGAGGCGCTGCGCTAATAAAGGTTACCCCAGGTTTCCAGCTAGCGGAGGCTCAGATCTCCTGGAGCCACAGGTGTTGTACAGCGACCAGTAGTTCCTTTGGGAGGGTTCAGAAAAAGGGCTACATTTGGAGGCGCTGCTGAGATATTAGACCTGGGGTGCCCCATATATTTTTCTCAATTGTGCAACAAGTTTTTTTTCATCATGTTTGTGCCCTCGCATCCCGAGGTGTGCAAGTGGGCGCAGCGGCATGAAGTTCCCCTGACACGTGCTTTTGGCCTGGGACATGTTCCCGCCATCCTCTCCCTAGGCACTGTGACTGACCATGTCAGGAAACCCCGCTCATGGACACTGCCGGAGTGCAAGATCACTATTACGACCGGGAACACATTTGGCGCAAAATCCTCTATGTCACTGAACAGGACATATGCCCCAAAGCCCTGCCCTTAGTACTATTGCTACCCGATTGCTACCCGAGGCTGCACTGTCCAATAGTGCAAGTGGATTCCACCGAGCCACTGGCTGCGTCCACACCACTGAGGGGATATCCCAGCTCGTTAGGTGAAGTCACTAGCAGCTCTGACCGCACCCCTGAGAACAGTTTGAACCCTCGATGGCCTGCTGCAATGGGCCTAGGCACTTTGTTCACCCCCTCCGCCATGAGGCCCGCATTAAGTAGAATCAGTATGTCAAGACTAGATGCCTACTCCCCAGCAGGGGGTAGCCTGGTGGATAATGCCTCTATCCCTGTGCTTGCAGAAGCCATCCACCACTCCACACAGGCCCACCAATACCGGAAGTTAAAGGCATTTTCAGGTGACAAACCCATGCCCCTGGGACAAGTTGGATTTGAAGAGTGGCTGGATCACACGGAACAGGTACTTCCTGAATGGTCCTGCACAGATGCCGTCCGGAGGCAGCGTATCGTTGAATGTCTGCGACCCCCAGCGTCCCACATGGTGCACTGCTATCGGGACGATCACCCGGACGCTGATGCGGCGGGCCTCATTTACTGCCTTACCAAGACCTATGGGGTCCCTGTGGATGCCTATGCCCTGATGGCCAAGTTCCATGCTCTGGCTCAGGAAGAGGGAGAAATGGTGTCCGACTTCTTTAGACGTCTGCATCTGGATCTGTGGACTCTGGTGAGGAAGGGGGTGGTGCCGAAGGTGGATGCCGATGGACTGCGCACCACCCAGCTACTGAGGGGGCTCCTGCCACTGCATCCGGTGTCCGTATGTGTCAGCGGCTGCCTCGTACCCGGACAAGCCTTGGCGTTTAATGACCTAATGGACCGGGTCCAAGCACATGAGACTGTGCTGCTGGGGTGTGACTTAACCCCAGGGACGAAGGCGTCGAGTGGGAACAAGGACACCAAAAGGTCGGAAGCTAAAGCCGAGACGTCCGAGAGTGGGTACCCCGACAAGGAGGACTCGGAGGTGCCGACAGCTGCCCGGGAGCGCCCTGTGTCGGGACAAAACTCGCTACCCGTCCGAGATGATGCCTACCTCAGTCAACTCCGGTGTTATGCTTGTGGAAAGATGGGGCATCTTCGGGCGCGCTGCCCCTCCCTACGGAAAGCGGCATCTCGACCGGCCAAGTCCATGCTGTGTACTCCCCAGGACGGCGGAGCCGTGGCCCAGCCTTCGACGAGTAATCGGATTGGACCAGCCGCCATCGTCCGGGTAGTGATTGAAGGCATCTATGCTTCTGTGTTGATGGATACAGGGTCTCAGGTGACCATAGTGTATCGGCCCTTCTACGATCAACACTTACACCGGCTGCCTCTGTTATCTGCTGACTCTTTACGGTTGAGAGGGTTGAGTCACGAAGATTACCCCATCGATGGAGGGGTGATGGTACATCTGGACATTCCCCAGCTGAACACCGGTAAGCACCACCCCATGGAAGTGGAAGCCTTAGTGTGTCCAGAACCACAAGACCACCTCAGTGCCCCGATAATCATGGGAACCAACACCGACAATGTGCAATCGGTGATCCGCATGTACTTACAAGAAGCAGGCAAAGCCCCGTTGCTGGCTCTCGCTACGTGTCCGGCACTACAAGAGGCTTGCGGTAAAATCGCGACTGAAGAGGAGCATGGAATGCTGTACAGTCAAGAGTGGGGCGTGACCCAGATCCCTCCCGGGGAAGGGAGAATGATGATCGCGGCCTGCCACTATCCGGATAGAGGTCCGGAGGATCAGCTATTCTCATTGGAGAGCATGACACGGGATGATCAGCGGCTTGGCTACGAAATATTAGCTTCAGTGAGGAAATGGCCGGGGAAAATTCCTAATAGAACCTGGGTATATGTTCAGAACATCTCCCCGTACCCCATGTGCATTGATCGTCGGCAGCCTCTGGGTAGAATCTATCCCGTGATACCTGAAAAGAAGGCCGTAGAGGAACGGCCGGCAGCCACCACCAATGCAGTAACTCTCCTGTTGGCATTTGACTTCGGAGATTCGCCACTAACGGAGGACTGGAGAAAAAGACTTCAGACCAAGCTAGGAGAATGACGAGAGGTGTTCTTCACGAGTGATATGGATGTGGGGTGCAGTTGCAGCGCCCGCCACACCATTCTGATGAGCGACACTGCCCCATTCCAGGAGCGTTCCCGCCGCATAGCTCCCTGAAACGTGGAAGAGGTGCGGAGATTAATAGCCGAAATGGAGAAAGCTGGTATCGTTCAAGGATCCCACAGTCCGTACGCCTCTCCCATTGTGGTGGTCCGCAAGAAGAATGGGACGGTACGTCTATGCGTAGACTATAGGACACTGAACAATCGTACGGTACCTGATCAGTATACCCTCCCACTCATTGAGGACCTTCTGAACGCCTTGACGGGAAGTAAATGGTTCAGTGTACTAGATTTGAGGTCGGGATACTATCAAGTGCCCATGGATCTGGAAGACCAGGAGAGAACAGCCTTCATTTGTCCGCTAGGGTTCTACCAGTTCACCCGCATGCCACAAGGGATCTGCGGGGCCCCTGCCACCTTTCAGAGGTTAATGGAATAGACCCTGGGAGACATGAACCCGCAAGAATGCTTAGTGTACTTGGATGACATTATAGTGTTCGGGAAAACGTTGGAGGAGCACGAGGAGCAGCTAATGAAGGTGTTGGATCGACTTCAGAAGGAGGGACTCAAACTGTCCCTGGATAAATGTAATTTTTGCCGCACGTCCGTGACTTACGTGGACCACATTGTATCAGCTGAAGGGATATCCACCGACCCAGGGAAGATAGAGGCCGTAGTGAATTGGCCCAGGCCCAGTAACGTCCAAGAACTCTGATCCTTCCTGGGGTTCTGTGGCTACTACCGGCACTTCGTGGAGGGCTACTCAAGCAAAGCTAAGCTCCTGAATAACTTTTAAAAGATATATCCTGAGGCTACGGGCAGGAAAAACATCACGGCGCAAACGCCCTTTGGCGAGAAATGGACCCCTGCTTGTGAGCAAGCGTTCTTGAAACTGAAAGCCAGTCTAACGCAGGCCCCAGTGCTGGCCTATGCCGATCCTGACCGCGAATACGTGCTACACGTGGATGCCAGTTTTAGTGGACTGGGAGCAGTGTTGCACCAGAAACATGACACAGGGCTCCGCCCCGTGGCGTATGCGAGTCGAAGCTTGACCCAAGTGAACAGAACTATCCTATCCACAAGCTGGAGTTCCTAGCCCTCAAATGGGCAGTAGTGGACAAGTTACACGATTACTTGTATGGGGTACAGTTTGAAGTCCGGACAGAAAATAATCCAATGACGTACATTAACACGTCCGCCAAATTAGATGCGACAGGTCATCGGTGGTTGGCGGCGCTGGCCAACTACCATTTCAACCTCAAGTATAAACCAGGGCCCACCAGCGTAGGGGCCGATGCTTTGTCACGAAGACTGGGGCTCCAGCCTGTCCTGGATGAGGAGGTGTGGGAAGAAATTCCAGGGCCTGGTATACGTGCTCTATGCTCCATAGCCGCAGTTGTCGACGATCAGGTCGCATTCTCAGAGCTAAGAGTAGCCGACTCATTAGGGTGTCAATCCCGTGCTGTCCCTCGGGCCTACCGAGGCTTGGAGGGAATGAACCTTACGGAAGACAAAATCATCTCCTGGAATGAGCTAGTGCAGCATCAAATTCAAGACCCAGTGGTAGAATTAGCTAGCCAAGCACTGCAGCAAGGAAACCCCTCTTAAGCAAGCCCCCAGAGAATTGGTGAAACTCTTGTTGAACGAATTCGGGAAATTCGAACTGGAAAATTGCCTCCTGTATCGGGTCATACCCTACCATAATCATCCCGACCGGCAACAGCTATTCCTGCCCAAGATTCTGCAGAATATGGTCCTCAGGGCCCTACACGATGATCATGGCCATCTGGGTGTTGACAAAACATTCGGGTTACTTCGGGACCGATTCTACTGGCCGAAGATGAGAGAATTCGTGGAATTGCATTGCCGACAGTGTACCCGCTGCATACAGAGGAAGACTCTCCCCACTCGGGCTGCCCCCATGGCACATTTGAAAAGCTCCAGCCCCATGGATTTGGTGTGCATGGACTTCTTATGCATGGAGCCAGACTCCCGAGGCATTGGTAATGTACTAGTGATCATGGACCACTACACAAGATACGCCCAAGCATTCCCCACCAAAGATCAACGAGCGGTGACTGTGGCTAGAGTATTGTGGGAAAAATACTTCATTCATTATGGATTACCGAATGGCTACATTCGGATCAAGGCCGAGATTTCGAGAGCACTCTCATTAGAGAACTGCTGAAGTTGCTAAATATAGCTAAGTCACGAACGACCCCGTACACCCAGAAGGAGATGCTATGCCTGAACGGTTTAACCACACGCTACTTGATATGCTGGGAACACTAACAGGCTCTCAGAAGAAGGAGTGGAGCAAGCATGTGGAAACACTGGTGCATGCATATAACTGTACTCGCCATGAGTCTACCGGGTATACCCCATATTTCTTGATGTTTGGAAGGGAAGCTAGACTGCCCGTGGATGTGCGACTGCGGATATCTACCGATGGGGTATCCAACAGGACGCATTTCCGATATGTACAAAGACTACAAGACAATCTACAGCAGGCCTATAAATTGGCGGAAAAGACGGCGGCGCAATTAAATGCAAGCAACAAAAGACGTTATGACCACAAGGTGAGGCATAAAGAGATTCGCCCGGGGGATGCTGTTCTTCTTCGTAATTTAGGCATTCCTGGAAAGCACAAATTGGCTGATCGGTGGAGAAATGGGGTGTATGAGGTAGAATCACAGATGCCTGGCCTCCCGGTGTACCGCATCAAGGATTCAGAAGTCCGGGTAAAGGTATGGCATAGGAATCATCTGCTCCCCATACCTCAAGTAGGGGACAATGAATTGGAAGTGCCCACTGTTTCAATAGATGGAGAAGATGAAAATACAGAGGTTGGCCCAGGGACTGTAATAAATGCCACCTCTGAGAATCCTATGGAGGGAACCTCTCAAAGTGGCCTTCCGGCCGCGGGGGCATCTCCCAAAGGAGCTACGGGTAAAGAGCCCCTTGGTCCAATGACAGAGACGCTGACTCCAGTGAGCCAGCCGCTAGACCCACAGAGCCCGTGCTTTGTGCCACAAAGAGACTTTGCAGACTTATCAAGCCCCTCAAGGGCAGAGTTGGAACTGCCAAATGGGAATTGCTACTCTCCAGAGGAGGTAGCTGAAGAGCAAATTCGCAGAAGCCAAAGAGCTAGTCAACCTCGAATGAGGATGGCTTATGATCAATTTGGGGCACCCCATTATGAGGCTCAGCAGTGGTCTCGGATCAAAATCCAATCTGTGATTGTGATGCTCACAGAATTGTGCAATATCGTATAAAGTCAATGCGAATGTGCTAAGTTATATAATTGAACTGCATTTTTATTATATAACATTCTGTGTATAGTTATGTAGGTGTAGCCCAAGCGAGGACGTTGGATTCTGCAAGGGGGAGAATGTAAGGATGTGGTAGGAACCTCATATGTGTGTTCAGTGTGTGTTCAGTTGGTGTTTGACTCTGTTCAGTGAGAGGCATGTGGAGTGTCTGCAACAGTGTTGCAGTGTGTTAGAGACAGACAGGCTATGTGTCTGTGCAGATTAGGCAGAGAGGCTCCGTGGAGAAACTACAATTCCCATGAGCTCCTGGGCAGTCACCTGATGTAAAAACCAATCAGAAGGCTAGGATGACAGGGGCAGGAAAGGGAAGCGTGGGGGAGAGACCACGCTAGTCAGAGGTGATCTGGAAGGTAAAGGAGGAGGGTGTATGCGTGCAGGGGGTCAGTGACCCGCCTGCATAGGATAGCTTTACCCCGCAGGCCCTTAGGAGAAGCCCCTGAGCCACAGTAGGTTGCTGTGCTGCAGGGACGCCCATAGTGAGCAATCAGTCACCTTACTGTGTAGACAGTTAGGGACAAGCATGCGGAGCAAGTTTGCTGGTGAGCTGCATGGGACCAGACAGCTACACTGCGGACATCAAAGACAAGCAAGGATTCGGCTGATACTTTTCGAAGCATTACCGGTCACCACCGTGACCAGAAGGTATTTACGTTAAGTGCACCAACACCGGTCAACAGGCGCTGATCCCGCCTTAGGCGTAACTCTTTGAGGACACTAGTGAGTGACCAAAGGCCTAATACATGGAACACTCCTTTCTATTAGTGTAAGGACATACTCGATAAGAGCGTGGCTGAGCCACTACTGTACAGGACAATACTCGTTGAGAGCATGGCCGAGCCACTCACGTATAAGGATATTATCATTTAGCTGAGTTAAGGTTATATTGCGTTATAGGTTATGTGTTAGGATATATGCTGGGTGTGAAGTAATATGATGAAGTGCTAAGGTACTGTTGCGATTACAGTAAAGTTGGTTGCATCACACATGTGTTTCTTGCCCGGGGGAATCTCACATCAAGGGAATCCTGGGTAAGTGGAGGCGCTGCACTAATAAAGGTTACCCCAGGCTCCCAGTTAGCGGAGGCTCAGATCTCCTGGAGCCACAGGTGTTGTACAGCGACCAGTAGTTCCTTTGGGAGGGTTCAGAAAAAGGGCTACATATACATAGCAGACAGTGAAAATAAAACGTCTAGAGGTATTGGCACAAGAGGAGGGTTGGTGGAGTGGCATGGTAGTTATGACCATGCTAGAAAATGTGAACAGAACAACACCATTACATGCGAGAAAATAACTACTACAGAGGGCGATCTTAGAGAAAAGACTAGGAAAATGCAAAGCTCTTATTAAATTTTTTTAGCAGTCGTTCATGGTCCCCAGGAGCAGCAGTTCTAAGAGAAATAAAAGTGAAAATGGGAACAGATGGAAAAGATTGTGCACAAAGAACTGCTTGTTGCGGCACCTCTCAAAATGGCTTAGCGGGATTACCCATCCATAACTGAGGAAGCAGATATGCTGTTAGTGTGAGTGGGAGGGAAGAACTTGTCTCACAATGTATTCCTATAGTAGAAACAGTAGTTACAATCAGGCTGATATAGAGTTTCCTGACCACAGAGATAGAAACAAGGTGGAGGACTCTAAAGACAAGTATTTTTCAGAATCTGGAAAGGCCACCTCTGGTATGCAAGGGCACCAGCAAAACTTCTTGCAAGGGAAGGTTCAGAGTCAGGGAACATACAGTATTCCTCAGCAAAGCATGCAGTGATGAATGCTGAACTGGATGTAGCTTTTATATGTCAACACTTTCAAGAGATATAGGGGGAAGGGGTGGTTGAGGGAGTGATTGAGTAAGAGATGGAGAAGGTAGATCATGATAAGATTGGTGTTGGTAGTGTGTGTGGCACACACAATGCCCAAGCAGAGATGGAAACACCTCTGATGGTAGTGAAGGGGTGATATGATCCTTGATGCTACTTCAAGTGGTATTGCTAGTAGCAGCAATGAAGGTGATATTGATCATTATAGTCAATCATTCTGTGGGCCTGAGGCAGTCATGGCCACCACAACAAGTAGTACTAGTTCTCCTATCATTAGCCATTCACCTACTTTGTATTCTTAATTTCAAAGATAAAAAAAAAATCACACAAGCCCTGCACTAATTTCCATCGTCAGCTTCAGAAAGAGCACTCACTGTTGGACAGCAGCACATTCATAAGAGGGACGGCTCTGTTCTTGGTGGTCGATTAGGTGATTCAGAATGTTTTGGAGGTGAAGGTCATCATAATGATATTCTAATACTGGATGTACTGTACATGGCAGTCATGAATGATTGATGATGATGATGACAACAACGATGAGACCATTGGGGCTGCATTAGCATATGTGACGGTGCTCATCTCCAATCAGGAAGCGTACCTGCAGGGCTGAGGTAGAGATGCAAATAAACTGACCAGGGCCCCGAGACAGAGTCCTGTAGGAATACCCGTAGTCGGTATGGAAGCAGGGGTCAGGGCTGGCGGCAGAGTTGCAGAATCAAGGAGACAGGCAAAAGGTCAGTGCAGGCGGAAGGCAGAGAGATAGAGGTCATGGTCCGGGGTCAGCAACAGGGAAATCAAATGAACAGGGAAGCCACAGGGATAGGCATGCCACAGCAATAGGCAAGTCCCATGGAAGGCTCAGGAACAGGGAAGCCACAGGGATAGGCATGCAACAGCAATAGGCAAGTCACATGGAAGGCTCAGGAACAGGGAAGCCACAGGGATAGGCATGCCACAGCACCAGGCAAGCCACACGGAAGACTTAGGAATGGAGAAGACACAGAAACTATAAGGCTCAGGAACTAGAGCCCAGGTTGGCCAGGAACGCAGCTAAACGCATACAATGCTCGGGCAGGGACTGGGAGTAACTGGCTGCTATTTAAGCCCTGGAACAGGTGCAGTCAATATAGCAGGCAGCCAGTGATCAAAAGCCAGGGATCACAGCAGCCAGGTAAGGGCCGGTTCCAGCCAAAGCCTGGGAATTATTAAGTGCTGTTTTGTCTCACTGGGTGGAGTTTCTACATGAAAAGGTGTTGACGTTGATCAACCTTCAGAATCTGCAAAACAATTACCCCCCTCGACTAAATTAAGCCATAAACTGTATTTATTGAACTTTTTCCTATTTTCATCAGTCAGCTTCAGTCACTAATTACCCAGCCCACAGTCTTCAGATGCCATAAACATCCATTAATTGTTTTATTTGCAGTATTTATAAAGTCTTTTACTAGGAAATAATTATGTCTGTCACGTTCTTGAATTCCGCAGTAGTGTTTTTATACTGCTTTCCAAGTTCATCTAAAATAGCTCCCCTCAAATTGTTCAGTATAGCCTTACCACAGGAGCCATCAAAGTTTACATGTCTTGTCCACTCTACAGTATATAATGTTGAAAATGTACTGGATGTTAAAATATTAATTGTGCAAATCGATGTGGCTGTCTGTAGGAGGACATGTGCAGAGGTACACAATGGAGACTGTTGTAAGGTGAATTTATAACAAGGCTTTATTGTTCCTGTCGCTTAAAACACAGCAAAAATACAACATAAGCGAAATAGTGAGCCAAACAAAGAAAACCTATATCTGCTTTGGAGACTATCTACACATGTAGCTCAGCCCTCTCTGACTGGGTTGGTTAGCTAGGCTCTTTTCCAGCCCCAAATCATGGAGACATTTATCAATACATAGACCTAGATAATAGTCTTATACGAAAAAGTCTTATCTGTTAGCTGGGCTGCTGTAGGGGAAGCTTCTCTGCTCTCCTGGATCCGCACCCTTGCGGGCACAGAAAATGTCAGGCTCCAGGTTAGAATCTTGTCCTCTTTGTCTTGTGGTCAGCTTGTCGCTCAAGACATCTGCCCTTCCTTGGTTCAGCCCAGTTGTGGACTAAGGAATCTCTGCTCTGTCTCCAAAGTTCAGCTCAGGTGTGAGCAAAGGAGTCTCCCTTCCTTTCTCAAGACAGGCTTTTCTAAGCAATCTAAATCAGGCAGGTGGTGTTAGTTAATTGCCTACCAGCAGTTAACCACCACACTGCTGGATTAGAGGCACATTTGTGAACAGGGATAAGTCCCCTGTTACATATTTCCCCTGTTTGTGGGAAGCTCGGGCTTACCACGGCCAAAGCCCATCCTTCCACTCTCATTCGAGATCTTTTTGTGACTTGAATAAGAGTGGATGGAGGAAGAGAACCCTCTGCCCCGCTGGGATTGGAGCCCTTTCTCCAGTTTATTTTTGTCTCCTCCCAAAGGTGCTTGAGATCAGCACTCCTCAGTCGCTCGTGGAGGACTTTTTCCAAGTAAAGTCTTTTTACCGAGTGCGCGGTCATGAGATTTCCGTTGCGTCGGGCACTTCTCTTTTTGTAGACAAACTGTATGGCAACAGTTGTAGAGCAGTTAGGACTAGCCCTTAGAGTTTTCCACTCTTGAAGCGGTCTTTCTGCACCTCCCCCACACAACGTAGTCACCAGTTCAGCTTCTTTGGGAATGAGTTGCACCTCCACCTCCCTTTCCAGAGAACGTCCTATTTTTTCAGCTTCCTCAGCTAAGGATTCTTCTGGCTTTGATTGCGCACTCCTACCTCTGTTTGTTGCCTGTTGGGCAGCTGTAGGTTTGGATAGTGCTTTCTTAGGTGGCTCAAACTTCATAATCTTGTTTTGAAGGTGCGTGGAATCCCCAACTCTCACTGCACCCTTGTCCTCAAGGGCATTAGTTACTGTGGGCAGAGCTTGGTTACTTGGGCAGAGCCAATACCTTTTTCCATATTGGAGGAATCTGTAAGTTACTGGTCTGCAGAGTCTCAACCTGTTTGAGTGCGTCTTGCAAGTCTCTTCTCAGGGAATTTATCTGCGCACTTTGCTTTCTCTGAGTCTGTATCAGTGTCTCCTTCATATTCTGGAGCTCTGTAATTTTTGTCGTCAAGGATGCCGCTGCGTCTGTTTTCTCCTTGGTGTACTGACTCAAGGGAATGGAACAGTCTCTCTCTCTCACCAGCTCTTGCTCCAGTTTCTGAGCCTTCTCACACTCATTCTCATACAGAGTCACCTGGTATCGAAGCTCCGCCTCCAATGATGCTCTGGTGACATGCAGCATTGCCTTTAGCTCCTCATACTGCTCTGTGGGGACGTACTGGGTATTCAGACGTTCCTGCTGCGCTTGTACCTCTTTAGCAGCCTGCAGCTTTTCTTCCTGCAGCGTTTGCTGCTTCTCCTCAGCATACTGGAGGTGCGTACGCAGACCTTGCAGTTGGTGCTCTGCTTCAAACATTTCCTTGACGTGTTCTGTCAACTCAGAATTTTCATTTTTTAATCTTAAATTTTCTCTTTTTTCAGTCTCTGTACTATTCAGGGCCTCCTTGCAGTCCACCTTCCATTTTTGCACATCTGCTTGGAGGCGAGCTGTCTCTTGGCGTGAGACTTCGATCTCCAGGTTTAGGTTCTGAAGCTCCTTCTGAGAGACTTTGAAATCTAAGTTAAGATGTAGGATAGTTTTCCTTGAAATGTCCAGCTCCTCAGTGAGACTGTGAAGTTCCTTTCTAGAGACTTCCAGTTCTGTGCGGCAGCTGTTGATATCATGATGTGAGGCATCCAGTGCTCTGCGGAGTGTATGAACCTCCTTCTGAGATACGTCTACCTCTGTCCGGACACTGTTGATCTCCTGTTGTGAGGCATTCAGCTCTATGCGAAGAGTGTGCATCTCTTGCTGGAAGACTGTCATCTGCTTCAGTGCCTCCTCATACTTCCGCTTCAGCTTAGCCATCATTTTATCAGATTGGCTCTGCTTTTCATCCATGGCGGTAATAGTAGAGTTTGCAGTATCTAGCTCAGTCTTGAGATCGTCCAATTCTGTCCTGGCCAAAGAGCACATTGTGAGTACAGCTTTCTGTAGCTTCACGTTATTTTCCCATAGCCGATCACAGTCATGCCTGGCAACCTTCAGGGCATCCCCAGGGCTGGTCAAGGGATTGTCACTCACCGGTTCCGGCTTCGCTTCCCTGGGATGGTTGGTTGAGGTTTTTTTTCACTATTAGCACCGGACAGACACTTCTTTGGGGTAAACGACTTCTGCCTTGGGGCTTCTGGATATTCAGTCATCCGCGGGACGACTTCTCCATTTTCTCTAGGCTGCAGGGCATTTCGGACCCCCTTTTCCTCCGCAAGATCTGCGGACGTGTCTGATCCTTCCACGGTAAGTGAAGAACCGCTTTTCTTTTTCCGCCTTTTTGATTTGGATGACACCGACCTTTCAGGGATACCGGGGTCTCCATCTTCATTTGAAATTTTAGCAGCGTCACTGGATCCATCCGGCTTTTCTTGCAACTGACGGAAATATTCGGTGATCCACTGCTCCCGCTCTTTCTCCTGCTGATCATATTCGTCATCAAAGGGAGTGGTCTTTTCGATTCGTGCCGAGTTCAGGCACCCCCACCATTCTTGGGGTGTTTTGTGGGTGTGACTCGGTTCGGGTTCCCCGTAAGAGATGTCTTCCTCTTTATTGGACTGGAAGGGCCACTCTTCCGTGGGGTAGGGTTCATTACAGGAACACTGCATCTTGTCCTCCATTTTTAGGCTATCAGGTGTAATTTTCTTCCTGACCTCAGGAGGCGCTATTGCAGCTGTTGCCACTGTATTTGCTAGAACCCCCAATTGTGGTAGTCCTACAGGTGGCATAGTTTGCTTGTAGAGGTCGTAGCTCTCACAGGCATCTCTGTAGACTTTTTCTTTCTTGGGTAAGTTTTACAATATCAGCAGTACTGTGCATTCATTTTCTCTTATAAGGTATACAAGATGTGCAGTTGCTAGGTAAAAAAGTCTATTTGCTTTACACCATTTACTTGCTAGGTTTAATCTCTCATTAGGTATGCTGAATGTGTAGTTGCTAGGTAAAAACGTCTGTTTGCTTTACACCATTTACTTGCTAAGTCCAATCTTTCTGCTTCAGCAAAATAATGTGATTTTCTGTTTGAGTTCAGTCTCAACTTTGGGTATTATGACATTCACTCTTCACACTTTGGGATATCTTTTACACAGTTCAGCAATTACTTTTTCCCCGGTAGGGCAATTTTACACTCGGCATTTGTTAGCTAAAAATTCCCCTGCTTCAGCACAGTCTTGTATCAATTTTCACACTTTTCTGCATATACTCCATTCACAGCTGGTAGCCCTATGCGGTGTAGCAACCTTTATTTGCAAAATCAGTACCGCTCGTGGGTCACCATCTGTATTCACTGCTTCAGCGAAACTTTTGAAAACAACAAACACCTATCCCTTTTTAAGGGCTGACTCACTTTTTGAACCCTGACTATGGCTGGAAGGCAAAACCCCTATTTCAATGACCATATTACACTTTGTGATAGGCAAATAAGGTTTAGCTGCTTCAGCAGTCTCTCTCCTCTTGGGATTGGGGAAAATAGTCCATCTGTGGTTTTGTAGGTTTCAGTGCAGTGTAAGTTTCCTGCCTGGGTGTGTATCCCTTTAATTCTGATCTCTGCTGCAGGTGAATCTTTGTTTTTGTTGCGCAGGTTTGTTTGCAAGACAGTATGCAGGCAAAAGCACAAAAAAAAAATTCCACAGGCAATCTCCAGCCCTTTAAACTTCAAAAGCCACCTCTCATCCCACTTCTACCACCATATGTAGGAGGACATGTGCAGAGGTACACAATGTAGACTGTTGTAAGGTGAAATCATAACAAGGCTTTATTGTGCCTGTCGCTTAAAACACAGCAAAAAAACAACATAAGCGAAATAGTGAGCCAAACAAAGAAAACCTAACTCTGCTTTGGAGACTATCTACACATGTAGCTCAGCCCTCTCTGACTGGGTTGGTTAGCTAGGCTCTTTTCCAGGCCCAAATCATGGAGACATTTATCAATACACAGACCTAGATAATAGTCTTATACGAAAAAGTCTTATCTGTTAGCTGGGCTGCTGTAGGGGAAGCTTCTCTGCTCTCCTGAATCCGCACCCTTGTGTCCACAGAAAATGTCAGGCTCCAGGTTAGAATCTTGTCCTCTTTGTCTGTGGTCAGCTTGTCACTCAAGACATCTGCCCTTCCTTGGTTCAGCCCAGTTGTGGACTAAGGAATCTCTGCTCTGTCTCCAAAGTTCAACTCAGGTGTGAGCAAAGGAGTCTCCCTTTCTGTCTCAAAAGACAGGCTTTTCTAAGCAATCTAAATCAGGCAGGTGGTGTTAGTTAATTGCCTACCAGCAGTTAACCACCACACTGCTGGATTAGAGGCACATTTGTGAACAGGGATAAGTCCCCTGTTACACTGTCCACTATCTTGTGAAGCATATATTTGTAAAGTTTCCCTGGGTATTATGAAAAGAGGGATGGGATCTACTAAATCTCCACTGACTTGGATACAGGTGCGTTTATGCCTCAGGGGTGTGCTTTGTCAAACATGCACAGATAACCTGCAAGAAAGTAGTATACTGGAGCAGTTATCATTCTTGGGATCGTAGGAGGTCACAGGCACAATGTCATCATATCTGAGTGGGCAGGATGGTATGTTCGGACTGTATAGTATTCTCACCATCTCGGTTTTGCTTGGAGGCACATTGAGGGAGAAGAGGCTTCCTTCAGATGTCATGGTCTCTCTTGTAGCAGTCTATCCACACATGAAGAGACCATCCATGCCTCACCTTATGATCCATCCTCTGTAACACAATGTCACCCACCAAAACACAGCCACACATGACACAACATCAACCACTTACAACTGTTCTCACCCTCCCATCAGCCACAACAGCACCCTCACCCACCAAAACACCCTCACCCACCCACCATCCACAATTACACTCACCCCTCCACAACTCACCCACCACCCTCACCTACCACCCACAAAAACACCCTTCCCCACCCTTAATAATATTTCACTTCCCAACCAACTGCAACAACACATTCACCCACCAAACACCCACAACAACACACTCACCGACCCACAAACTGGAACATCACACACTCCCCACAAACTTGGGACTGTGTCACTTTTACTCTTCCACGGACTGAGCAACTGTGCTGGATGGCTGTACCTATTGACAGCTTGATGAACTTGCTGGAAGAAAGAGTAAATTATTGTATTACTTTTCAGTAGAATACAGTATATGTACTGCATGTATTTAAAGTAAAGATTATTGTAGGGCGTTGTTATACTGTACTGTGTTCAGTTCTCTTGCACTTTGTATTGGACACTGCTTCACTAGTTCTACTCTGTGGGTTTTAGGAGCCTCAACCAGCTGGCACAACTGAAATTCCTTTTTTGTTGCCATCTACAAGTGTTAATACAGACATAAACCTGTCAACCGCTATAGGTACTACAGGGCATGGCAACTGAGAAAGTTTTTAAAAACACACACCTCAATTGCCCATGTGGACATCAAAAAGAAAATAATATCCATTGTCCCTCCATTCTGGGTTGGCATTGCGTGGTAATGGTAACAGATGAAGGCCCATCGGGCGTTATGTACCTTGCAAAAAATGCACTGCACTACTCTGGACTGTGCCAAAAAATATGTAAAGAAATATATTTGTAATGCACATCACCATAATTGAATTGGACAATTGAACCGACACTAAACCTACAGAGAACATTTACCAGCCAGAGAGTGGCAAACATTGAAGCCATGATGGGGCCTGTAACTCGGGAAGCAGGGGGTCCCCAGGGCTGAAATTAATGTAGTTCAGCTCCGGAGACCCCCTGCTTCAATACTGTGTTATTAAAATAAAATTAAAGTTGTGCGATCGCCTATTAAAGGTGCACAGTTAGAGTGACTGAGTTTCACTCTTACTGTGCATCTCTTACAGACAAGTGTAACCCGGAAGTATTCACACAGCTTGAGTCCCATTCAGATGCAGTGACCCCCGCTGTGTTAATCCCGATGGGAAATTACCGATTGCTATGCGGTGGGTCGCGGACTGTCAAAGCATTGCACACGGTTGACAGCCCATTATTGCAGCTGCACGACCATCCTTAGCACTGCATCTGTAAGAATAGTGAGGTCATCATTGAAATATAACTGATAATTTTAGCTGTTAAATGCATGTTTATATGATTAGTGATGTAATCGCTGCTAGAGTATGTAGCGGTCATGTAAAATGGCTACAGTCATCTCTCCTGCTGACAGTAAGGCCTGGTAAGTTGTGGGCATGCCAGCAGTAATTATGGAGGTTTGCCCTCACACCCTGGTGGGGTGCCCTGTGTATGGATGGGAGTAGTCACATGCTCTGACTCCATGGTTAGTGATGTCAGAGGTGTGTCAGCTTCCAGAGTGTACATAAGGCACAGCACTGAGTCTAAAGTTAGTTCTGCCAGAGTTCTGCCAGAGTTCTGCCAGAGTTCTGCCAGAGATCTGCATCCAGTTCTGGGAGGAGTTCAAGTTCAAGTACTAGCCTGAGTTAATAAGAGTTCTAGTTATGTTATAGTAACTGAGAGGAAACGGTGTCCAGGGACCTGGCACAGGGCAGTGATCCCTGCGGGGATAGGGGATCCCTATCTAAGGAGAGATACACCTTTTAAAGGGAGGCACTGACTGCAGAATGAGTGGCTAAGAATATACTGCGAGGGGCAGCTAGCCCACATCAACCAATAAAGATGTTCTCATTCACAAACCCTCTCGTGTACATGTGTGGAGTGAATGTACAGAGAGGAGCACCACGGAGTAGTTCCTCAACAGGATCATGCCCTTGCGGACGCAGGGACCCTGATGAGGTGGAGGCGCTGCACTGGAACTAGGTGAGACTCAGCACACTACCTCAGCTGCCTGTCTGGACGGGTCCTCCCCACACACCATCATGCGGGAGACTCAGGAGTCCTGTTGCCAACAGGTGCACCACCAGACACTACCACACTGTAATGGGGGCCGGTTAGACCACAGGGGCCAATGTGAGAATGGGTGGGTCAGGCCGGTTCAGAAATACCGTTACATTTGGAGGCGAGCTGCTGAGATCAGATCTGTCATCAGGACAGGCTCTAGCTAGGCACACTGGGAAACAGGGAGAGCGTCTGCTGCCACTCTGTGCTGCGTAGGGACGGACCTAGGGGTGGTCAGGGGGCTGACGGGATATTGTCAGTTCGCAGGGACAACCTAGGGGCCTGAAAGGAGTGAGGGGTCTGGAGCCGGGCTATAGCTGACCGAGTCACCTTGAGGCAGTGCTAGTTGGTAGGATGCCAGAAGGGATAGCCTGTAACTTGGTCAGGAATCCTGGAGAGGGTCTGCGCTAGGCTGACCAAGAGAGGTAGACGCCCCAAATACTGCATGGCAGAGCCAGAGTACCTAGCCCATTCCAGACACTTATCATAGGGAGCACAGACTGGGAGGAAGGAGTCACAGCAGACACTGAGAGAGTGAGCCTAGCCTGAGGTAGTGCAAACATGAGTCCAGCCTAGTTCAGGTACACATGTGGTGGTGCATCTGAGCAATCTTTATTGTACTGATGTGGAGGCTGCCCCGCAGAGCGGAGTCCCATGTATGATAACTGTTACGAGAGAATGGAGGATCCGCGTGGTGTGGAGAACACAAAATGGCGACCAGAGGCTGATGGGGAGGGCACCCGTGGCGTGCACCCCACTGAAGAGAAAACTGTCGCCGAATTATCATTAACCAGTCTGCTCTGGAGCGGAGCGAAGGCTGTGGCTGCCCCGTTTTTATCCTGTCTGGGACACCGAGGGGCCACCCTTGAAGAGTGTGAAGAAATTGTAATAATTGGGGGAGAACCCCGCGAGGAGAGCAAACAAAATGACTTTTTGGGCTTAAAAGCCAACCAAAATGGCGGTTCCCTCTTGCTAGGGAAACCGCATGGGACAGTCACAGAGGAAATGGCTGATGCAGAACTTGCCAAGAGCTGGCCGGGAACTGCGCGAACAGCAGAGCCCCGCCCTGATGGGGGGCATGGCGCGAAAGCTATGGCTGCGCCTTCATGGACAGTGACTCACCCGGCCCCTGTGCTGAGTCAACCGCTTAGTCTATGGGACCCTCCCCTGATTTCCACCAGGGGGAGTGACTTTCAACTATGGCCTGTGGGAATGCACCCACTGGGCCCAGGGACTGATATCCAGACGGCGCCACTACAAAAAGTAGTTCCGGCCGCGGAAATGATTTGCAAGAAAGAGGGATATTTTGCACGCAAAGCTGCTGCAAGGAAAAGGCGGGAACTAGCCGCGGGAAAAGAATCCAGCTCTGAGGAGGAAACTGGCGCGAAAACGCAGACCGCGCCTACCAGGACTGAGAGAGGCGCGGCCTTAATTAAGGGGCATGATATTCCCCTGTGGGACCCGCCCATAATTGCAACCCCTGGGGGCGGGTTCCAGCTATGTCAGCGGAAGGAGGAGCCGAAGCAGGAAGTGGCTGGCCCAGAAGCTTCTACCGGTCAGTTGCGAGGAACCACTGACCTGGAGATACCCACACTGAAAGTGGTCCCTACAAAAAGAATGGCCTGCCCCTCCGCTGTGGGAACTATGGTCTCCACTCAGCCCTACTCAGTACCCGGCGGGCTACTAGTAGTAAGGGTGGCTAACACCGAGATGGTGGTCGGGCTCTGCCTACAATGCGGGCTGCCCGGAGGCACGGTCAACACGGCGGCACGTTGCCCACATTGCGGGACACTGTACTTATGGCCTATGCCAATATTTATACCGATACAATCGGCTGACCCCCCGGGGGACCAGGCTAGGCGAGCCGCCGAGTCCCCTGGCGCACTGTGGATAGGACGTGCGAGTCCCGGAGAAAGGGGACTGGAGCCGGTCAAGTCGGCTGGGTCGGCCGCAACCGAGACAGTCGGGTCACCTCCTGACCGTACCGAGAAGGGAGAATACTCGGACGAGGATCTCCGTGAATTAACGGAGGTGACATCGAGGGCCAGGATAGAACCGGGGAGGACGACACCCCGTGGTACCAGCAGCTGTCAGAAAGACAGGACGTCCCCCGCAGATCGGCGAGCCGAGAGACGGAGTCCCTCCGCCTCAGAACGTGGCGGCAACGGACGAGAGACGCCGGCACCCCTGCGGACGGGTAAGAGGAGTCCCTTCACTTACCTTGCCCCAGCAGACGGTGTAGGAGCGGAGAGGCCATGCCAGGCCGCAGGCGCACATGGAGAGACGGCATCACTTCCGGTGAGGACGACGGCGGAGCTTCCGGATGTCGTCATTGAAGAAGAGATCCCGAATGGGGGTCCAACCCACGATGACGGTGTTTCCGGTTCCGGGGAGGACATCACTTCGGGTGGCGACAGCGGAACCCCGAGGAAGAATGCAGCGACGCTTCGGCGATCAGGGGAAGGTCCCCGATCACCTACAAGGCCCAGGAGTTGGATGGGCGATTCAAGGACTGAGGAGGGTGAGATATCCTCATTGGACCAGTCTACGGACAGCCAGGAACGGGTCGTAACCCCGTGGGGTCCAATTTCTTGCCCATACGCCCAATCACACGCCCTAGCTAAAACCCCTGCCCCAATCACACGGTCCCCGGGTTCCCCGCCTAGTTTGGAATCTGTGGACATATCATCAGGGGGAGAAGGGAGACGGACTGGGGAAAGACAGCGCAGTGGCGCTACGGAGGGCGATTCTCGGGTAGGGGGAGAATTGAGAGTGGCCACGACAGCACCCGAGCCAGTGATAAAGGCCCTGGGATCTTCCAGGTGGTCTCTACCGCGATCGGCACGGTCATCGGGGGTATTTTCTATAGATGATGATAGGGAGTCCGGGAGGTCAAATAAATTTAGAGAGAACCGTTGGTGGGCCCCACTATTCGAAGGATACTCCGCCTGGATGGACCGCACTCGGTTCCTCATCCGGCGAGAAGATGTAGTGGATTACTGGTGGGCTGTGGGAGAATTCACACCTGAACAAAGGGATAGAGAGTTGCAGGAGCGGTGGCTGCAGATTGAGCATAGGGAGATAGAACCCATGGGTCCTAGCATCCTATCAGACCCCGTGGACCCTGATGAGCCCCTATCATGGGTGTTACCTGGGAGGGCAGGTAAGGCTGACCTGACTAGGATAAGTAGGGCCGAGAGAACCATAATGGCTCGGTATAAATCATCCCACGGGTTGGAGTACCCGTATGTCCCTGAGCCTCTCATGGATGAGATAGAGGACAACCGGGATAGGTGGCTTAGGGAGGCCATTGAAATGCATTTAGTAGGAAGAGGAAGTGCAGTAGTAGGGAAGAAGGCAGAGGAAAGGATAGAGCACTTAGTGCGTGTATGGGGCATTGGCAGAAACATTTATAAACACAGGGTGACATATAGGCCCGAGAGGGGACTGCCTAGGCACTATCAAGTCACGGTCATAGACATGGGCGGAAGAGAGGTCAAGAAACCTGACCCGAATCACTATTTTTAGGGGGTACTAATACATTACGCGGGTTCGTGGCTGCTGGTCGGGGCGGGCTTGGCGGAATGTACTGTAGTCATTTTTTTGTTATACACCATGGAAATGTACGTGAAGTTAATCTAATTATGTGTTGTATTTCAGTGCTTCCTGGAAAAGGGTATACAAATTTAGGTCCCAGCGAGGTCGATGGGATTCACCAGGGGGAGAATGTAGCGGTCATGTAAAATGGCTACAGTCATCTCTCCTGCTGACAGTTAGGCCTGGTAAGTTGTGGGCATGCCAGCAGTAATTATGGAGGTTTGCCCTCACACCCTGGTGGGGTGCCCTGTGTATGGATGGGAGTAGTCACATGCTCTGACTCCATGGTTAGTGATGTCAGAGGTGTGTCAGCTTCCAGAGTGTACATAAGGCACAGCACTGAGTCTAAAGTTAGTTCTGCCAGAGTTCTGCCAGAGTTCTGCCAGAGATCTGCATCCAGTTCTGGGAGGAGTTCAAGTTCAAGTACTAGCCTGAGTTAATAAGAGTTCTAGTTATGTTATAGTAACTGAGAGGAAACTGTGTCCAGGGACCTGGCACAGGGCAGTGATCCCTGCGGGGATAGGGGATCCCTATCTAAGGAGAGATACACCTTTTAAAGGGAGGCACTGACTGCAGAATGAGTGGCTAAGAATATACTGCGAGGGGCAGCTAGCCCACATCAACCAATAAAGATGTTCTCATTCACAAACCCTCTCGTGTACATGTGTGGAGTGAATGTACAGAGAGGAGCACCACGGAGGAGTTCCTCAACAGGATCATGCCCTTGCGGACGCAGGGACCCTGATGAGGTGGAGGCGCTGCACTGGAACTAGGTGAGACTCAGCACACTACCTCAGCTGCCTGTCTGGACGGGTCCTCCCCACACACCATCATGCGGGAGACTCAGGAGTCCTGTTGCCAACAGGTGCACCACCAGACACTACCACACTGTAATGGGTGCCGGTTAGACCACAGGGGCCAATGTGAGATTGGGTGGGTCAGGCCGGTACAGAAATACCGTTACAAGTATATAACAAGGGGAAAGATATGGACTCATGAGCCCCTCAGGAAGTTGGAAGGTAGTGAAACGTTCAGGGCATAGGAAAAATACAGAGTTCAAATGATCACACAGACAAGATGTCACTAAGAACTGCTTGACCCTGGAATTGACGACACAGAAATGAAGCGAATTGGGTAATCGCCACATAGGGAGCGTTCAATGGAAGAGCTTGTATGATTGGGGGGCGGGGGTGGTGGAGGGGTACTGAGCCTTGGGTGACTGTTAAGCTTACCTTTAAAGATTGTTTGTGAGTGTGATTTGCACTTTTTGAAATGCTTAGAAAGTAAATAGTTTTACACTTTGTTTGTCACTCTTTGTTTCTCCTTTGAGTCCATAAGAAAAATACATTTTGAAGAGCCTAAAACCATCGTTTCACATGTGACTGCATATAATACCTGAACAAGACACAGTTTACTTTAGACATATTGCACTACTTTATACATTTTGAATTGTATATACTTCATGAGAGTGGTGCTCCTGATGCCCAGTAATTCTCTGTGACACACATTGGACAGTCTATTTGGTGGAGCAGCACCTCAAACTAAAGGGTTTGCATTTTAATTATTTGTAATAACATTTACATTTTTAATTTTATCCACTTTTAGTCTCGTGAAGTTTTGTTGTGCTGTGAGTTTTTTGTGTGCATCCTAAATAAATCCCATTAGCAACTAGATGTATCTTATTTAATCCCTTAAAGTTTGGCTAGAGTTCCTTTTTTTTTTTTTTTATGGCGTGTATATAAAACATTTTACAAGACTCACAAAGTCAGAGCCCATTTTCTTTTCTTGATTTGAATGAACAATTGCATATAGTTGTCTTTTATACTCTAATATATAGATGTCACACTGATAAAGTGCTATTTAAAAAACTACGCCAAATTAGACCTTCTATAAGTATTTTCAATATAATGGTAAATGTAACTAAAGTTTAGTGAATGTATTATATTTTTATTTTTTATTGCGCCTACGTAGAACATAATTAATCAAAGTCTCTCAGCTACAAAACCAAAGCAAAAATACTGCATTAGATTTATAAGACAAAATCCCACTGGATGCAATGAGAATGTTTTTTTTCTTTAATTACCCTAATGCAGTTAAATTGCATATCTACTGTATGGACTCTAAGAATAATGTTAATTAATTTTCTTTATTCTAAAGAGAATGTATTTTTATTCTATGAAAAATAGGCTTTTCATTTCAGTTGAAATACTGGAACACTGCAAGGGGCCTATTCTAGTAGCTCCGAATCGTAACAAATTGCTTCTAAAGTACACTTTATAAGCATATTTTCATGTTATGCTATTTTGTAAGCCTTTTTTACTTGTCCAAACCATGCGAAAAAGGCCTTTTTATAATCGTTTTCATTCTGGCAGTGCACATCCAGGAGGAATGACTAAAATCAATTTTTTGGCAAACTTGCTGTATTCTAGTACCTACAGAAAGTGTAAAAGGCTAAGGGGCTTATTCTCTTTATTTTTATTTATATTTATTTATAAAAATGTTTTACCAGGAAGTAATACATTGAGAGATACCTCTCGTTTTCAAGTATGTCCTGGGCACAGAGTTATAAAAAATACATGGTTACATTAAAAGAACAGAGATTATACAGTGAATTTACAGACATTTCATAGGACAGATAGAGTTGGAAAATTGGGTACAGGGGATAAAGGGCATATGAGTTTCAGATAGAAATAGAGCATCTTTAACATCACTGTAACATATTCTGTAATCTCCGCTAGAGCTGTACCGAGCGATCTGCATGGAAAGCTCCATGGACCTCAGCTCGGCCAGGAAATCAACCCCCACCTCCACCTCCACCTTACCTTTCCTGGCTGCACAGACAGGCTCCAAGCACTTAGTAGGTCCGTTAGTATGCAGACAGCATACATCATGGGAGTGGACACACAACTCCCTATCCGCCTTCTCCCAAAGGGATGCACACAACACCCGCAAAGATCCATTGCTTCCCCATCCAGAGAATATACAGCAACTTCCTCTGGATCTTTCTGATGAATTCAGAGGTCGGACTCATGGCTATCAGCTGGTGCCACAGCTGACTGGCCACAAGCTGGTTGTGAGGGAAAGCATTTAACAGATACACCCATGACCCCAGACGAACGATGACTCATTCTTTAAGATCACTGAAGTTGTCTGGGGCCAGGTTTTCTGCAGTGGACAGATAGACACCCAGATACTTGAGAGATTCACTCTGCCATGATATATTAAAAAATGTGAGAGGTAAGGAGTGTACCTGTAAGAGACCTACTAAAAAGGCTCGAACACTTGGATCAGATGATCCGAGCTGAAGAGGCTGCTGTGCAGACATCTTGGCACACTCCAGATCAACTGGGTCATGGGTCACAAGGAGCATGTGATCAGCATAAGCTGAAGGGACTACCCATATCTTGGGCTCCCGCAACAACAATCAGCAGAAGAAATGCTCAATGGCCAGTTTGTACAGTTGTCCGGATAGGGGACATCCCAACCAAATGCCAAAGGTGCTGTGAGGAACCAATTAATCTTCACCAGACACTCTGCAGAGGCATAAAGCATCTAGAAAATACCCACAAATTGTGTGCCAAAGCCGAGCACCTGCCAGGTCTGTATGATTATTGGTGATCTATCCTTTAAATTACTTCTCCTGTTCTAAGGACAAGAAGAAAAGTGACAAACCCATACTCTGAGCATAGTGCAGCAGGTCCCAGACTAGAAGTATATTATCACGAATGGTCCAGTCTGGGACAGTATAGACTGGTTGGGGTGAATCAACTCTGCTAGCATGGATCTCGTCAAGAGTGCTTTGGCTCCGATTTTATAGTCTGTGCTGAGCAGCGAGAGCAGTCAATAGGTAGAGATTTTGTGGAGATCCCCCTTCTTCGGCAGCAGAGACTGTCCACCAACATGAAAGGGGCATCTCACCAGTCTTGATGGCTTCTGCCAGGATCTCGTTGAAATCAGGTCCCAGCGTCTCCCAGAAAAACTGCAAGAACTCTGCATCACATGAGATGGAGAGCTACAGAGAGCATAGCCAGAGTGAATGGTAACTCAAGCAACTCCCTTCCACCCTCCCATAAGACCCTACATGTGATTGGCTGGATGGACTCCAGAGAGAAAGAAAGTCTACATAGAACCTCTGGCTGTGTCCCGGATCCTCTCGCGGCCCATCAGTGGGGAATTGTCGTCTGCCAGTAATTAGGTGAAATGTTTATGGTTCCCCTCTTTTTCTCCAGCATGTAGAAGAGGCGTGACCCACGAACCATCTCCTGGACATGGAAACACACATATACCCCTGATCTCACTGCTCTTCCAAGTCTTAGGGTGTGCCCTTCCTCTCTACGTAAGCACTCTGCAGGTATTGGTCCCCTGATGCAGACAGCCACTTCTCGAGATCGAGCATTTACTCCTTGAGGGCGTCAATCCCAGCATTGGCTGTCTGCTAGCACCTTTGGCATACTCTGACACTCGATGCACAGGCGAATCTTGCCCATATCTGGCAAAGTCCACCCTGCAACCTCTCCAGGCTGTCCAAAACTCCTGCGATCATCCAACATTGCAAACCCTTTGTCCTATAACAATGTATTGTTGAAGTGCCAAGAGGTGGCCGAGGGAGCGACTGCTAGTAGCACCACATCACAGATGCACAATTGTGGTCTGAGAACTTCGCCAACCTAATGGCACAGGAATGGACTCGCAACAGGCTGTAGCTGGATAAGTACAGACTTTCGTTCCAGACCAGGACATTCTTTCACCCCACACCCTAACATTGGTGAATTTAGTGATGCCCCGGAATGTTATTCTTGCCAGATGTCTACCAGGGCATTGCGGACAATAATTTCCTGCGGGGTCGACATCATTCCGATCCAGAGCCTCGAGGGTGCAGTTGAAATCCCCCCCGAGCACCATGTATTCATCCATGTCTACTGTCTCCAGGTATTCAGAAAGTCTGGAAAGAACTGTATTCTCAAGGATCCTGTGGCAGGAGCATGCCGGTACATGGTTAAGAAATTAAACATGCAGTCATCGTGCCTGAACCTGACATGCCTGGAACAACAGCTTTGGCAAGCAGTAGCTCTGACTGAAAGGACTCTAAGAACAGGGTTGCCACCTTACTAGATGACATCGTGAGGTGGCTGAAGAAGACCTTACCTTGCCACTCCAGATGACAGATGGTTTCAGCCTTCGGAATGGTAAGGGTTTCTTGCAGGAGGCTCACAGAACTCTCTCCCTTCAGTAAAATGGAGTCTACCTGGAACCTGCAAAACCCATGTGTCAGGATCTCCTAGACATCCTGCTTAGCCGTGGTTTCTTCTTTGTCCACCGGGTGTGCTGCTGCCTTCTGTGTGCTCTGGGGTTCCTCTGTCTGTCTTCTTGTTGCTCCTGTGTCTGTCCTTTTATAGCTTCTGCTTCCTGTTTGGTTCATTGCCTTTGTTTAGAGTCAGACTCCTATGCACATGCTTCTGTCTCTGATCCTGATCTGTTCCTGTACCAGTCCTGTATTTGATTTTGATCATAGTAAAGGCCCTTGCTGGTAATCTGGCTTGTCCCTGTTTAGTCCCTGCTTCCCGGTCTCAGTCTCTGCTCCCAGACCTGTTCCTGCTCCCCTGTCCTGTTCCAGTCTCCTCGTTGCCGACCTCTGCTTGTTACCTGACTACGCTATCTGCCGCCTGCCTCGGACCTCTGCTTGTTACCAGACTACGCTATCTGCTACCTACCTGGGACCTCTGCTTGTGACCCCTACTATGCTCCTGCTGTTCCGGCCACCGAGATCCTACCCGCCACAGGAGTCTCCCGTGACACCGTCTCAACAGCCATTGACATTAAGCGTACTTATGCGCAAAGCCATTGATAGGCGTTTATCTTGTGATTCCTGCAGACACTCAGGGTGCTGAACCCTGAGTCACTTTGTTGGCTCACAACAAGTGGTTAAACTTCTGGGCGCATATGGTCATGGCTCCAGTAGTTTCTTATCATGTGGTTGTCCCTCATATATTCTGTGAGAGAGTGGAGAATGAGTGAGGCATCCTTCCACCTCTCGAGGGCCAACTGCACCTTCATATTTCTCTGCCCATAGAGGTTACTTTCCTAAGTGCTCAGATAATGGGGTTCAATGGGTCCACTAACTTCAGTGTGCCAGGTAACCCCTCACTGAGCCCCCACTCTCCCAGCTTCTCTTGGCTGAGGATCTCAAAAATCCCACATTTTCCTGCAAGGGCTAATCTCCTCAGCCTTATGATGCCACCACTTTGGTGTTTTCAAGGGGGGATCCATTGTACCCTCTACTTGTGACACAAGGGTAGAATGTTCTGGGGTATCTAATGGCTGTTGGGTGGATGTAGTGACCTTCTGAGTGACTTTTGGGGCCACAGAGGCAAGCAGTGTCATTCACGATTTTGAAGTCATCCGAATTGGAAACAGGCATGCACCCCTTTAGCACGGTGGGTTCCAGAGTGGATGATTGCAAGAGACCTGATAGTGACGTGCAGGTTGAATCAAGCAGGAGTATGTATGAAGCGCAGCAGATGCAGCAAACCGGCATGCTCCCTGGTGAAGTAGTCAGCAAATGGAGATTCCATGGAGTGAAAAACCGGTGCACAGCCAAAAGAAGTAGCAAGAGTTGGACTAAGTGACCATAGAAAAAGTTTTATTAACTGAAAAAGCATGACTGTAGAGTCCTGGCAGATCCTCTAATGCGTTTCACACAGCAATTCTTGCTGCTTCTTTTGGCTGTGCACTGGTTTTTCACTCCGTGGAATCTCCATTTGCTAAGGGTTCTAAACTTCTTCTTCCTGGGGGGCGATTACCCATGAGAGGGTGCTACTATCTCTCCGGCGGAAGTTTCCTTCTGCTAACCCGCACCTTTTAAAGGTGCTTATATTGGAGGTATCTGTGACGTCAGCGCGCGCACTTCCTGTGTGTGCCAGCATCAGAGAGCACCGGCGTGGGACAGTGGCGTGGGAGAGTGAAGGAGGCAAGCCAGCAGCTGGGGAGATAACATGAGGCCCGACTAGCACCAGCACAGTGAGGGAGGCAGCAGCTGAGGAGCAGCAACCTGCAGACGGAGGAGAGACGTAAGTAGATGTGGAAAGAGCCGCAGGTTGCCGACCCCATGGATAGGAGATTGAGGCTGCAGTTATCAGCCCAGTTATAGGATATGCAGCTTCTGGGAGGAAAAAATGGTTATAAGCCACCAAAATGAACCCCAGACTCCCTACAAAACAAATACAATATTCCTCTAGTATTTCCACAGCAAAATATATCAAATTAAATTAAATTTGTAAACAATAAAACAGTTTTTTAAATAATTGTTTGGGAGCTCTTAGCAGGAGGATGAGGACTTCCTAACTTAATAGTATCTCCAGTTGTATATATATCCCCTCAATCCTCCACACAAATTAGGGATAGATGTCTGTGCTGAAAACGGAACATACCTGGGGTACCCTGGGAGATATGCTAATGTCAAAGTATATTTAAATAAGTCACACATCCTACAATATATCCTTAAGACCAATCAGTTTATAGGCCCTTGTGATGAAGCGGATACCAGTGTCAGACTCAATAGAATTAGAACCCACAACCATGCCATTCAGGGCAGCAGTTCTATCATTGAAATAACCCAGATGCTGAGAAATGCTGTTGTCACACCATACTGTGATGTGTGACTCATTTAAATATACTCCTCCTCCACCACCATAGAAAAGCCCTATATCAGGCTTTGGAAGGAGTTAGCACCACCTTCAGGTTATTTCGCTTCTTAACAAAGTACAAATTGGGCGGTCTGTCACTTTTTGTAGAAGTGATTTGCAATAGAGAATACAAGCATACCCCGGTTTAAGGACACTCACTTTAAGTACACTCACGAGTAAGGGCATATCGCCCAATAGGCAAATGGCAGCTCGCGCATGCGCCTGTCAGCATGTCCTGAACAGCAATACCGGCTCCCTACCTGTACTGAAGCTGTGCGCAAGCGGGGAGACTATAGAGGCTGCTACAAATGCGTTATTTACATCAGTTATGCACGTATATGACGATTGCAGTACAGTACATGCATCGCTAAGTGGAAAAAAGGTAGTGCTTCACTTTAAGTACATTTTCGCTTTACATACATGCTCTGGTCCCATTGTGTACTTTAATGCAGGGTATGCCTGTACCGTTTTTTCACACATTTCATACCACTTTTTGTGAACATACCAAAACGTGCGATATTGTAATGACAAATTCAGAGCTACAAATGAATAAAGATCATAATTCTCTACATGCTCACTCAATAATTTCCCTCCCGATATAGCGGTTTGCTACTAATTGTAAATTACATTAGTTCACTTTGTTCCTAGGTGGGATTGCCCTGTGAAACATTCTTGCTACTAGACTTGTTTATTCCTTGTCTCTAATCCGTATCCAAGGAGTAGGTAATAATTTAAAATGGGAGGTAAATAGTAATAAAGTCTGTAAATAAATAAAATAAGTAGCTTTTAAAGTTTTGCTCGTGATTGTCAAATACTCTATGCTAATAGTGTTTCCATTATCTTACAAATTATACTATGTGCACTTTTTGACACTGCAATAGAGGCTTTTAATTATATGCGTATGCAGGAAAATTGGTGTGGTTAATGCAAATTTTGAGATCCTCCCCCAGGACAATGCTGAAAATGAAGGCACATTAAATAAAGCACAATTTAATGAGCTTAATAAGATGCAAGTTTGCTTTGGTATTTACTGTCAAGATGAATCTTTCGGTAAAAGAAAGGCAATCAGCTCATTTTACCATATGAATGGTAAAATAAATGATTACTAAAAAATGATTTTTCATACTGAATAGACTCAGAAATGTCATTACTACACAGCTGTATAAGAAATTATAATTCACCTTCTAGGAATTGGGTACCCTTTGTATACTCATTCATCACTGAGACATGTCAGGGGCTCCCAGCACTAAAACTAGGGCAAAAAAAACTACACCAGATTGATGAACGAAAAACTGTCACATGTAAACCTATAATCTAGAACAAAGCAGGAGCGCATCTCTCGTGAAATATGTGGGGGAAAAAAACATATAACACAAAATAGTGCAACACAGTATATCAGAGACACAAAAAACAGAGACCAGCATCAAATGCACTCAGGCGCTTCAAAAGTGGGAGACTGTTTGTGCTTGTGCTGCTGGCGACTATAAACTAACAACGCTTGTACAATGTACATTTTGTGAATACATAGATTCTATCTTTCCCAGATACATGAAGTGGTTTATAGAATTACACTATGTTGGTATTCTATCTTTTTCAAACCTGAACGCGCTGGAGTTATTTCTTGTTCCTTGCTTATACCATCACCTGAACTCCTGCTGCTGGTCTTGAATGCTGAAAAGATTTCTGTGTGTGAGTGCATTTGATGCTGGTTTCTGTTTTTTTCGTGTGTGTTTTTTATATACTGTGTTGCTCTATTTTGTGTTATATTTTTTCCACATATTTAACACCAGCTGCGCTCCTGCTTTTGTTCTGTATGCGTGTTTTGACCATGGAAAGGGTTTTTTTTTGGAGCAGCACTTCAAAATTGAAATGGGTTGTATTTTACATTTACCTCCTAATTATTTCGCTCACTTTCACATGCACTTTAAATAAGTTGTGCTGAAAAACTTCTGTTTTCACATTGAAACCTACTGTGTAGCATTTTCTTGTTTTATAAATCTGATGCAGTAATTTTGCGTACATTGTGCCCTGATTGTGCAGCCGGGAGACTTTGATAAATAGCCGTGAAAATTCTTAAACCACTTGCTCAACTCACTTTCACAAACATCCAATAACTTTGGGGGTCATTTATCAAAGTCGACCTGCTGCAAAACCAGGGCCAAACTGGTACAACAACACTGCACCAGATTTATCAATGAAGAAAACCCTATTGGTTTCCATTGACATGGTTTTCCTTTACAAATCTTGTGCACTAGTTTTTGCCACAGTTTTGCAGCAGGGAGGCTGCTAAATGACCCACTTTAACATAGCGTTAAATATACAGTAGAAGGCATCCTCAGTAGTAAATCATGCAGCACATGGAGCCTAACTCTTACAGTAATATAAAGTAAACAGTGCTTCGGACTCGCATGCCTTGACACCTACCATTCTTTTTATATGTGCAACCTATACCCCTATTGAATATTCTTTGAGACTACTTTCCCATGTCAGGTTAATAAAAAGCTTCATTAAAAAGAATGAAGGTTGGAGCCGCCCTAACATGGAAAAGCAGCTTCACGGCGTACTGAATTGTCTCAAAAGCTTTGTAGGCTGTGAAAAGTCTTTACCAATCTGTAGTCATATTGACCTTCGAGCATGGTCCAGTTCATAGGAAAAACCATGGCAAAAGAAAACAAATGAATACAATTTAACTCAAGGAACAGATTAATGAATCTTTTTTCGTTGTTACTGGTAGACTTGTCAAATTTAGATTAACACCTATTTTGTAATGTACAGGTAGTCATTTATAAAATGTATGAATTGATAATACATCAATAAATTGGTATCATATTCACGATAGGCAGCTGAAAAGAAATACCATAAGGTAACCACGAGAGGATTGATTTCATAAGTTTTTTTTGTAATAACATTTGTCATTCTTGTACATCAAATTTGTGACAATTTTATGTATCAACAATGCAAATTCTCACCAAACCATCCATAACCTTTTTTTTAAAACCTAGTTTTAAAGCCGTATAAGAATTTTCCCAAATTAAAAAAAAATTTATGAAAAAGAATTGCTGAGGTGTTTGAAAATGAAAAGTTAGTTGTTATTTGACCAAAGGAATGTAATTATGAGATGGATACTATTGCAGCTCATCAAATTACTATTTTATTAAAGTGCATCTAGAAGAAAAACAGTGCTGCAAAAATAACACATATACAGTAAATGAACTATTGCATAATATTAGATAATATATAGAAAGTGGCACACCGTTACAAAGGATAAGGTATTCTCTCAATGGTGCTCACCCTTGTAAATCCTGGGGTCTCAAAGCTGGATCCCAAGGTATACAAGTAGTAGTACAGCTCAATCCCCTTATAAACACTGTGCTTGGGGTCCAAAGAATCACATCGTGTTATAAGCGGATCACGTTAGAAATAATGTACAATTGTATGCATTGTACAATAAAGTATTTAAGATACCAATAATCGTGTTGTAAAGTATTCATAAATATGAAAATTGGGAGCCATGCTTGCATCGCGTTATAAGCGGATTCGTGTTGTAACGGATCGCGTTATAACAGGGTTGAGCTGTAGTTGTGTAGGAAGTACACATAAATCAGAACGGTAAAAAGCTTTCTCTGGTTTAATCCATAAGTAGAGCAGGTACTTCTGTACAAACATAATGTGACATTTTAAGGCACAGACACCTTTTTTTCAGACCCTACACTTGTATTAACTTTGTTAAAAGCAAATATAAAATACTCCTACGGGGTTAATCAGTCACCCATTACCACCACCTGTGAGACATGCAGAGGAGCAGTTTCAACTTTCACACTTCCTGATTGCCGTCTGACATCATTGCACACTCGGACAATCGTGGTCGGACGTCGTGGTGACACGATAACGTCGCATAACTAAGCAACATGGAGCAGGAAATATATACAATCACACGGACACTGGTGCTGGTTTCCAAGGTAGTTCCTAGCTCTACAGCAAGCAGCCTGTACAACTTTTCACAGTGCTAACACAGGTGATTCCTGTGTGCTTCCTTCACAACTACTACCGTACTACTTGCATTTCTTAATATTGTCAACGTTGACAAAGTCATTTTTATTGATTTGATTAAAATGAAGGAATATACTGATTGCTTTGATGGGGCAGTTATATTGTGTTATATTTTCTATGGTTTTGGCAAGATGTTCCAGTCCAAAAAACCTGTTTGGCAGAGTGTGCATGAGTCACATCATGAATCCCTGCAAAGGGAACTGCATGTGATAATACCCATGTGCATTACCGTACTATGAACATGGAACTAACTATGATCCAGAGCGATTACAATATTCCTTGGCGAATACTGGCATTTGAGATCCAGGGGCATGATATTTATGTAGGCAGTCTGTGCCTTTTACAGTAGCTCTGAGGTATGTTGGGCAGAAATTCAAGGTGCAAGGTCTAACGGAGTGCTCACCACAAACAAGGCGTGACCGCAGGGCCGAGGTGGAGATTGATATAAACACCAACCTCTAGCCACGTGGTCGAGGTAGCCGGGTCGGGATTGGAGAGGTAAGAATAGTCAGAGGTACTTGCCAAGGTCGGGGTTGGAGAGGTACGAATCATAGGAGGTACTTAGCCGTGGTCGGGATTGGAGAGATACAGATTGTCATTGGTAGCCGGGGTCAGGAGTATAGAAGAGAGGAGTCCAGAGAAATAGCTGAGGTCAAAACAGAGGAGCTAGGAAGCGGAGTACAGGACAAGACTGTGGAGGCAAGACAACAGTGAACACTGAACACATACAAAGGTTTATGCTCAGCTGATTTGCCAGTGGGCTGGCTGAGCATATATAGGACACAGGTACCAATGAGGAAGCAGACACGAGGTGGCGTGTCAGTAAGACTGACCGTGATAGGCTGATAGGGTGCAGGAGACAGAAATGGGGAGGATCCCTGAAGAGGTGATGCGGCTTGTGCTTGCGCTGACCATGCACCGCGTGTATGCGCTGCGCCCCGATGACATGGCCACATGGGGGGAGTCTGAAGGCGGGACCAGAGAGGGTGGTATTTACATCCTCGTGGGATTCACGCGCGCCACTAGTATGGCGGATGGTCCAAGGAGAAGGGAGAGAAGCGTCACGGATGACGGAAGAAGCGGGGGCCCGATCACAGGTTGGGGCACGTGCCAAGTGCGCCGAGTGTGTCGCGGATCACGGATCCTGACACAAGGTGAGTAAAACACTGTTCATGATAAGGATAACTAAAATGGTTGTTCCCATGGACATCCAAAAATTGTCCTCCACATCCTTGGGGAGTGAGTGTAATGTCCTGCTTGGCAAGAAAATGATGACCCTCAGAGAAAAGGTGGAGATCCCGGTAGTCCCCAATGACCCCGTGAAAACTATGACAACTGCAACTTGAGTGCTGATGTCTGTTATCTGCAGCATTGCCATAAAACTCACGGAGCCCACTGGAGTGGGGTCAACAGTTACACCTGCCTGGGAGGCACTGCAGGAAGAAAAATCAGCAGACTTGGAATAGTGAGCCAGCAAGGTAGTTTAGATGTGCTGGCTAAGGATGGCCCCATCTGTGTCAGGCCTGAGGACTTCATGCTCAATGAGGTTGTTTTTTTTGGAGGGGGGAGATGTACTGCAAGAGAATCCAGCTCCCAGAGATACTTTGGCTACAAGAGAATATACTGTTTTTTTTTCTAAGTGTGCCTCCCCACTGAAACCGGACCCTGTTTAGCCATGCTGAGCACTGTATTTGGCAGTGTGCCCGGGAAACATGATGGTATGGCTGCCCATATGTCCCAAATATATAATGAACATTGCTCAGCACTTCCGCATGGACTGAGTCTGGCACATAGTCAAGAAAAGGTACATACTACTGACAATGAGCTGCTCAACATTCGGCCAACTCGAGTGGATAGGCTAATATGGATGTTGCATATGGGTGCAATGTGTATAAGGACAGAATAGTGTAAATTGACAAATATAGTCAGAAATAGGTGCATTATGTAGAAGTACCTGATGGGAGGTGAGAAATGTAAAAATAAAACCTGATCCAGCACATTATTTTTATGGGTACCCCTCTGAATATAAAACCCAGAGTATGTTTACTGCTCAAATTTATGTTTTGCAAGGTTGAATACTGAGTGTGAGTGATGTTTTAAAGTAATTAAACAGCATTGTTTAATATTATATGAAGATGTACAATAATGCTGCATGTTTTGTGTGGGTAATTATGTGCCCACAGTTACCAAGGTAAATGTTAGTAGGACAACTTTGTTTTAAAGCAGGGGGATAATGTAGCCCCTCTCATTTGACTTCCAATTGTTAGGTTTGTAATATCAATAATGGGTTATAATGTACCCTGGGGGTTAGGCCCATGATGTGCTGTAAATTACACCCCTAATTATTCTCCTTATGGGATAACTAAAGTGAATAAATGGGATGACTGCTCCCCTCTGTGGGCAACCCAGGGTAAACACTTACAGGTGTAGCTCTCCTCGGAGGGCTACATAGGGTTAACGTCTATAAGGATAATCATGGATTAGAAATTACTTATCATGGCCCTACTGACAGGATATGATATGTAAAGGGATGGAAGGAGTTATGCACCTCTCTATAAAAGAGCTCAGTTTCCTGAGTTGGAAGTTCTTCCAGAATTCTTCAGTTTATGAGTTGTATGTATGTCTTTATTTATATACTGTAGCGCCATTAAAGTACATAGCGCTTCACATTAGTAATACACATGACAATCATATAAACAACAAATAACAGATCATGGAAATAAGTGCTTCAGACATAAAAGTAACATTTCAGAAGAGGAGTCCTTACTCCGAAGAGCTTACAATCTAATTTGTAGGTAGGAAGAATGTACAGAGACAGTTGGAGGGCATTCTGTTAAGTGCATCTGCAGGGGGCCATGCTTTATGTATCATGTGTATATTATTATCTACTGTGCTACTCATATGCTTCTTTAAGCAAGTGGGTCTTAAAGGTGGATAGAGAGGGTGCTAGTCAGTTATTGAAGGGAAGGGCATTCCAGAGGTGTGGGGCAGTCAGTGAGAAAGGTTTAAGGTGGGAGAGGGCTTTAGATACAAAGGGGGCAGAGAGAAGGCATCCTTGAGCAGAACGCAAGAGTCGGGATGGTGCATAGCGAGAAATTAGGGTTGAGATGTAAGTGGGGTTGGGAGAATAGTGTAAAGCTTTAAAAGTGAGGAGGAGAATTGAGTGCGAGATGCAGGATTTGATAGGAAACCAGGAGAATGATTTCAGCAGTGGAGACGCTGAGACAGATTTAGGGAAAAGTAGAGTGATTCTGGCAGGAGCGTTTAGGATAGATTGTAGGGGAGACAGGGGAGAGGCAGGAAAGCCGTACAGAAGGAGGTTACAGTAATCGACGCAAGAGAATGAGGTCCTGAGTCAGAGTTTTAGAAGTCGAGCAACAGAGGAAAGGACGTATCTTTGTAATATTGCGAAGGAAAAAAGCGACAGGTTTTAGATACGTTTTGAATGTGAGAGGAGAATGTGAGAGAGGAGTCGAGTGTGACCCCTAGGCAGCGTGCTTGGGCTACTGGGTGAATGATAGTACTTCCAACAGTAATGTGGAAGGAGGTAGTAAGGCCAGGTTTGAGAGGAAATATGAGGAGCTCTGTTTTTGCCATGTTAAGTTTAAGTTGGCGGAGGGCCATCCAGGATGATATCGCAGAGAGACATTCAGAAACTTGGGTCTGTACATCAGGTGTAAGGTCAGGGGTTGAAAAGTAAATTTGTGTGTCGTCAGCATACAGATGCAGCAACGATTATCCGAACACTTGCCTTTGAAAATCTGGGGCAATCTCCCAGTAATGATGCAACTATTCTGTGACATTTCTGCAAACCGAATAATGGCCCATCGGATTAACAATGCGGGGGTCCCTGGCAGTCTCATTCAGTTTGAATGGGACTGCCAGGGACCTCCGCTGTGTTAATCCGATAGGCCATTAATCTGTCTGCAGAAATGCCACAGAAATGTTGCAGCATTACTGGGTATTGCCCCAGATTTTCCCAAGCAAGTGTTCGGATACTCGTGGCTGCATCAGTAGAGGTGATATTTAAACCAAAGAGATTTGGTTTGATCTAGAGAAAGTGTTGTGAAAGCGTAGAAATAAAATCAATGAGTCAAGGGTTCAAAGTATCAACGTGAGTTTATCTTGCACCAAGGTACAATTGAGAGAAAAGAATTCAAAAATGAACTCATGCCTCTCAAAACATATTGCTTGGTATCACATTTTTATACATTTCAAAATGAGTAATATGCCCTTTAAGGGGGCTGGCTTAGAGATAAAAAACAATATGATGACATACAAAAATACATATTGATACATAAATATGCTTCATATGCTATATTCTTATCCTATAATTACCATAATGTGGGCCTCTTGACCTTCTGACTTTAAGGAGTAACCCTGTTTAGCCCTGTGTGTACTGTATCTGTCAGATAACAGAACCTAAGGTCAGCAGAAATATCTAAGGCAGGAAAAACCTCTTACGAATGTAATTTCAATTTCTTTCATGACTCGTAGGAATTATACAAGGGCAAGTTACATCTAGGAGCGATACACTGCAGGATCTCAATCATCCACAAATCATATGCAAATATACATATATTCAAACACTCAAAGTGGCTACTGCGCCAAAATGGAGGTGATGATAGTCTGTCTTCATATAGCCTGAGCCACACACATTATCTCAATCTTCACAGTGTGTACAGAGAAAAGAGAAGACGTCCCAGGACAGAGCCCTGGGGTACCCCACAGAGAGATCTGCTCTTCCTTCTCTTACCGTGCATCCCAAAACTGGAACAACCTACCGGATACTCTCACATCCACCACCAGTTTTAGTTCTTTTAAAACTAAGGCTGTCTCACATTTTAATCTGGTCTGTAACGGTTACATAAGCCTATAATATACATCTTCTCTAACTGTGCATGCTTAAAAGTCTATGATTAAAAAGAAGAGTGTACACTTAGTAGGTATAATGTATACCCTGTTCATGTATGTAACTGTATTTGTAACCATGTATTATTTGTCATATTAACTATGTCCAGGACATACTTGAAAACGAGAGGTAACTCTCAATGTATTACTTCCTGGTAAAACATTTTATAAATAAATAAAATAAATAAATTGATAGAGGAGGTGTTAGCAGAAGAGACACTGAAAGTACGATGGGAGAGGTAAGAGGAGATGCAGTATTAGAGCTTTGTTCCAAATACCAAGAGTATGGAGAATGTGAAGGAGAAGAGGGTGGTCCATGGTGTCAAATGCTGCAGAGAGATCAAGTAATATGAGCAGAGTGTAATGACCTCTGTCTTTGGCAGCATTGAGGTCATTAGTTATTTTAGTAATGGCTGTTTCAGTCGAGTGAGCAGTGCAGAAGCCAGATTGTATAGGGTCTAGGTGAGAATAGGTTTTGAGAAAGTGGAGCAAGCGAGAGAATACAAGATGTTCAAGGAGATTAGAGGCAAAAGGCAGGCGGGAGACAGGTTGATAGTTAGAAAGACAGGTAGGGTCAAGCTTGCTGTTTTTGAGTAATGGTATAACTGTTGCATGTTTGAAGGAGGAGGGAAAGGTACCAGAGTAGAGGGAGGAGTTAAACATGTGTGTGAGCATAGGAGTTATAGTAGGAGCAAGAAGTTTTAGGAGATGGGAGGGAATGGGGTCAAGAGGGCAGGTAGTATAGGGAGAAGAGGAGATCATCAGTGACACATATTTCTCTGAGACAGCAGAAAAAGAGTCAAGGAAGGCAGGAGGAGAGTTGGAAAGGGTGTAGGATGGAAGGAGGAAACAGAGGGGATGTTCTGAGGTATGGATTCCACCCCTTCCTTAAAATAGTCAGCAAAATCCTGAGGTGAGTTGGAGGAAGAAGAAGAGGCAGCAGAGAGTGGTTTGAGTAGAAAGTCAAAGACAGAGAAGAGTCGACATGGGTTAGACTAATGCATGTTGATTAGTGAAGAAAAGTAGGTTTTTTAGCCTGAGAGGGGGCAGAGTTGAAACAGGACCGCATAAATTTGCGAGAGTGTGATATTTCCTCCAGAGGCGTTCAGAGGAACGAGTGGAGGAACGCAGCATGCGCATGTGGGAATTTAGCCAGGGTCTGGGGTTAGAAGGGAGAAGATGGCAGAGAGAAAGCGGGGCACGTAGATCAAGAGAGGAGGATAAGGCAGAGTTCCTGGTCAGGTTGGCAGGGTCTGGAGCAGAACTGAGAGAGGAGAGGGAGGAGCGTAAACTGGAATCAAAGGCTGGAAGGTTAATAGAGTGCAGGTTTCTGCAGAAACAAGGGGTAGATGGAGATGGAAAAGGGCAGAAGCCAGAGAGAGAGAGAGAATGAGATGAGGTTATGGTCAGAGAGAGGAAAGGGGGAAATGGAGAAATCAGAGAGAAAAGTTTTTTTAGTGAAAACCAGGTCTAGGTAGTGGCCATCCTTGTGGGTGATGGCTGCAGTCTACTGTTGAAGACCAAAAGAAGAGATTAGAGAGAGAAAGCGGGAAGCTCATGAAGAGAGGGGTCATCAATGTGGCAATTGAAGTCCCAAGGAGAATAACAGGGGAGTCTGATGAGAGAAAGAGAGAGAGCCAGGATTCAAAGTGAGAGAGAAAGGCAGAAGGGCGATTAGTAGAGGTAGGTGGGCGATAGCTGTCCGCCACGTGGACAGGGAAAGGAGAGAAGATCTGGACAGTGTGAGCCTCAAAGGAGGGAAAAACAAGAGAGGGAGGAATAGGAAGGGTTCGGTAACGGCAGAGAGAGGAGAGGAGGATCCCCACACCTCCACCCCTGCCATCGGGGGAGGAGTGTGGGAGAAAAAAGGCCACCATAAGTGAGGGCAGCTTCAAGAATAGTCAGAATGTGAGCTAGGTCTCAGTTATAGCAAAGAGGAGCAGAGAGTGAGAGAGAAAGAAGTCATGCACAGATAGGCACTTGTTAGAAAGGGGGCAAGCATTCCAAAGGGCACAGGAGAAAGGGAGAGGAGGGAGGGTGGCAGGGGATGGGTATGAGGTTGGAGGGGCTGACACAAGAAGGAGCAAAAGTTGCATTTGGCAGGCGAGGACAAGAGCATATAGAAATAAGGCAGGGACCAGGATTGGAAGATATATCCCCAGAAGCAAGGATAGAAGGAGAATGTGTGAGGATGATTTGTAGGGGTGTGTTTTAGTGCAGGTGGTATAGCTGTGTAGTGACAGAGGGCTCAGGTAAGAAAGTAGCTAATGTGAACTCAGAAGTGGCGAAGAAAGGAGAGACGGAGATATAAGAATAGTGTTGGAAACATGAGGCTGGTAGAAAGAAGTGCATAATTTGAAAACAAGTGAGGCCATAGCAACTATAAATAGTAAAGGCGGAATCACAGCAATAGTTAAGTGCTGAGAAATGCAGTATGGGATAGATAGTATCCTCCTTTCCAGCATAGATCAAATCCAGGAATCAGGGCCAGTAGGTGTTTCCAACTTGTTCACTCCTTTTTAACTCCCTTTTAAATTCCACTTTGCTTGCTACTTACAATAGGCAACTTGAGCACGGGATGCAGACAGCTAGGGCTGCTAAATCTGTGGTTATATGGGCCTAAGAAGTCACCTGACAGTTACAGTAGAGGCAACTCTTATTCGAACAAAAACCAGTGGCAATTCCCCAAAAAACTCAGGAAACACCCAGGTACATTCTGAATACATGCCTTAAACTTTTCTTAAACTAGCCCCAGCATTTCTGCATTGATTAATGGCCTATCAGATTAACAGCGGGGGTCCCTGGCAGTCCCATTCAAACTGAATTGGAATGCCAGGGATCCCTGCTGTGTTAATCCTATGTGTCGTTAGTCAATGCAGAAATGCCTTAAACGTGCCTCAAACAAGCCCAGAACATACCCAGCACATACCCAGCACACACCCAGAATGTAACCCGGCTAGTTTACGGCAAATGTTAGAATAAACGTTGCCTCTACTGTAAGTTCAGCATGCTTAATTAGCACATGTGAGGCATATTAAAAGAGATGGTTTTTCTACACATGGTGTTCCCTGCCAAGGTGTGAAAATTGAATTTAATTAAGGGGTGATTGGAGACAGGATTCAAATATTACAACAAGGGGTGAATTGGAGACAGGATACAAATATGGGATTTACCTAGGAATTGTTACAGTTGCATATACTAAAATACACACAGCCAGGTGTGATTGAGACAGGATACCGTTATTAATGTTCCTTTTGTTAGAGTAAATATTCCTGTTAATAAATACTGCAGCAATTACAAGTTGGAAGCTGACTGGGTTAGGGATTGGCTAATGAAAGAAGCAGCATGAATTCAATAACTGTGACCGAGATAGCCCTACTGTACAGAGGAATGCCCTTTTGGAGAGCTTGGGGAAAAGAGGGAATGCCACGCAGGTACAGTGTATGCCTAGAACCTAAGAGCAGGGCCTAGTCTACATAATTATTACTCTTTCAGCTAATTGAAGATACATTCCCCCTCTGGTTTGAGGCCCAGGGAGTAACTGTGATTAATAGAGAGAGGAGTTAATATCATTAAAGATGCCTGTGTTAAACCATTGTTTGTATTACCTACATTTGGTATTAGAAATCCCTGGCACACAATATTCTTTTAGTCCTTTTATAGCTCACTATTTCCTGCCCTAAGGTAGAGTGAAAGCATTACCCCATAGATACACCTGCATAACTGTTTGCAAAGTACCACCACTTCTATTGAGTGTGGTCCCTTGACTCAGAAGAAAACGGGCTACACGAAATCATGGATCATATTTTTTAATTATATTGCATTATAATCAAAACATTTTTTAAAGAAAGAACACTAACGTTTAGAATTCTCATGTAACCAACAATTTGTTGACAATTTGGTCCCATGTGTAAGGATCATAATTAGAGAAAATAAATGACTGGAGATATGCTAATTAAGTTAGTTTGTTGATACTTGGGTCAGTGAAGCTTGTGAGTGCTAGCCAAAGTTGCAATTTTTGAGTTATTGTGAAATTTAGAAGAAGTAATCCTCTATGTAGCTGATGCTGCACTCACCATCTGTTCTGAAATGTGCCCTTTGCTTTGACTTCTGTTTTCTCCTGGCATCGTAATAGTGTATACTATGATACTATGAATATTGGAAAAAGTTGTTAAAAATCACCTGCATCTTCATCAAAAAGGAGGCCGCAGAAACTGAAAAGCTACAGTACTGTATGGAGAATTATGACATAATCTTCCACAATCTGTATGACCCAAGTAGTGTATCTCTAAAGCATATTTTATTATTTATTCACAATCCCAGGTCTCTTGCCTAATTTTTTCTAATATCAAGACCTTTAGTGAACGGTTTCTGTTTAAATTGTAATATTTTCATATGAAAATAATAAAAAATAAAAAGTGACATGCAGTCCCAGCTGAGGTTACTTGTAGTGAACTTGTGCGAGTGGAGTGATTATCAGCTGACTCTTCGCCCTACATCCATTTCATTCAACAAGCTCAACAAGCTCCTGTTTTAAAAATTAATCTCTCTCTGTATACAGGCATATCCCGCTTTAAGGACACTCACTTTAAGTACACTCGCGAGTAAGTACATGTCGCCCAATAGGCACACGGCAGCTCACGCATGCGCCTGTCAGCACGTCCTGAACAGCAATACCGGCTCCCTACCTGTACCGAAGCTGTGCACAAGCGGGGAGACTATAGAGCATGTTACAAATGTGTTATTTACATCAGTTATGCACGTATATGACGATTGCAGTACAGTACATGCATCGATAAGTGGAAAAAAGGTACTGCTTCACTTTAAGTACATTTTCGCTTTACATACATGCTCCGGTCCCATTGCGTATGTTAATGCGGGGTATGCCTGTATTATATAATTTCCCACATTTTCATCTAAGGCAGAATTTCTCAAGTCTCTCCATATCCCTGAGCCAGGCCAAGTTCCTGAGACAATCACCCAACATTCAATTCATATGTATGTAGCAGGATCCACCCTGGTCCCCCTTACCCTCGTTGCTGCGGGGGCTCCCGGCGGCGTCGGAGGCAGGGCGCCGCCATCTTGGTTGTGTCGTGGAGGTTTGCGTATGCGCAGTAGCGACGTGGCGGCCATGTTGGTAAAGGAGAAGTGGCAACAGAGGCGCTCCGTAGCGCAGGGACGGCCCACAGTCATGCATGCGCAGTTAGGGCGATGCGGCGGCCATTACCAGGTTGCGCAGGCTCAGCAGAGAATAGCGGCGGCCATTACAGATCGCGCACGCGGCCCAAATAGAAAAGAGGGCCATGGAGGACCAATGCTTGGAGGCAGACAGGCCACCTGACACCAGGGAGCCAATAAGGTTTACAGCTTTCCCTGAGAGGAAAGATACATTGTTGTGTGCTGGAGTGAGGAAGCAGAAGAAGCTGGGACACAGACAGGGGAGGGTGGGTAAGTGTAGAGAGCAAGTGGCTCATACACTAGGCCAGACATCCCCCTTAGGCCCCAGCTAGGCCCCAATCACCTCAGCTTGTGTTTACTACAGGGACTCCCCTTAGACAGGGACAGGGTCCTGTATAACCCAGACAAGTGAGGGTACAGCCAGGAAGCGTGGATCTCCTGGTATTGCTGTGAATGTGAATCACTCTCTGCGGCAGAGATAAGAGACTTTATAAAAGTGGATCACTTCATGCGGGAGCCACCCACCGCGAGGCACAGTTACAGGACATTGCTGAGGAGATCGCAGAGCGGCTGATCCTTTGTGAAGTGTCTGCAGCCCCAGGTGCTGGAGCACTGGGGTAGGTATCGTATTTTAAGTGCACCAACATACCGGTACATCAGGCGCTGATCCGCCTATAGGTTTTGGGTTTCTTAGAGGACTCGTGGGACTCTGGCTACACGGTGTTGGGGGAGGAGTAAGGTGTAAGGGTATAGCCCAGTTAGGGGCAAGGTTATTGCTGCCAGCTAGTGGCAGAGGGTGACACGGCTGTGTTGCTATCATGTGATGTATGTGTTATGTTATATTCTGCATATAGTAAAGACCGTTGCTATTTTACATCTAGTGTATGTGTTCATTTGAATGTGTCCTGCGAGGAACAACTCCCGCTCTGCTGGGAGTCGTCGCAGGTGGAGGCGCTGTACCATATAGTATTGTTCCAGAGGATACACCCCAGGCTCTCACTGGTGGAGACTCAGGCCTCCTGTGAGCCTAACAGGTAAAGCACCACACCGGGTAATACATATAGATTCTCCTCACATACACCCTATCTGCGATTGGGAGGGGGAAAATGGGTTACATGTGTAGGGATGTGTTGGTTTGTCTTCCCTTTGCTGCAGTGTGTCTCCAGGGGGTGTGTGGTGCGGTTCCGTGACGGCTCGACAGTGCAGGGTGTCTCCATGTTGTTGCGCAATAGTGAGGGGCACTGTCAGAGAAGAGAGAAGTCGCGCATGCGCAGTGGAAGCGCGCAAACGGCTGGCCAATAAGGTATAGGCTCGGCCAGTAACTACAACTCCCAGGAGCCTTAGCGGAGTCACCTGATGCCAGGGAGCCAATGGGAGGGCTGGATTCGCGGGAGGCAGGAAAGGGAAGCGTGGGGGAGAGACCACGCTAGCCAGAGGGCACCGGAGGAGCAAGGGAAGAGGTAGGGTGAGTGCAGGGGGTCCGTGACCCACCTGCATAGGTTAGATCTTCCCCGAGGGCCCTAAGAGATTCCATGAGTCACCGTAAGTTGTGGTGCTGCAGGGACGCCCTGTAGTGCTAGCGTCATCATTCCTTACTGTATAGCAGATAGGGACAAAGTGTGCAGAGTTGCGGTTGCTGCTAGTCATCAGGGACCAGCTGCTGAGCATCGTGACATCGGACAGACTGCGCTGGATAGGGGGATTCTTTTTGAAGTTGTCACCGGTCACCGCAGTGACCGGAAGGTATTTAATAAAGTGCACCAACACCGGTCAACAGGCGCTGATCCCGCCTTAGGGAACATTCTTTGGGGACACTAAGTGGAGTGGCCAAAGGACTGAGCCTATATACAAATACAGTACATGGACACGGTGTGGGGGCACGCGGTGATGGGACAGTGACATTACTCATTAGGAGAGTGGCCGAGCCACTAGAGTTAAGGATAGTATAAGTTAGTGAATGTGTTATTGCTATGATAGTGTTTTAAGGGTTCATTTATGCGTTACAGTAAACAGTTTCCATCATATGTGTGTTGCTATTGTTCTTGCCCAGGGGAATCTTACACAATGGGGATCCTGGGTAAGTGGAGGTGCTGCCAATAAGATACTTGTTTCCCCAGGCTCCCAGCTAGCGGATGCTCAGATCTCCTGGAGCCACAGGTGTGTGTATGCAGTACCCGTAGTCACTCTAGAGCATAAGAAAGAGGGCTACATTTGGAGGCACTGCTGAGAGCTCAGACATGGGGTGCCCTATATTTTTTTTCTCTCAACTGTGCTCTAATTTTTCCTGCCATGTTTGTGCCCTCACAGCCCGAGGTGCGTAAGTGGGCCCAGCGGTACCAGATTCCCCTGAACTGTGCCATTGCCATTGGACACGTCCCAGCCGCCATCTCCCTGGGCACTGTGACTGATCAAGTAAGGAAACTCCCGTTTCTGGACACTGCCCGAGTGATAGACCATTATTATGACGGGGAGTATAACTGGCGTAAAATATTATTAGTTACAGACCGGGACATATGCCCTGAAGCCATTCCCTCAATATTAATCCTGCCCAAAGCCCCAGGCATCCATTGCTCGCTAGTACAGGTGGGTGACGCCGAGCCTCTGGCTGCATCCACACCACAGAAGGTTTATCCTGGCCCGTCAAGCACAGTCACGACCAATCCCTTCCATACTCCCGAGAGCAGTTTGAAACCCCGGTGGCCCGCTGCAATGGGCTTAGGCGCTTCTTTCACCCCCTCCACCATACGGCCGGCGCTAAGTAGAAGAAGTATGTCTAGACTGGATGCCAATGCCCCTGCGGGGAATAGTCTGCCTGATAATGTGTCCCTTCCTGTGCTAGCAGAGGCCATACATCAATCCACACAGTCCCATCAATACCGGAGGCTGAAGGCGTTTTCTGGCGACAAACCAACCCCTCTGAGAGAAGTCGGCTTTGAGGAGTGGTTGGATCATGCTGAACAGGTACTCCCTGAATGGTCCTGCACGGATGCCGTACAGAGACAACGCATAATTGAATGCCTGTGACCCCCAGCCTCCCACATTGTGCACTGCTACTGGGACGACCACCCGGATGCCGATACGGCTGGCATCATTCACGCCCTTACAAAAGCATATGGGATCCCAGTGGATGTATTTGCCTTGATGGCCAAGTTTCACGCCCTGGCCCAGAAGGAGGGAGATATGGTGTCTGACTTTCTTAGGCGTCTACACTTGGATCTGTGGACCCTGGTGAGGAGGAGGGTGGTGCAAAAGGTGGATGCTGATGGACTGCGCACCACGCAACTGCTGAGGGGACTTCTTCCGCTGCATCCGGTGTCCGTACGAGTCAGTGGCTGTCTGGTGCCAGGACAAGCCCTGACGTTTGATGACCTGATGGATCGAGTGCAGGCACATGAGACTGTGCTGTTGGGGCGTGATTTGACCCCGGGAAAGAAGACGGGAGTGGTTGCCAAGGAAGCTAAGAAGTCAGAAGCTAAAGTTGAGGCAGCTGGGGATGTGAACCCGGAAAAGGAGGACTTGGAGGAAACAGCGGCTGCCCGGGAGCGCCCCGCTTCAGGACGAACGTCTCCGACCTTCCGAGATAGTCCCTCCCGCAGCCACGTCCAGTGTTACGCCTGCGGAAAGATGGGGCATATGCGAGCGTAGTGCCCCTACCAACGAAGAACGACGTCCCGACCGGCCAAGTCTATGCTGTGTACTCCTCAAGCCAGTGGAGCGGTGGGCCAGTCTCCAATGAATAACCGAATTGGACCAGCGGCCATCGTCAAGGGGGTGATTGAGGGTATCTATGCCTCGGCACTAATGGATACTGGGTCCCAGGTGACCATAGTGTATCGTCCCTTCTACGATCAACATCTGCATCGGCTGCCACTACTATCCGCCGACTCCCTGAGGTTAAGAGGGTTGAGCCACGAAGACTACCCTATTGATGGAGTGGTGAAGGTACACCTGGATATTCCCCAGTTGAACACCGGCAAGCATCATCCCATGGAGGTGGAAGCATTAGTGTGCCCGGAACCACAAGATCATACCAGCGTCCTTAAAATCATGGGGACAAATACGGACATTGTACAAGCTGTGATCCGCATGTACTTGCAAGAAGCGGGTGAACTACCGTTGCTGGCTCTAGCTACAAGCACAGCGTTACAAGAAGCTTGCGGTAGGATTGCAACTGAAGAGGAACATGGGATGCTGTACAATCAAGAGCGTGGGGTGACCAAGATTCCTCCTGGTGAAGGTAAAATTATGGTTGCAACGTGCCATTATCCCGCCAGACGTCCGGAGGATCGACTATTCTCATTGGAAAGCACGGCACTCGATGACCAGTGACTTGGCTACGAGGTGTTGGCCTCGGTAAAGAAGTGGGCGGGAAAAATTCCGTCCAGAACTCAGGTATACGTGCAAAACCTTTCCCCTTACCTCATGTGCATTGATCATCGGCAGCAGCTGGGCCGAATCTACCCGGTAACCCATGAGAGGAAGGCAGAAGGTAGATGTCCGGTGGCCACCGTTCATGCAGTGACTTCCAAGCTGGCGTTTGACTTCGGAGACTCGTCCCTGACGGAGGAATGGCAGGGGAGGCTGCAGACCAAGCTGGAAACCCGGAGAGAGGTGTTCTCCATGAGTGATATGGATGTGGGGTGCAGTCGCAGTAGCCGCCATACCATTCGACTGAATGACACAACGCCGTTCCGGGAACGGTCCCGCCGCATAGCACCCCGAGATGTGGAGGAGGTGAGGAGGCTATTAGCCAAAATGGAGGAGGCTGGTATCGTTCAAGGATCACAAAGTCCCTACGCGTCGCCCATTGTGGTAGTGCGTAAGAAGAATGGGACTGTACGCCTATGCGTGGACTACAGGACATTGAACAATCGCACTGTATCTGACCAGTACACCCTTCCGCAAATCGAGGACCTCCTGAATGCATTGACCGGGAGCAAGTGGTTCAGCGTACTGGATTTGCGGTCTGGGTATTACCAAGTACCCATGGACTTGGATGATCAATAGAAAACATCCTTCATCTGCCCGCTAGGTTTCTACCAGTTCACGCGCATGCCTCAGGGGATATGTGGAGCGCCGGCCACATTCCAGCGGTTGATTGAAAAGACTCTGGGGGACATGAACCCACGAGAATGCCTGGTGTACCTGGACGACATCATAGTGTTCAGGAAGACCCTTGAAGAGCATGAGGAGCGGCTGTTGAAGGTGTTGGATCGACTTCGACACGAGGGACTTAAGCTGTCCATGGACAAATGCAAGTTCTGCTGAACGTCCGTGACGTATATGGGCCACATTGTATCGGCAGTAGGGATATTCACAGATCCAGGGAAGATAGAAGCAGTGGTGAATTGGCCAAGACCCAACAACGTCCAGGAACTACATCCTTCCTGGGGTTTTGCGGGTACTACCGTCGATTTGTGGAAGGCTATTCACGTAAGGCTAAAATCTTGAACAACCTCTTAAAGATTTAGAAAAAAGGGGGCATGGGGGAGCACTGGTGGTAGGCTGGTGTATAACCTGAATAGGGTGTACAATGCTCTGAGGTGATGTGAAGGGTTTTGTAGGTGTAAAATATTTTTAACACTCACATGGCCTTGTGCAAATGCTGTCGCATCAAGGTATCTTTTGGACTTTTTTTTCTTTTTTCTTTCTTCTATTTTCTGTCTTCTAGATTCTTTCGCCGCTTTGCGTCTGCGTTCTTCTTCTCCTTCTTCCTTGGTGTGGTCTCACCCTCGGAATAAATACATACAAACAGAATATGTAAGCAATCTGTGATACTATCAGGAATGGAATCAGGGTAGGGATAAATATAGTTGAAATATAACACTCACACGGGTATGTGTGCGTGCGCTCTATGGGATGGTATCTTGGTCTCTAGGGGGCAGTTCCACTTCTTAATACTGTATTGAGTTAAGGCTCTAAAATCAAAAGTCAAAAGGCCACACCTCAGTATCAGGTAGAGACAAAATTAAAGTGTTACTACTCACACGGCCAAGTGTGAGTGCACACTTGGAAATGGTATCTTTTGTTGCTCCTCCTGTAGTCCCTAGCTGGGCAACGTCCACTGGTACTGATTGTGATTTCTCACCCCCCCAATGGGTAAAAGAAGTTCTGGGCCCAAAAAGTCAAGGCCAAGGTCTTTATTAAGTAGAAAATGTAAAAACAACAAAACACAGCTAACTCAACCAGTGAGTTACTCTGTGGAAGGGTAAAAAAGCCAGTCTTTGGGGAATTGAACAGGACTTGTGGTGCTGCAGCTGAACTCCCTCCGCGTCCGGATGTAGCGCTGCACTTCCCGTGTCCCGCTCCCGACAGTGGCTTGAAAGGGTCAAAATTTCTGGGGGATTTTGAGCTACGCGTTTCGCCCTATGGGCTTCCTCAGGCTCCGTAGTTAGAATCCTAACATTCTATTGGCCGAAAATGAGGGAATCTATGGAGATACATTGCCGGCAGTGCACCCGCTGTATCCAGAGGAAGACACTCCCCCCCCGGGCGGCCCCCATGGGCCATCTGAAAAGCTCCGGGCCCATGGATCTGGTGTGCATGGATTTCTTGTGTATTGAGCACGACACACGGGTTATCGGGAATGTACTGGTGATTACAGATCACTACACAAGATACGCTCAAGCTTTTCCTACCAAGGATCAACGGGCAGTGACAGTGGCCAAGGTGCTGTGGGAGAGATACTTCAGTCATTATGGATGCCAAATCGTCTGCATTCTGATCAAGACAGGGACTTCGAGAGCACCCTCATTCGAGAACTGTTGAAGTTGCTGAACATTACCAAGTCACGGACTACCCCGTATCATCCGGAAGGGGACGCTATGCCCGAACGTTTCAACCGAACACTACTTGACATGTTGGGCACTCTGAAAGGCTCTCAGAAGACGGAATGGAGTAAGCACGTAGAGACGTTGGTGCATGCTTATAACTGTACTCGGCATAAGCCTACAGCTTATACCCCGTACTTCTTAATGTTTGGACGAGAAGCTAGGCTGCCCGTGGATGTGCGACTACGGATATATACCGATGGGGTATCCAATAGGACGCATTTTCGATATGTGCAAAGGTTACAAGACAGCTTGCAGCAGGCCTATAAACTGGCCGAGAAGGCGGCGGCGCAATTAAATGCGAGTAATTAAAGGCACTACGATCACAAGGTGCGACATAAAGAAATCCGCCCGGGGGATGCAGTTCTCCTTCGTAACCTGGGCATTCCCGGAAAGCACAAACTGGCCGACCGGTGGAGAGATGGGGTGTATGAAGTGGAATCACAGATGCCTGGCCTCCCGGTATACCGCATCAAGGACTCCGAAGGCCGGGTAAAGGTATGGCATAGAAATCATCTTCTTCCTATACCTCAAATAGGGGAAAACGAATTGGAAGTGCCCACTGTTTCACTCGATGGAGAAGCTGATAAGACAGAGGATGGCCCAGAGACTGTAATAAATGCAACCTCTGAGAATCCTATGGAAGGAACCTCTCAAAGGGGCCTTTCAACCGCGGGGGCATCTCCTGAAGGAGCAACGGGTAAAGAGCCCCTTGGTCCAACGACAGACATGCTGACTCCAGTGAGCCAGCCACTAGACCCGCAGAGCCCGTGCTTTGTGCCTCAAAACGACTGCGTAGACCTATTGAGCCCCTTAAGGGCAGAATTTGAAGTGCCAACTGAGACTTGTTACACTCCTGAGGAAGTAGCAGAAGAGCAGCTTCGCAGAAGCCAAAGAGCTGGTCAACCTCCAATGAGGATGGCTTCTGATCAATTTGGGGCACCCCATTATGAGGCTCAGCAGTGGGCTCGCCATAAAGTGAGATCTGTAATTGGCATGTTCAGTGAAATGTATAACCTCATGTAGAGTATAAAGAATAAGGTGTACAGATATGTGTAAATATGTTATGGTTGCATTCCCAAGCAGAGACGTTGGATCTGAGAGGGGGAGAATGTGTAGGGATGTGTTGGTTTGTCTTCCCTTTGCTGCAGTGTGTCTCCAGGGGGAGAGTGGTGCGGTTCCGCGGCGGCCCGACAGTGCAGGGTGTCGCCATGGTGTTGCGAAATAGTGAGGGGCACTGTCAGAGCAGAGAGAGGTCGCGCATGCGCAGTGGAAGCGCGCAAACGGCTGGCCAATAAGGTATAGGCTCGGCCAGTAACTACAACTCCCAGGAGCCTTAGCGGAGTCACCTGACACCAGGGAGCCAATGGGAGGGCAGGATTCGCGGGAGGCAGGAAAGGGAAGCGTGGGGGAGAGACCACGCTAGCCAGAGGGCACCGGAGGAGCAAGGGAAGAGGTAGGGTGGGTGCAGGGGGTCCGTGACCCACCTGCATAGGTTAGATCTTCCCTGAGGGCCCTAAGAGATTCCCTGAGTCACCGTAGGTTGTGGTGCTGCAGGGACGCCCTGTAGTGCTAGCGTCAACATTCCTTACTGTATAGCAGATAGGGACAAAGTGTGCAGAGTTGTGGTTGCTGCTAGTCATCAGGGACCAGGTTGCTGTGCATCATGACATCGGACAGACTGCGCTGGATCGGCGGATCCTTTTTGAAGTTCTCACCAGTCACCGCAGTGACCGGTTGGTATTTAATAAAGTGCACCAACACCGGTCAACAGGCGCTGATCCCACCTTAGGAACACACTTTGGGGACACTAAGTGGAGTGGCCAAAGGACTGAGCCTATATACAAATACAGTACATGGACACGGTGTGGGGGCACGCGGTGATGGGACAGTGACATTACTCATTAGGAGAGTGGCCGAGCAACTAGAGTTAAGGATAGTATAAGTTAGTGAATGTGTTATTGCTATGATAGTGTTATAAGAGTTCATTTATGCGTTACAGTAAATAGTTTTCATCATATGTGTGTTGCTATTGTTCTTGCCCAGGGGAATTTTACACGATGGGGATCCTGGGTAAGTGGAGGCGCAGCGAAAAAGATACTTGTTACCCCAGGCTCCCAGCTAGCGGAGGCTCAGATCTCCTGGAGCCACAGGTGTGTATGCAGTACCCGTAGTCACTCTAGAGCGTAAGAAAGAGGGCTACACTTGTAAATTAGGTGCATTTATCTGTGGACATATTCATTGGTTACCTTCAGCACTACATGGAGTTGTGGTTCTCCTTCCTGAGATACTTAACAACCACTGATCTAAAGTAATAGACCGTTTTATTATCATTCCTGCTCAAGAAAAAGTGTATATTTATTCTCCAGACCACAGTTTCTTCTTCATGATCCTACTATCTGACCCACAATCAATTGCAGTTTTGCATTAAAAAAATATCCTAATTCCTATTCCATTAAATAAGGCATTTTTTTTTACGGCCAGGGCATGAACAGGAGGTTATATTTATTAATGCCTGTTTCTATTGGTTTGTAAGGTATTTGCTAGCCTGTAATGCTCTTGCTCTCCAAGCTTTGTCTTTGCATACAGCCTACACTGGCGACACACTTTATTCGAGCTCGGCTAGTCCCACGAATTCGGGTATACCCGGGTGTATTGAGGTTTGTGACTGTTTTCTGCCCGAGTGCATTGAGGTATTTTCTAGGCAGGGATTGAAGCATTTTATTCCCGCTGGCTGCAATACTGCACAGTATATATATATATACTGCATTACAATTCATGAATTTATGCCATCTGGTAGACACGCGAAGCATTGCAGCCTATTAAATCCTAATCATTATCATTTAACAGATCAGCCGCCCGTCATCCAGGCATGAACCCAGGCTGGGAAGGCAAACACAACGGGGCTTGTCAGAGGTGAGGAGCGGCACATTCCAGGTATCTGCCAGGTACATACTGGGTATTTGCTCGAATAAAGTGTGTCGGTGCAGTACCTATGTTTTAGGCTCAGTTGTTATTTAGACAATAATTATTGTATACTTGGGAATATGATGATTCTTAAGGTGGAGATTCATTGCAATTCAGTAGCCAGTGATTGTGTTATCCTCCATTAACTTAGAAGGCAGTAATCGTGACTATCATACTTTATTCAATCTCACTTATAGATTTTGTCGTTTTTACTATTGCCGTTTTCAGGATTATTCAGCTCTTGCAATGATACAACTTAATTCCTGAACCTTATTAGTGTAACAGGGTATTTCTATTCTGCCTGTCTTTCCCCATTCTATGTACGTTCCTGCTAGCTCCAGGCTATGGCAGGTTAATTCTGTGGGCTTGTGACCTCCCCTACATGCTCCTCTCTGATGGACAGAAGTGGTTACTCATGGCCTGTGTAAGCCTATCAGGGATAGGTATAGACCATGAGCCCACCTGCTCTGGTTCCTGATGAGGGGCAGTGCCAAATTTAGTCAGTGCTGGTCTGGAGGAGGAAGAGACCAGTAGGGCTGTGTGCCTCTCCCATCGGGGATGAGCATGCCCACCCCCAGTCCTTGGGCTGGGGAAACATCTGATTAGTACAAAGTAGAAGCAGGCACATGGTCTTAATCAAAAGGAGGTTTAATATGCCATAAAGACAAACGTTTCGGCAGTCTAATACTGCCTTCACCTTAAGAAAGGCAGTATTAGACTGCCGAAACGTTGGTCTTTATGGCATATTAAACCTCCTTTTGATTAAGACCATGTGCCTGCTTCTTCTTTGTACTGGAACATTTGGGACTACAGGAGCTCCCCAGGACCAGCGCACCGGCAGCTAAGTACCCTTGACTCTATTATCCTTGATATTGAGTGCGTGTCTCATCCTCTGTCTATGAAACATCTGATTAGACCAGCAGATGCCCTGTACTATCTGGGCAAAACATCATCCAGACGCCTGGAGCCTCTGAGACCCTGCACCACAGTATGTGGAACATCTGCAGTGATTGCCAGAATTAAGACCCTTGTTCATCATACTCCTGTCTAAGTGTCAGTCCCTGGGCAGGAGGGAAGAAGTGTGCAATAGTGGGGACTGATTTATGGACACACTGGAGCCCGCTACGGCTGGAGGCACTAAACACAATGAGAAGAACTTAAGTCTGTCCTGATCTTTCTATCACTGCAGATCAGCTCAGCTCTGCAGTCCCAGTAACAGCCTGTGTGCACGGTGCGGCGTGCACTGTGCGTGTAAGCACCGCCCCTCAATGGTGCTGGGCCCAGTACGCACCGTGACGCTGAAGGTGCAGCCGCGCCGTGCTGCAAGGTTTTTCCCAAATCAATCAAATTGAGTTTACTCCTAGCGACGGAGGCATGGCCACGCCCCCACCGGCGGTTCACCCAATGAGGGCGAACCAGCCGCGTGATGTAATGGCCATGCCCCCGCAAATCCCCGACCACGGCCTCTCCCGTCGCAAGATTTTCCTCACAGACCGCAGATCGCGGTTAGCGCTGTGCACGCGCCGCCCCCCCCCCCCCCCCCCCCGCCGGGTGCACGTGTCACAGATATTACTGGGACCGCAGCCTAACAGGTATTCACACCACACCCTAGGTAACAGAAGCTATGTATCTCCCACTGGGGGCGTGGGTAGGGGAGGGAAGGAACAGTGCTACATTTAATATCTGTCTGCATGTTGCTGCAAGACAACTTATTGAAACAAATACAATTTTCCATCTATTGCTCTATAGCTCTTTTTGAGGAGACATAAGATCACCTTCATTTCATTTAAATTATTCAATTGGTTTGAAATACAGATGGAGCATTACTTACTGACCTCAGTGTTTTGGAGGAACAATCAAATGTCCGGGCACAGCTGGGAGGGGTCCAATGCTTCTGCACCGAAGACAGTAAGTCTGTAAACTTGCAAAACAAATCATAACCACATCAACAAATCAAAACCAAATGGAAAATATTTGACTGTACAACATTCTGAAATTAGTGGTTCAAATTAAGATGTCCAATCTTCCTTTTGGACATTTGCCACCTGTACTGCTACTCCTAGGAATGCTAAAACTCCTGTTGAGTTATAAACTGACTGCTGGCAGTCCAGTGCTAGCTTTTACAACAGCTAGTTGACAGGTGCCAAATTTCAGGTCGTCAGCCACCTGGCTCCTGCTTCTAGTATCAAAGGAGGGTAAAGACATATGTTTGCCATCAGCCATCTAAGTTCAGCAATTGCATGGAGTCCCTGGATAGAAGATTTTAATAATTAAATAGGACATGCTTTTCTTGATTTGTTTTAGCAGCATAGTTACATTTAGAGCTTAATTTTATCTACTTTTTTTTCTGAAGAAATGATGTATGCAAAATTATGCTTCCCATGTCACTGAGTTTGTTAGACATTTTCTCACATTACAGGTCCATGGAAAGTGTCATCATACTGTAATTAATTTCACAACCTAAAGCACTCTTTATCCTGTCTATATTCATTCACGTGATGCATGTGTCATATAACATATATCCCATTTTTATAATCATATAATTAGTTATTGTACTTATTTCTGGTTAGCTGTACTTGGAGAGTGAATTTGTCCCCAGATCAAATACATTTGTGCATACTAGTAGGGTGAATGAATTGATCGATTCAATCCACTTGGATTGTAAAATCTCCAGAGCAGGATTTCCTTTCTATTGTTTGAGTTTATGTTTGTTGGATTTATTGTATTATAATTTCCTGTATACTATTTTCTGTTTGGTATAGGGCTGCATACATTGTTGGCCCTAAATAAATAAAAAATATGTATACATTCACTAGGCATATGATGCTTTTCTATTGCACTGCACTGACAAGTGAATTAAGTAAATATTAATTTTCGAAGATAAGCATGGTACCAAAAAGAAATAAAATGTTAAATGTAATCTAATAATGTAATAAATAAAAAAAAGATCCAAACCATGCTTTTATGCTGATGTATAAAAATATAACTACACAAATAATGTCAAAACAAAACTGAATATTAACATTCTTTTTGAATCTTTGAATTCTTTAACTTGCTTTAACTACAAAAAGGTGTCACTTTCAAAAGTTAATAAAAGGTGTCATTACTCAGACAAAGATATAAAGAAATCACTTTTAATGGTTCTTGAACCCAATAAATATTTATCATGTCATTTTTTATGTCCATAATTTAAATTGTAGGTTCCAATCAAGGGATCCTCATTTATACCTCAGAATATGCATTCAATTGTGCCAAGTGATGTGTTTATTTTTGTACCCTCATAGAGGCCAAGGACAGAGGCAGTGAATCAGAGTCTGGGTCAAAAGCAACGGTCGAGGCAGGCAGAAAGAAGATGGTCAGCAAAAGGCAAGGGTCAGGACTGGAGAGAGGCAGGCAAAGTGTCCAAGCAGGGTCTCGTACACAGCAATCACAAAATAGATAGACAAGTGGCAGCAAACTTGAGTACTAAAAAAACCCACAATAAATAGGCACATTGGAACCGGATGTGGAGGCTTATATAGGCCTGTCTGCTGATGAGGGACTGGTGCTGGAAGCAATGTAAACAGAATTCTCTGAGAGTTGCCTGCAGGAATCAGCAATTGATAACAGCAGCCCTGGTGACAAACCGGTAGAACTCCAGGTTTAAAGTCCCAACAGGGACACCCCGGACAATAACTCTGCTGAGGAGGAGGGGACTTGGCAGATCTCATCCTCTAGGTGTGCAAGGGCAACAGCAGAACTACCTGTGAAAGAAGAGTCAGAGTCTTATACATTCAGAGAAAGATTTGCAGAGAGGAGGATGGATGCAGAACAGGCCCTAGCTCTTCTATTTTATGACTCTGAGGTAATGGATGGAGACAGCTATGGATGCGGTAGGCTATGATCACATTAATGAGTGTGGTGTTGATAATTTGTGGGATGTACAAACTACAGAATCAGGGGTAGAAAATGACTGCTCGTTCTGTTTGTGTAGGAGCTGATGAAGATGTGATCATTGGTGCTATAGCAACTGTTAGTGGTGGAGGTAACTGTGAAGGTGATTATAGTGTTGTTAGTCAATCACTCTGTGAGCAGCAGGCAGAATTGACCATCACATCTAGCAGTACTAATGTTACTATTGTGAAGCCGTACACCAGAAAACAAACTTTACATACTTATATATTACACTGGTTAAGATCAGCAAGCCTGGGCCATATTCCACTCCAGATCCCAAAGGGGGTTTGGCCGTAGGGTCATGGGATCTGGAAGTAGTGATTGGGGATAGGGAGGTACTCCAGGATTTAATATGAGGCCCTGCCCCTGGATATTGATGTTGAGGTACCCTCCATTACCCCTGGAAAATAGTCCCATGGGACTAGTGCTTCGGTGCACCTACCGCACTGGACGAAGTTATCTCTGGGACTTGGGGGTCAATCAAGATCCCCCTCCTGCTGTGTCAAATTTGGTGGCACACCTAAGGCAATGCCCTAGCTTGTGTAACCAGATGAGTGGGATGAAATAGTGCTGACCGTCCATGAATGACTCTGAGAGAGAGATTAAGGGGTGGTTGGGGGTATGTGAATAGAACAGGTGAAGTGGATATGAGGGAGGGTGTTTTGGTGAGTACCCAAATTATATCTGGGAGGCATCTGAGGTGGGCTTTCTCTGTGGGGAGTCTGAGTTTGGCTCTCTGCTTGACTGGATCCTCCCCATGGGGAGAACCCTCCCATTGAGGAGAACCCTCCCATTGAGCAGAACCCTCCAAAGAGGGCTACCAACTCCTGTGATATCTGATCTACTCAGGTGGCGGTAGAGGAAGCGGTGTAGACACTCAAGGCTGCTGACAGATTTCCCAGGGCCCAGGACTACAGTGTGAATGTGGGTATTTTATTATTTTATTTCTGGTAAAATGTGTTCTGGTTTGCGATTAGTAGCTCCGTTGTGATGGGTGTGCCCTACTTCTTTGAAGATGGAAGCCCCAGCTGGGAAATGCATGCCGGACCCTTGCAGTTTTCCTCCAGCCCTGCAACTCCTGCCTAATAATATATATTATCTCAAACTGTGCATGATATGTCTTGTATATAATGTATACCCTGTTCACTTATGTAACTGTACAGTATTTGTAACCATGTATTATTTGTCATCTTAACTCTATGCCCAGGACATACTTGGAAACGAGAGGTAACTCTCAATGTATTACTTCCTGGTAAAACATTTTATAAATAAATAATTAAAATAAATACGTTTACAGTGCTATGGACACGTTACCCTGCCTGCGTCCCACTCTCCAAAGTGGCAGGTTACTGATGCCCTGTATGTATGTAGAGAGGGTGCATCAGCATCAGCAGCCACTTTGATGGCTATTTATTCCCCTGGGGAGGGGGTGGGATGGGCACATTCCTGTACATTTTCTATCCCCCCCCCCTCCCAGTGAGAGCCCATGCAGGCGTGGACTGTTTCCATGTATAAGAGTAAGACACTCTTGGGTGGCTTCTCCTATTGGCTTCTCCTGGTTGGTGGCACACTACCTCCTAGTTAGAATAGTGAGAATAGATACAGTAGGACTGCATTGTTTTAAGCACATTGCCCGGCAGCCAGTGCATGACTTTTTGTGTTTCATGGGATATCCTTGCAGTCTTGAGTTTTGTAAATACTCAATAACAGGCAGGTGTTCACAGCTACAGTATGCCCATCGGTGAAAACCACACATCCTCATTTAGCTCAAGGTGGTAATAACAATGTCACAGTAAAATAGACAATGCAGCCCTACACACTGCCATGCTACTAAGAGCAATGACTGCTTGTGTGCATTGAACTTTTTGATGTGAAACTTCTTTGGGCACACCTACCACATGAGCAAAATTGCCTGGAGTTGATGGTGATGGAAGCGACGTGACTGCTGGCAGAAGAGGCCGTCAGTGTTGCCAGCTTCCACCAGGAGGAGTCACAGAGAGGAGGAAGGCAGTGCTGTGTGCACACACATACACACACAACACCCGGGGGGGGGGGGGGGGGAGAGGGGGGCTGGCTGCTCCAGGCCAGCGCCGAGAGGGGGGCGGGTTGCTCCAGACCACTCCTGCTCAGGGTTATCCCATACAATTGGGATCTCGTGCAGGTGGAGGCGCTGCCACTCAGTATATTTGTTACCCCAGGCTTCCAGTAGCGGAGGCTCAGATCCCTGGTACTGCCAGTTATAGTAGACCCTTCAAACTAGAAGGAAAGAGGGCTACACTTAAATGCAGACACACTATATATATATATATATATATATATATATATATATATATATACAGTGGTTGACAAATCACCAAAAAATCTACTCGCCACACAAAAAAAATCTACTCGCCACCTAGTACCAAACGTGTGCTGCTTTGGCCAATATTTACTCGCCCGGGGGTTAAATCCACTCGCCTATATATATATATATATATATATATATAAATATATATATATATATGGGGAAATGGGGAAACAACGGCGCAAAACTGCTAGCTATACAATAAATTTTGAGCATGAATAGACTGGGGATATGTTTGGATTGCTGGTTACTCTGAAATGAAATGAAGAGAAAACCAAAATATAGTGAAGTACGTTTAGTAAAAGTATATGCGCAAAAGTAGATTGCTACTTACAAAGTAGCAGATGTTAATAAGCATATAGGATATAATAATCCTCTCCGTCCTGCTGCCTGGAGTTGCAATGTAACGTGCAAAGGGATGGGGGAGCACAGCGTAAGGAATGGTGGAGTGTGGTTGTATTATCTCTCTATGATGTTCAGTGGGGTTCTGACACCCTTAAAGTGTCCTCAAAGGGAGATTGGTACTCCCTAGAGAAGTGTTAAGACTTATGTGGGTGAAATAAGTCTATGGATGTGAAATAAATCAATAAAAGAAAAACTTACACGGCCTTGTGTAAGTTATATCCCATCAAGGTTTCTTATGCAGTCGTCTCTTTCTTCTAGATGATCCTTCTTCTTTCTTTATGGTCTTCTCTCTCTGTCTTTTCTTCTTACTGTGACCTTGATGTTTGTCGTTGGACGAATCTTGACAATGGTTCTCCTCTCATACGGGTGTAAACATAGATAAGAAGGTAATTAGACACATATGCACACAAAATCAGTTTCAATGTAATACTCACACGGGCCAAAGGCTTTGCACGAGTCTGAGGAAGCCCTGTTTATGGCGAAACGCGTAGCTCTTCTTCAAACCACAGCCTGCAGCAATCGGAGAGGAACCGAAGGTGTCGTGGAGTCTCTTGATCCGGACGCGGAGCACAGAGACTTTTATCCACTAACCACAATTTGTTTCCCCTAGCTGCTAGTTTTTTTTTCTACCCCCCTAGAAGCAGTAGATGCTCCTTGGTTTTAATTTCATTTATATCTGTTTTTACACATTAACTTGTTATTAGTGTATGCCAGTTTGTTCTAATAAAATTAAACTACCCCTGTGTTCAGTGTCCTATAGTCCTTTGCTATCTGGATATAGCCCCTAGGGGTCTTCAACTACGTTTTGGAGTTTTCAAGATACCATTATAAGTGTGTACTCACACTTGCCCGTGTGAGTATTATGTTTTATTGACATATTTCCCCTTCACCATTGTCCCATACGGGACCTTTGACCTAAAGACCTGTGATCTGTACAGGTGCTTCACGCAAAAGGAACCCGCACAGCTAGTGTTAGACCACAATGAGGTGCTGACTGGATGGAGACGTGATAATATCATACAAAAGAAAAAGGACCCAGTCTTGCAGCACTCAATCACTCGGAATGTAATGTTGTAAATTTAAAATATACTTTATAAATAACCTTGAATAAAAAATAGGGTGTTAAAACGTAATTAAATGATAATAAACAGCTCGTGACTGTATCCTTGATACCCCACCTACGGTAAGGTGGGTAGATGTAATAGAGTCCCTAATGAATATTGGGGATCAAACGCTACGGATAGTAGCTACCTAGAAATATAGGAAAAGGAGCCTCTGAGAGCCCACTTGAAGACACTCTCCTTGCGAGTGTATCCAGGCGTATGATACGCACTAAATTGGTACACTGAGGATAGGCACAGTAATATAGTGTGGCATAATGTGCGCTTAGTTAGACCTATGTGATGTCTGTCCCTGATATAGATATGCACTGTGTGAGCCAGGTCTATGGTGAGAACCTGTGTAGCCCACACTGTTGATCATAGGTGCAGACTCATGGACACACTACGTAGTGAGATACAGGATAGTATGGCATTGGCTAAAGCATAGAGTAGTCCTATAGACACCTAAACTGTAGGTGAGGTAGGTTGTTGAAACACCTGTTAGTAGCAGTTGATACAGTGGTGCTATGCATATGTTGTTAACCAGGGTAAACCTTAACTCGTATCAATATAGGTTGTCAATGTTATCTGCTGTTGATGCCCAGTGGACGCTGTATTAGGAGCCAGATGCAGATACTATGCATATATATGCAAATACCCTTACGTGAGCGTGATACTGTGCTGCGCACAAAGGGTGAATGATGGCATGGAGGCAACCTCCAACGTGTCTGCAGTGGCACAGGAGGGTTAGCACTAATCAGTAAATGTGATGTTGTAGGCTGTAACCCCCTGCGGTGCTGTTCAGCAGATAATGGGTTAATGTATAGTAGGATGCTATACAGGTGCTTGCAAGATACCATTACAGGTTAACACTCACATTAGGCCGTGTGAGTGAATAATTATCATTTTTATATTGTCCCACCTGATGACACTGTCTCATTGCCCCCCTTTACATTGAAACTGATTTTGTGTGCATATGTGTCTAATTACCTTCTTATCTATGTTTACACCCGTATGAGAGGAGAACCATTGTCAAGATTCGTCCAACGACAAACATCAAGGTCACAGTAAGAAGAAAAGACAGAGAGAGAAGACCATAAAGAAAGAAGAAGGATCATCTAAAAGAAAAAAACGACTGCATAAGAAACCTTGATGGGATATAACTTACACAAGGCAGTGTAAGTTTTTCTTTTATTGATTTATTTCACATCCATAGACTTATTTCACCCACATAAGTCTTAACACTTCTCTAGGGAGTACCAATCTCCCTTTGAGGACACTTTAAGGGTGTCAGAACCCCACTGAACATCATAGAGAGATAATACAACCACACTCCACCATTCCTTACGCTGTGCTCCCCCATCCCTTCGCACGTTCCATATCAAGGGTTTTGGATAGACCCTAGTGGGGTAGATTGAGTCACACAAGGACATCACAATCAAAGTTGCATAAATTATCACTCACCTTATTAATAATTTATTTAAATCCTATACCAACCACGGTCAGAGTTAGCGCCCGGGGAATACACTACAACTGGAGTTGCAATGTATCTGTCCTCCACGTGGAACGCCGAAATCTTCCGTGCTGGTTCTCCTCTGGCTGCAGCTTTTCTCCTTGACTTCCTGGTTGTTCCTACGATCTCGCGAGACTGGCCCGCTGACGTCACTCAGCCGAGATTTCGGCCGTAGTTCGAGTGTACTGTCCAGGAATAGTCAGGGGATTCTGCTGGCATGTAGATACTGAATAGGGGAGCTGAAAGTTTGCCTTAGAGGAGGCTCAGAAATACACACACTCACCATTGGAGAGGAATGAATAGAAATTAAGACTGCTATTCAAAATGTAGTGAAGGTGTCTTTCCCTTGCTCTGGAAGATTTAAGCCCCAATCAAATGAATATAAGAGGAATAAGACAGCTTTACAACATTAAACAGAGGCCTAAGTGACTTCCTCAGGCTGGGTTTATAGCCGAATTTTGTGCAATCTTCATAAGGCCGGTTCCAAATGAAATATTTTCTTTACATAGCATTGCAGTGTATGCAGCACCATGCACATAATTATTCAGAGACACATTTCTGGTATCTAGACCACAGCTTACAATCTAATGTATCTGTGCCAGAGATACAGGATGATAAAATGAATTGCCCAAGGTTAGATGCAGCTGGGATTTCAACACATCAAAGGCATGACATTACTGCTAAGGAACGGTGCCCTTCCTTTACATTTTTTTTATATACTTGCTATGGGGTTTTTATTAAAGTTTGATGCTTAGAAAACGAAATTACCAGTTACTAATATGTCATTTTCGCCTTTAAAACCATTTTTTTAAAACAATCATACCCTCATGCTTTTTTTGTGCTTCTATTGCTTAACTGGCAGTTAATAAATATCTATTGGCCACCACTACAAAGCACAGAATGCCTCTTTCTTGTGGAACAGCTTAATTCTCACCCAGTTATATAGCTGCTAGGTGGCGTCTCCAAAAATACTGGACACAATGGTGAAAGGTGTGACACTCTCGACACGTTACATACACACCTCTCCATGCTGTTTGCTCCTCTCTTTGGTCCCACCCCAAGGCTCATGACACACCTTCTGATTGGCTGCATTACCCAGCAGAAGCCAATATGGATGGAGGAAGCTGCCCAGCCCTCTAACAACAGCCCTGCACTCTCCCTGCTACGGAAAATCCCACGGCCCCCAAGCTGGTCAGGTCACTATGTCAAGAGAGGTAATACTGAACACATACATGTCCAGTATTACCTCTAAGATTTTACTGGACTAAGTGTCCAAATACAGGGCAGTCTGGTTCAATACTGGACACCTGGCAACCCTGCACAAGATTAAATTCCTCTTTCTGTGTTTAAGTTGATATTATTTGTTTACAATACAGGCAAACCCCGCATTAACGTACGCAATGGGACCAGAGCATGTATGTAAAGCGAAAATGTACTTAAAGTGAAGCACTACCTTTTTTCCACTTATCGATGCATGTACTGTACTGCAATCGTCATATACGTGCTAATTGATATAAATAACGCATTTGTAACAGGCTCTATAGTCTCCCGCTTGATCACAGCTTCGGTACAGGTAGGGAGCGGTATTGCTGTTCAGGACTTGCTGACAGGCGCATGCGTGAACTGCCGTTTGCCTGTTGGTCGATATGTCCTTACTCGCGAGTGTACTTAAAGCGAGTGTCCTTAAACCGGGTTATGCCTGTAGATATAATTCTCATATACAGTAGACCCAATTTGGATAGCAGACAACCACCCCACCCTTCATGATATACCTGTAAAATAAGCCGACCTCATTGCATGTGGTGACTAATAACACACATAACATACTGTAGCAAGTACTGTACATCTTGACTACAGTACTTAAAGCAAACATCTATATTATAACTGGTTGTTGCATTGAGAAATGTATGGCTGCTTGAAAAGTGAGATTTGTTTTAAAACTTAATTTACTGTTTGTAAGCAATAAGTACCCAACATGAACACTAATCCACTAACTCTTTGCATACAGTACTTGAAGGCAGTGGCAACCCTGAACGAGACTTTAAGAAAAATAAAGCACTTATTGTACCTGATCTTTGCACTGCTCATACAGTAGCTTGAAGATTAAAAAGTGGCAAATTTCAGTTCATGTGTCAGTTTAGTCCATATTACTATCTGCCAGCTGCAAGTAGGCATTACCTCTGTTACAGTGCTAAGCTATTTAGAGTGGGTCATAATGTTTCAGCTTTCAAGCAATAGATCTAATTGCAATGCTTTTATTTGAGCTCTGATTGCAGGTTTTCCCAGCAATATAAACAAATAGTAATCAACTAAACTTGTTACCTCGAAGTAGAAATGTCACGATATGAAATGTCAACTGTAGAAAATACAGTAATTATGGCATGAAACTCTATTCGTTTCTTGTAAGTAAAAAAATAAGGCAAAATCAGTAATTCCCCAGGCTGATGTTTGTGAGTATAGAATGCCCTTGTCCTCCTTTCAATCTAATGAACAATTGTCTTTATATATTTATGTGTGACCAAGTAAGCTGAAAAAAACAATGTACACCTCTCTTACCATGGAAACAATCAATACAAATTCAACTTCAGGAGAATTAATAAAAGCACATATTTAGAAGAGAAGAACATATACAAATTACATTTGCCAAACAGAAATGACTGAAAGTCACCTTTGTTATTGTAAATCCAATAACTGATATGAGAAAAGATACTGTACCAATAGGAAAAGAAAACATTATTGAGTAATAATAATACACAATTTAATTAGAGTTAGAAAGTGATCCTGGCTTATTTAAGGTAAACATACTGTACTGTTTTACTGCATTTTTAATGTATTGCAGTCAATTGAAACACTATACAGTACTTTGCTGGGCTCAAAAAAATATATTATGACCTTAAATCTGCAGTCTCAAGTAATATTTATTCGTAAAATTCTCAGATTTTTTTGCTTTTCATAACGTAGATCCCAGTATGTCTAAAAACATGATGAAGAGAGCTATGCAGTATTTTGAAAGTACTGTACATTATAATTTTGTCTATGAAAATCTCTCATGCTGGTCCATTTAAAGGTATTAAAAGTTATAAAAACGAATAATAATCACATCATTTACTGTAAAATCCTCCGACTGAGAGCAGTCCCACCCACCCCCCTGAAAATCTACGAGATACAGTACAGAATATACAATATCTAGATTGCTACTGGAAAAGGTTGCAGGTATGACTTTTTAGATCTTTTCTCTTATTGTTTTTATGATCAAGTATTCGTCAAATACTTTCCCCATATACACTTGATAGATGTATGTGGATTCATTTGTTATCTGACACTATCCATGCCCAAACAAATTTGGCTATCTGTAGTGACAGCTTTAAGGCCCCCCCCCCCCCACCAGAAGCAACATCATGAAGGGTGTCACCCTGAGCGTCGTTATGACGGAGCATTGACCCTGAACTAAACTGAAAGAGAGCCCAAACTAAACTGAAGGCGAGCCCAAACCAAACTGAAGGAGCGCCCAAACTAAACTGTAGGAGAGCCCAAACTAAACTGAAGGAGAGCCCAAACTAAACAGAAGGAGCGCCCAAACTAAACTGAAGGAGAGCCCAAACTAAACTGAAGGAGAGCCCAAACTAAACTGAAGGAGAGCCCAAACCAAACTGAAGGAGCGCCCAAACTAAACTGAAGGAGCGCCCAAACTAAACTGAAGGAGAGCCCAAACTAAACTGAAGGAGAGCCCAAACTAAACAGAAGGAGCGCCCAAACTAAACTGAAGGAGAGCCCAAACTAAACTGAAGGAGAGCCCAAACTAAACTGAAGGAGAGCCCAAACTAAACTGAAGGAGAGCCCAAACTAAACTGAAGGAGCGCCCAAACTAAACTGAAGGAGAGCCCAAACTAAACTGAAGGAGCGCCCAAACTAAACTGAAGAAGAGCCCAAACTAAACTGAAGGAGAACCCAAACTAAACTGAAGGAGAGCCCAAACTAAACTGAAGAAGAGCCCAAACTAAACTGAAGGAGAGCCCAAACTAAACTGAAGGAGAGCGCAAACTAAACTGAAGGAGCGCCCAAACTAAACTGATGGAGAGCCCAAACTAAACTGAAGGAGAGCCCAAACTAAACTGAAGGAGAGCCCAAACTAAACTGAAGGAGCGCCCAAACTAAACTGAAGGAGAGCCCAAACTAAACTGAAGGAGAGCCCAAACTAAACTGAAGGAGAGCCCAAACTAAACTGAAGGAGAGCCCAAACTAAACTGAAGGAGAGCCCAAACTAAACTGAAGGAGAGCCCAAACTAAACTGAAGGAGAGCCCAAACCAAACTGAAGGAGCGCCCAAACTAAACTGAAGGAGCGCCCAAACTAAACTGAAGGAGAGCCCAAACTAAACTGAAGGAGAGCCCAAACTAAACTGAAGGAGAGCCCAAACCAAACTGAAGGAGAGCCCAAACAAAACTGAAGGAGAGCCCAAACTAAACTGAAGGAGAGCCCAAAACTAAACTGAAGGAGAGCCCAAACCAAACTGAAGGAGAGCCCAAACTAAACTGAAGGAGAGCCCAAACTAAACTGAAGGAGAGCCCAAACTAAACTGAAGGAGAGCCCAAACTAAACTGAAGGAGAGCCCAAACCAAACTGAAGGAGAGCCCAAACCAAACTGAAGGAGAGCCCAAACTAAACTGAAGGAGAGCCCAAACCAAACTGAAGGAGAGCCCAAACCAAACTGAAGGAGAGCCCAAACAAAACTGAAGGAGATCCCAAACTAAACTGAAGGAGAGCCCAAACTAAACTGAAGGAGAGCCCAAACCAAACTGAAGGAGAGCCCAAACCAAACTGAAGGAGAGCCCAAACTAAACTGAAGGAGAGCCCAAACTAAACTGAAGGAGAGCCCAAACTAAACTGAAGGCGAGCCCAAACCAAACTGAAGGAGAGCCTAAACTAAACTGAAGGAGAGCCCAAACTAAACTGAAGGAGAGCCCAAACTAAACTGAAGGAGAGCCCAAACCAAACTGAAGGAGAGCCCAAACCAAACTGAAGGAGAGCCCAAACCAAACTGAAGGAGAGCCCAAACTAAATACGTTTTGTGAGAAATGTATCACCATAGGCTTTCGTAGTGTAATTCCATCTTTTTTCTAAGGCGGAACAGTAAATGGGCAAAAAAATTCTGTGGGCCACTGTCCTCTCCGTTGCTGCCATTGGGGGGAAATAAAAGTACAGCGGTGGGGACGACAGCAGTCTGTGTGGAGCTGGCAGGGCTGCTGACAGCTTTTCTGGGGCCCAGGACTAGAGTTTAAACCTGAGTCCCCCGTGTCAGTGGATCTGTCAACCCGCCTCTCTTTCTCTTACAGCCCCACTGCTCTCTTTCTCTCACCTTTGCTCTCACCCCCCCCTTTATTTCTCTCTCCCCATCCCCTCATGTATTTCTCTCCCTAACAATTGTACCCCTCACACACAACTTTACCCCCTCACTCACCATTCCCCCCTTACCCCCTCACAATTCTCTTCTTCCCTCTCACTCACAATTGTATCCCCTTGTTCTAACAGTTTTACCCCCTCCCCTCACAATGTTATCCCTTCCTCCTCACAGTATTATACAATCCCCCTCACATTTGTACTCCCTCCCACTCACAATTTTACCTCCACACCACTCCCCTCACAATTTTACCTCCCCTCAAAATGTTACTTCCCTATCATACCTCACAATTGTCCTTCCCCTCTTCCCTTCCCTCATAATTTTACCTTCCTCCCTCCCTATCCTCACAATATTAAATTTCCCCCTTCCTGCACAATTTTACCTCCCCCACTTCCCTCAAAGTTTTACCTTTCACCCAGTCTCACAGTTTACCCTTCCACTTCCAATCACAACTTTACACCCCCCTCCATTCTCACAGTTTTTACCTGCCCCCTCCTCCCCTTTTACCATGAGGGTGAAGAGACACAGGATCCTGTGGGATTAGTCTCTTCTTGTGCCCGCCCACCCTTGCCAGAAGTTGGCCCAACTTCCGCATTTTCCACGAGACCCCAGCTCCGCCTCAGTCTCTATTATGTAGAGTAGCTGCAGAATAACTTCTGTGAGAGCCGGCGTGAGAAGAGGCTGATCCTTGGAAGATCACGTGGGCCACACCAAATGCTGTCACAGGTCACTTGATGGCCAGGGCCACGTGTTGGCCACCCCAGGTTTAATATATGTATGTACTGTTCAGGGAAGAGGCAGGGATGTGTTAAGCTGAGTGTATATGTATGGTTGTGTGTGCATGTGTGCTAAAGAGAATGTATATGTACATATGTACATATGGTAAGGTGAGTTGTGTGTGTTTTTGTGCTAAAGAGAATGCATATGTATGTGTGCATATGAGTTTGTGTGTATTTGTGTGTAGTTAGGTCAGCGTGAGTGTGTGCATACTGTATTTGTGTGCTGAAGTGTGATGTATGTATTTGGCTTAATGTGTGGTTTAATATAAGTTTGTAGACTTGAAAGTTTGTCACTAAAGCTATCTCATAGTGAATAGGGATAACGTGAGCAAAAGTGCATGTGTTTTTGTGAAGCTGCCCTAGTGTACTGTTCCTCTTTCGCATTTGGAAATGATAGAAATATGACCGATATCGCCATTTTCTTCCAATGTAAAACTTTAGTGAATCTCGTCCATAGTATTAGCAAATATTTTGCATAATTAATTATAAATTTTTCCCAAATATAAATGTTACACCCCTATCCGCCTATGGAATATGTACGGGTAATGTGGTATTACGGTGCTAACCTGTTGGGTATACAGGAGGCTTGAGTCTCTCTGCATAGGGAGCTTGGGGTGCAACATGCAGCACATCCACCTGTGAGGATCCTGTCACAGACAGCATGACCCCTCACAGGAAACTATACTCCTAGTGAATAACCACTCAATGGTAATTTAGTGAGCAAGTCTGACCCACAGCACTATTATTCAGTATTAACTAGGTTCTCCATGTTGGGAGGGAGCAGGGTCAATACTGTATTACAGATATATGCTTATGTTGTCATATGATGCTGTAATGTCACTGTGTTTACAGAAATTTGAATGTATCACATTGGCGGGTATGCTGTATCAAATGTATATGAAATGTGATCATGCTATTGTTGATAAACACTGTTGTGTGTGTTCTATTCTAGGTTTCTAAATGAAGGATGGTACACCAAATTGGGGACCATTTTATTCCACCAGGGGGAGAATGTAGCCATGCCTAGTTTGGCTACCAGTCGGCCCTCCCTGACATGCAAGCCCTGGTAAGAGCAGGCAGTGTCAGGACCAATTATGGGTTTTCCCCACCGAGGCAGCTCTCTTGAGTGACAGGGGAGGAGGTGGGACAAGGCCTCGGTTCTGCCCAAAAATGGTTTCAGACCTTGTACCTTCCACCCATTGTACTTAAGGGGTTGCACCACCCAAATTTAGCAGTGCATCTCTACCATTGAGAGAGATAGGTATCACGCAGGATTGCTGTGCATTGGCACCCCCTGACCCTCTTCCCCTTGGGGAGGAGTGAGTGATTACCTTTCCCCTGTCCCTGCTAAAGGAGCAGGGAAGAGCAAGGACTGCTTCGGGTGCCCTTGGCAAAGAGTGGAGGTTCAGGACCATCCGGAAGTGGGAGACCTGCAGTGAACTGTATTGGGGCAGTAGCCTGTGATACTGTGTCAGCAGAGGACCAATAAACCTGTTCCAGTTATATCTATACCTCCTGCCTTGTGTGTGATCTTACTGGTCGGGGAGAGAAATACGTTCTTCTGTGAGAGATTGCCTCCATACATCTGGAGCCTAGAGTAGATGGAGGTGTTGTGTACCCAGGAATAGACAACGGTAATGTACCCCAGAAACCTGTCCTGTTCTCCCAAACAATATCGGCGGAGACTCATCATCTGTGAGCCAGCAGGTATGCACCACACACCTTGTAATGTTCAAATCTCCCAGAGGATGGGGCAAGCAACTTTACACCTGGATGGAGGCAGATGCAGCATCCCACAATGTGGGGCCTCCGACACAACTCCCCTCTCTCCTTACCATCAGCAGCCACCCACATGGTCTCTGAAGAGTGAGGAGTTTCTCACTGGAGTCCGTCCCGCTCTACTTGGTCACCAGAGCTCTCACTAGTAGGAAGGGTCCCTGATTAGGGGCCATCCTACAATACTCAAGATACCATGGCTGGGGCCTAGCTCAGGCCTATGGGGAATCGCCGTCCTAATCCTGGGACACCTCATTGGATCCCAGGACAGTCTGTGTGCTCCGTGTGCTCCTCCTGCACTGACTGTGATTCGTCACAGTTCAAATATATGTATCTCCTTACTCAGCCTCCTCCAACATGGCCGCCACAGTCACTTTCAGTGTATGGGTAAGGAGTTTCACAAGCGCCCCCAGAGGTCAGGAGGTATACCCTGCTAAATAAACATTACTACTCAATCAGTTTGTAACACCCTTTTGGAGATTACTCTATTACGGGGTGTGTTGTGCTTGTTACCTGCTGGCTCACAGAAGCGCTGAGTCACCGCTGTTCTTAGTGGAGAAAACAGGACAGTCTTTTGGGGTTGTGGTGGGTTCTTTCTCACTGGTGTGGCGCCTCCATCTCCTGCAGACTCCAGGAGTGCTGGATGCAATCCCTGCAGGACAACTCCATTTTGCTACTCCCCCTGATTAATTGCAGTCCCAGGCAGGGTATAAAATTAAACAGGAACGTTTTTATTCTTTTCACTTAGAATACAGCATATGTATTGTATTGTATGTCTTGATTTATATAGCCCAGACATATGAAGTGAATGCTAAGACTGTTGTCAGTCCTAGATCAGTAGTGGAAGGAACACAGGGCACAACGGATTTTGAATATCTAAACTCATTTATTGAGCCAACACAACGTTTTGACCTTAGAGGTCTTTATCAAGTGACATAGTTTATTTATATAGCGCCATTAATGTACATAGCGCTTCACAGTAGTAATACACGTGGTAATCAAAAAAATAACACAATATATAAATAACAGATCATGGAAATAAGTGCTTCAGACATAAAAGTAACTTAAAGAAGAGGAGTCCCTGCTCCGAGGAGCTTACAGTCTAATTGGTTGGTAGGGAGAACGTACAGAGAAAGTAGGAGGGAGTTCTTGTAAGTGCATCTGCAGGGGTCTAAGCTTTATATCATGTGTCCAGTATTATCCACAGTGCTATTCATATGCTTGTTTAAGCAAGTGTGTCTTAAGGTGGGTCTTAAAGGTGGATAGAGAGGGTGCTAGTCGTGTATTGCGGGGAAGGCATTCCAGAGGTGCGGGGCAGTCAGTGAAAAAGGTTTAAGGAGGGAGAGGGCTTTAGATACAAAGGGGGTAAAAAGAAGACATCCTTGAGAAGAACGCCAGTGTCGGGATGGTGCATAATGTGAAATTAGGGCTGAGATGTAAGGCGGGGCAGAAGAGTGGAAAGCTTTAAAAGTGAGGAGGAGAATCGAGTGTGAGATGCGGGATTTGATCGGAAGCCAGGAGAGGGATTTCCTGAAGTGAGATGCGGAGACAGATTTAGGAAAGAGCAGAGCGATTCTGGCAGCAGCGTTTAGGAAAGATTGTAGGGGAGACAGGTGTGAGGCAGGAATGCCAGACAGCAGGAAGTTACAGTAATCAAGACTGGAGAGAATGAGGGCCTGAGTCAGAGTTTTAGCAGTCGAGCAATAGAGGAATATAGCATATAATTGGTTCACTTCTTATCCCTCCTCCGGATGGTCCCTGGAATCAACCCAGGAGGCTCGAGCTTTCAAGGATCTATCCTCTGCTCTTCCCTCACCCACTGGTGGGATAATGGGTAGCTGTCCCACTCCCCTAAGGGTGAGGATGGAGGTGGTCAGAGCCCTGACTCCACGCTCCCTGGAACTCCCTCTCTCAGGGGAGAAACCTGACTAAATTTGGCTGTGCAGCCCCTTAAGTACCCGGGGAGGGTCCAAGGTCTGAGCCCCTAATTGGGCAACACACAGGCAGCCCCCCCCCCCTAGTCACTCAAGGGGTCTGCTTACTGCAGGGGAAAACCCGGATTGATCGTAACACTGCCTGCGCTGTACCAGGCTTAAGTGCTAGGTAGTGAAATGCAGGAATCTGGCGCCACTGCACATGACAGACTGTAGAAACTCCCGGATGATCTTCAATAAACTTTATTGCACAATACACATAGGGCTACACCACGATCTCCCCCTCTACGTGTTTCACCCTCTCAGATAGGGCCTATCCTATCCTGGGGATGCTGCTCTCTCCAAATATCTAGAAGGTTGTTCTTTTTTAAGCCTAACCGTAGGTCTTTTGGGTCAGCTTTGGGATGTTTTAGTGGTGGACCTGATCTATCGAGTTTAGGGTTCAGCGTTGTGTTGAAATCTCCTGCCACTATTATCGGGCCTTGTGCAATTTTATGTATCTTGTTGAAGAATAATGTGAAAAAGTAGGGTCATGGTGTTTGGGGCATATATTGATGCCAGCATTAAGATTTGGCCATTTATTTAGCCTGTTAAAATTAAGTATCTCCCTTCCTTGTCTTTAGTTATTTTCTCAACCTGGAAGGGACACTTGTTATGAAAAATAATCGCGACCCCTTGTTTCTTCTTGGGGGAGGATGAAGTATAAAATTGCCTAAAATGTTTGTTTAGGTATTTTGGTGAGCTGGCTGTACTAAAGTCTCTTGAGCAAGTATGATATCTGCCTGTCTCCTTTGGTAATCCGCAAAGGCCACTTTCCTTTTACCCGGGTTATTCATACCCTTTACATTATGGGATATAATGATCAACCCCATTGTGAGGTGTCTGGTTGGACCATCTTACGTGCTGTGTGTAGAGCATGGCGTATAGAGATATCGATTAACTTTGCAGATTTCGTCCGTGTGTGGGTGAAGTCCATGGCGTGGAATTCAATGTGGAGCTGGTCCCGTAGCCAACCGGGAGGTGGGAGGGAGGGAAGAAACATAACAAAAAATAACAACATAAACAATTTTAGAGTTCCCTTCAAGGTCAAAGACCCCATTGGATCTCTTGCCTTTGGAAGAGCGGAGAATAGACAAGTATCTTTATTCGGTGTATGTTTACCCGGGATGCTCCGGGTCCGCTCTGCTCCAAGGACTTTGTGGTATGTCCTTGTTATGCCGGTGCTGCCCGCAGACCAGACCCGTCCCCTGAGCTGAAGGGGGAAGTGGTAATACACGCACCCGCAGCAAAGGGAGCGTGTCCGGAGTGTGGTATGAAGCGTTGCCAGGCCAGGTGTAGTAAGGTAGACAATACTTGCCGTACCGGTTGTAGAGATAGAGTGAAGGATGCCTCGCCGAAGTCAGGGAGTGGAGAGTGGAGATAGGTCATTGTCCAAGCCGTGTTCAAGGGGTTACCAGAGTGAGCGTTGTCCAAGGAGTGCCGAGATCGAGAGCCAGAGGGGGTAGTCATACAAGCCGCGTCAAAACCTGTGAAAACACTGAGAGAATCCAGAAGTACTTCCATACAGAGACTATGTCGAGCAAAGACTGAGAGCAGAGAGGAGCTAGATAAAGCAGGAAGGTCCAATTAGGAATGAGGCAGGACAGGAAGAGCTACAAGGAGACACTGCAGATTGGTGCAGGCATAACAGGCCAGGTGAATCTTGTTGGTAACCTGAGTATGCCCGTGCAGTGTGCGGGGGCGGAGCCTGAGGTCCGGGGGACGGGAAGAAGAGTGTGCAGACTGAGCGCGCTCCGTAACTCGTGTACGCGTGTGAACCGAGCCAGTGGATGGTGCAGGTGTGCGTGCAGGTGTGTGCGCAGAAGGGCGTGGGCGCGCCCAGCGCTGAGCAGAGGAATCGCCGAGGGGAGTGATCCCGCGACGGCGGCAGGGGCGAGGAGTCGTGGAGGCCGGTAAGGCAGGCTTGTTTTGTGTGTCCAGGGACTCCCTGCGGGATGGAGGTGCTTTGTGTGGGGAGCGTGGAGAACGCCGATTCCTGACAGTACCCCCCTCTTCAGGAACGGCCTCAGGACGATCCAAGAACGGTTTCTCTGGAAACTTTTTCCTGAAGGACTTAAGAAGGGCCAGGGCATGAATGTCCTTTAAAGGTACCCAGGATCTCTCTTCAGGGCCAAAGCCCTTCCACTGCACCAAGAACTGGAGCTGACCCCTGGATAGGCGAGAATCCAAAAGAGAGTGAACTTCATATCCCTCGTTATTTTGTACAGTAATTGGTTCCGGTTTACAAGTCTGATCCGGAAAGAAGTGACTGGAGATAAATGTTTTAAGGGGGACACATGAAAGACATTGGGAATCTTCATACTGGGTGGTAGTTGGAGCCGGAATGCCACGGGATTGATTTGTTCACAAATAGGGAAGGGACCCAGGAAGTTAGGTGCCAGTTTAGGAGATGGTACCTTGAGGTGGATATTCTTAGAGAAGATCCATACCAAATCCCCTGGTTTGTAACTGGGTGCCGAACGACGACGACGATCAGCCTGTAGTTTCGATCTGCGTGAGGAGTTGAGAAGGGTAGACTGAATCCTGGACCATGCGGTTTGGAGGGAAGAAATGTGTTCATCTACTGCTGGTACTCCAGAAGGGATGTTGGGGATGGGAAGACAGGGAGGGTGGAACCCATCATTTATAAAGAAGGGCGACTCCCGGGTGGACTCGTTTTTGGCAGAATTGAAGGCATACTCTGCCCAAGAGAGGAGTTGAGCCCAATCATCCTGGAAATCGGATATGAAACATCTCAGGTACTTCTCCAGGGATTGATTGATTCTCTCCGTTTGTCCATTGGACTGAGGATGATAGGCGGAAGAGAAAGAAGAAGAGATGCCCAATCTCTTCGTGAAAGTTCTACAAAATTTGGATACGAACTGAGAACCTCTGTCAGAAACAATGGACGAGGGGATCCCATGAATCCGGAAAATCTGCTCCGTAAAGATATCAGCAAGGGCGGGGGAGGTGGGTAATCCTTTAAGTGGAATGAAATAGGACATCTTCGAGAACCTGTCCACGACCACCAAGATAGTGTTCATTCCTCTGGACCTGGGCAACTCCACAATGAAGTCCATAGAAATGTGGGACCAGGGGCGGTCGGGAACTGGAAGGGGTAACAGAAAACCCTGAGGCTTTTGACGGAGAGTCTTGCATCGAGCGCACGTGGGGCTGGCGCGGGTAAACTCCAGAATATCTTGAGACATCCTTGGCCACCAGAAATTCCAACGAATGAGATCAGTAGTCTTCTTAAAACCTGGATGACCTGCAGATTTAGAGGAGTGACCCCAAGACAGGACCTCTGGAACAAATTTGGAAGGTACAAAGAGTTTGTTGTCGGGAACGACCAAGTCCTTGGGAATGCGTCTCTGGGAGTGCAAAATCTTGTCAAGATTCTTGAAAGAAGACGTGGCGAGAATCCTCTCATGTGGAAGTATAGTCTCCAAAGATTCCGCTGGCCTCTCTTCAGAAGAATGTATACGGGAGAGTGCGTCTGCCTTTACGTTCTTGGTCCCGGGGATATAGGAAAGGTGAAAATCGAATCGAGAAAAAAAAAGAGCCCAACGAGCCTGTCGTGGACGAAGGCGTCGAGCGTTCTCTATGTAAAGAAGGTTCTTGTGGTCCATGGGAATAGTAAACGGCTCTTTCGACCCTTCCAGCAGGTGTCTCCACTCTTGAAGAGCCATCTTCACGGCCAGAAGTTCCCTGTTACCCACGTCATAGTTCCTCTCGGCAGACGAGAATTTCTTGGAAAAATATGCACAGGGATGTAACTTATCTTGGGGCGTGGGTCTCTGGGAAAGAACGGCACCAGCGCCGCAATCAGAAGCGTCGACCTCCAGGACGAAGGGAAGTTCAATGTTGGGATGACGGAGACTAGGTGTGGATATAAAGGCTTCCTTGAGAGTCTCGAAGGCAGAGATAGCCTCGGATGACTAAGCAGAAGGATCAGCTCCTTTTTTGGTGAGCGCAGTAAGGGGTGCCACAATGGTGGAAAAACTCCGTATAAACTTACGATAATAATTAGCGAACCCTAAAAAACGTTGTATGGCTTTCAGAGAGTTGGGTCTTGGCCATTCAGTCACTGCTTGAAGTTTACCGGAGTCCATCATAAAGCCCTCATCAGAAATTATGTACCCTAGGAACGGAGTAGAGGTCTGATGAAAGGTGCACTTCTCCAGTTTGGCGTACAAATGGTGTTCACGGAGATGGGAAAGGACGTAGGAGGTGTGGTGTATATGGTCCTGGAGATCTTTGGAAAAAATCAGGATATCATCCAAGTATACAATAACAAAAATATTGAGTACCTTACGAAAGACGTCGTTGATGAAATCCTGGAAGACAGCGGGAGCATTACATAAGCCGAAAGGCATTACTAGATATTCGTAGTGTCCACTACGCGTGTTGAAGGCCGTCTTCCATTCATCCCCCTTCCTGATGCGCACCAAGTTATAGGCACCACGTAGATCCAACTTGGAAAAAACCTTGGCCCTCTGTAATTTATCGAACAGTTCGGTAATAAGGGGAAGGGGGTAACGATTTTTAATAGTTATGTGGTTTAAACCCCTGTAGTCGATGCAAGGCCTCAACGACCGTCCTTTTTCTTGACAAATAAAAACCCAGCCCCTGCTGGAGAATTGGAGTGACGGATAAAGCCTTTCTTGAGATTCTCCTGAATATATTCATCCATAGCGTGAGATTCTGGTAACGACAAGGGGTAGGTATTGGACTTGGGTAGGGAGTAACCTGGAACTAGGTCGATCGGACAATCGTATGTCCTGTGTGGTGGCAAGAGGTCTGACTGTACCTTATTGAAAACGTCCCAGAATTGATGGTAAACGGAAGGTAGAATAACTTCGGGAACAGAGGTATTGGCCAGCAGTTGATGAGTCTCGTCTGACCTCGGCCTCCAGGAAATGGGTGCAGAGGAAATCCAGTCAATGAGAGGATTGTTAAGCTGTAGCCAAGGAAGACCAAGGGTGATGGGTATCCCAGGAGCGTGAATGGTATCCCAGGAGCGTGAATGTAAGTTTCTTAGGGAGTTCACCTTTAGAAAGGGGACGTGGAGACATTACACCCAGAGAGAGCCCCTCTGTACTCACTGGGTGTTCCCGTTTCCCGGACGCAGTGGACACTCCCGAACCAGATGTTCCATGGATCCGCAGTAGAAACACAATCCCCCGGCGTGGCGGAACTGCCGTATCGGTGTGCGGATGCGTTGTACCCCCAATTGCATTGGCTCTGGCAACTCCAGTGCAGGAGTGTTGCTGGGAGTACTGGAGAACGGAACTTGAAAGTTATGTAAGCGAGTGCGCTGACGCTCAGAGCGGCATTCCTGGATACGTTGATCCACTCGGACAGCCAAATCAATGAGGACCTCCAATTGATCCGGCCTGGATTGGCGAGAGAGTTCGTCCTTGATGGGATCTGCTAGGTCTTGCCTGAATACGGAGACGAGAGCCTCTTGTCCCCAGTTAGTCTCAGCTGCTAAAGTCCGGAATTCCACAGCATACTGTGTCACCATTCGCCGTCCCTGAGTGATCTGGAGGAGAGAAACAGATGCCATCTCCCGACGAGCGGGAGAATCGAATACTTGTTGAAACTCGGCTTTAAATGCCGGGTAATCTTGGGTAAGGTCAGAACGTCGCTCCCAAACCGGGGAAGCCCAAGCCAGGGCGCTGCCAGTGAGGAGGTTATAAATGTAGGCTACCTTCTTGCGATCAGTATTGTAGAGATGGGGGGCCATTTCAAACTGCAACTCACACTGGTTTAGGAAACCCCTACAATCTTGCGGTTCACCTGCATAGGGCTTGGGGGGAGGAATCCTTACATCTGAGCTGCTAACTGCGCTTGCGGAGTGGGGGCTTACATCTGGCGGGGTCGCGGTCGGTACCCTGTCTGAGAGTACTGCGACCTGGCGTGTAAGTGCCACAATGTTTGATCCGCCATGGCCTGGTATTGCTGAAGCATATTAGACAGAAACTGTTGAAGTTCGGTGTGGTCTGCGTCTTGTGGGCTCAACATAATGTTACGCCGGTGCTGCCCGCAGACCTGACCCGTCCCCTGAGCTGAAGGGGGAAGTGGTAATACACGCACCCGCAGCAAAGGGAGCGTGTCCGGAGTGTGGTATGAAGCGTTGCCAGGCCAGGTGTAGTAAGGTAGACAATACTTGCCGGTACCGGTTGTAGAGATAGAGTGAAGGATGCCTCGCTGAAGTCAGGGAGTGGAGAGTGGAGATAGGTCGTTGTCCAAGCCGTGTTCAAGGGGTTACCAGAGTGAGCATTGTCCAAGGAGTGCCGAGATCGAGAGCCAGAGGGGGTAGTCGTACAAGCCGCGTCAAAACCTGTGAAAACACTGAGAGAATCCAGAAGTACTTCCATACAGAGACTATGTCGAGCAAAGACTGAGAGCAGAGAGGAGCTAGATAAAGCAGGAAGGTCCAATTAGGAACAGAGGCGGGACAGGAAGAGCTACAGGGAGACACTGCAGATTGATGCAGGCATAACAGGCCAGGTGAATCTTGTTGGTAACCTGAGTATGCCCGTGCAGTGTGCGGGGGCGGAGCCTGAGGTCCGATGGATGGGAAGAAGAGTGTGCAGACTGAGCGCGCTCCGTAACTCGTGTACGCGTGTGAACCGAGCCAGTGGATGGTGCAGGTGTGCGTGCAGGTGTGAGCGCAGGAGGGCGTGGGCGCGCCCGGCGCTGAGCAGAGGAATTGCCGAGGGGAGTGATCCAGCGACGGCGGCAGGGGCGAGGAGCCTGGAGGCCGATAAGGCAGGTTTGTTTTGTGTGTCCAGGGACACCCTGCGGGAAGGAGGTGCTTTGTGTGGGGAGCGTGGAGAACGCCGATTCCTGACAGTCCTGTAACTAACCAGGACATACTGGGTAGGCCACATAGCGGGGGCCAGAGAAGGGGGGGTCCCCCCCCTTCAGTACAAACAAATTTAGAACGTGTGTAACTTGTGTAACCGTAACTAAGGGAATGGAGAAACTTTTCTGAACTGTTCCCTTAATCGGATTATTATTATAATTTTTTTTTTTTTTTAAATCAACAAACATATGTGACATGTTGGGCCCAAGGCAGCACCAAGCCTGGCGGGTGCTCTATTACCAGTTTCCCTACCTGTGCCCCATCTCTATGGGATTAGATTAGCTGTGTAGGTTGTGCTAATTGGTTAAGCCAGGTACGGGGAAGGTTAGGCCATCCGTAAAATAGGTGTAGCAGGGAGATCCGGCAACAACCGAGACATGCCAACCGCTCTCTGCCCTTTGAGGTATATATACTATATACTATATATAGATATACTAAGTGTACTTTGCCGACAACGGTGTCGGGTGTAGGGTGACCCCGTATTTCTATTTAAATCCAGAGACAGAACATAAAACACAGACAAAGCTCAGTTTTACTCATACACGGTAGTGTATGAGTTTCACTGGATGTGCTTAAACTGAGATATGTCTGTGTTTTATGTTCTGTCTCTGGTTTTAAATATATTTTGCCATGCTCAGTAGCACTCCTCTGTGACACTCATATGCTTATATATATGTTGTGGTTATTTTGGGGGTTCAATAGGAGCTTGTTAGGTGTCCAGTATGACCCCGTATTTCAACAGACTCAAAGTTATAGGGTCTAGCGCAACCCTTCTCTGCACACCCCCAAGCGAGTGACCATAACCCTCCCTCCTTCCCTACCGACCCAATAACAAACCCCCTGAGTGGGATATTCACATATGATGTCCCGATATGACATTGTTATGGTCCCAGGGGGGGCCTTTCTCGTGTCCGAGTCTTTCAATAGTCAGCAAGGTGGTAACCATAGCGCAGGGATATAGCCCTCCTCCCTCCCCCCTCGTGTCGGATTGCTGCGTTCAACCACAGGCCATTGCGGGATACCCACACTGTCTTACCCCCTACTGTTACGTTGGCACCTCGCTTGGAACTGTTAGTCTGGCCAGCAGGAGGGGATTTAACAACGGGAGGAGGGAAGAGTGAGAGGGGGATCTTCCAGTGTGCGCAAAAGTGTCCCTCGGTTCCGTGCGCCGACTCAGTTCTTCGCGGGGAGAAGGGGGAGCTGTTTCAATCTTCCTCTGTCGAGATTGCTCTGCCGAGGAACCCAAGATGGCCACCGATCCTGGATGAAGATTAGAATGAGTCAACTTTATCAATGTCTTTTGTGAACAGTCGAACAGTCCAGTGGCAGTGCCCTGGTAAGGCTTAATTGATCGCAGCTGGACATCAATTAAGGGATTTTTCCCGCGATTTGCTTCTCTGGCGAGTCACTGTGTTCCAGCCAGGCTCGGGAGAGGATGCCTCTGCTTCACTCAGGTCAGTGGTTTTACCTTTGAGGCCTATTTTTTCAGGAATCGGTCTTGGTCCTCCATGTTGCGCAGGGTGTGAGCAGCACCATTTTTAATTACAAGGAGTACGAAGGGAAAAACCCAACGGTATTTTATGCCCTTGTCTTTGAGCAATCTGGTAAGAGGTGTAAGAGATTTTCTTTTGAGCAGGGTAGCGGGTGCAAGATCCTGAAAAATCAAGAGTTTGACCCCTTCGAATTCTAACGTGCCTGAGGCTCTGGCAATTTGGCACACCGCTTCTTTTATTTTGAAAAAATGGAGCCGGACAATAATGTCTCTCGGGGGATCATTTGGTTGGGGTTTTGACCTGAGGGCCCGGTGGCATCTGTCGAGGTGCAGGTCCGTTTCTGGTTTGTCTGGGAAGAGGCTTGTCAGCCATCTTGTGACTAAGTCATCAGGGTCTGTAAACACTTCTGGGACCCCCCGCACCCTGATATTATTCCTGCGGTCCCTATTTTCCGCTAGCAAGATCGTTTATTTGGGATTGCAGTTTAGCTGAAGTTTTTTCGTTCTTGCGCACTGCTTTTATCGTGGAGTCTAAACATGTCTCCAGTTCATCAGTCCTGGCCCCAATGCAATTTATATCACGACATAGGTCTGAGAGTTCTTTATGCATATAGGCTTTTAGCTCATTGCAGAACTCTCTCATCACTTTTCTGGTCATCGATTCAGCAGATTGGGTCTCCATTTGATCTGTCGGTTCCCGCTCTTCATCTGAGTCAGAGTTCACATGCAGCGACGGGGTTCCTGCTCTGCTCCTCCGTGCTGGATTAGATTTATTGAAATAAGTTGTGAGTACGGCTGCCGCTCGTCCCGTTTTTGGTCTCGTTTGCATCCTGATTTTTTGTACTCCCTGGGTCTGTATTTGTTTTATTCAAATTATTGGTTTTTCCAATATTTAAACGCCTTAACAGTGCCGAAGGGGAAGGAGCTCACACTCTAAGGAGCCATTCCCTTCGCCTTCGCGCATGCGCCTGTGCTGAACTGTATTGTACTGTACATGATTTGACCTGCTGTACTTAAATAAAGGAGATGTTGTTGTGTGTTTTTTTACTTGTATTTATACAGAAATGTTTTAATTTGCTGTCCACACACACAGGACATGCACAATTCCAGTACCTGGGGGCCGCAAACAGGCACGGTTTTCAAGGTTGTCCTGAAAACCTGCCCTGTTTGCTGCCCTCGAGGACTGTAGTGGTGCAGGTCTGACTGACAGTTTTGCACACCATCCCACTGTACTTTATGTTTCTTTAATAAAGGAGATGTTTCGTTTGTATATTGTATTTTATGAATAAAGTTTTTTCTGTAATCACAGGTAAGGCCATGGACGGACAATGCGGAAGACTTTCTGTAAGACCATACTGTTGTGCTGAACTGTATTGTACTCTACATGTTTTGACCTGCTGTACTTAAATAAAGGAGATGTTGTTGTGTGTTTTTTTACTTGTATTTATACAGAAATGTTTTAACTTGCTGTCCACACACACAGGACATGCACAATTCCAGTCCCTGGGGGCCGCAAACAGGCACGGTTTTCAAAGGTTACCCTGAAAACCCACCCTGTTTGCTGCCCTCAAGGACTGTACTGGTGCAGACTGTTTTGCACACCATTCCACTGTACAGTAAAAGTTTTGACTTGTCGTTCTTTAATAAAGGAGATGTTGCGTTTTGCTTATTTTATGAATAAAGAATTTGTTTTTAAAACATGTGACTGTAAACCATACTGACTGACATAAATGTTTTCACAAATGTAGCAGTAAACCATACACCTGCTGATGTTTTGAATTGCTGTGCACTTAAAATGTTTCTACATTGTACAGTATTTGTAAATAAATGTTTTTGTATTTACTCCACCAATAAAAGAACATGTCGATTTGTTTTACATTGTTCCATTTGCACCTTTGCTACTGTAACAAAATACAGTGTTTCTAGAATGTCGAGGCATACTGCACTGTATACTGTAGGCATGCTCAGTATAAGAGTATTAAAAAAAATAGAAGACACAAACTGTACTGTATGTACTGGCACTGTATACTGTAGAAGACACATAATGTATGTGATATATGTAGAATAAATGCATAGTTTTTATTTTTTCGGGTTTATTACAAAGTATACTGTACTGTATATAAAAAAGTATTGTACAGTATACTGTACGGCCGGAAAACATCAGCATACTGTTTCAGGTACAGTATTCTATCCTAATCAATAACAACGGCCACTAAACTGTAGACTCCGGTACGTGGGTTTTTAAATCCGATTCAGCAGGCATTGTTACACAAAGCGATATTATCCATCGAAATCCCTCCATTAGCCGTTTTCTTTTCTGAGGAAACACAAAAAGAAAAGTTTTACTGGTCAGCCCCCTAAAGAAGTTCCCAGCCAGTCCCACCAATAATTTTCTCGGGGGGGCGTCTCCTGTTCACATGCGCATGCGCCTACCGTCGATGTAATGACACGCATACTGTATGTGTTTCAAGAAGGTTCCAATGCGCATGCGCCTAGTGTTCCACGAATAGTTCTTTATCTGCAGTACAATACTGTTGAAGCCGCTCAGCCAATAATATTGCTTACAGGAGAATCGCTTGACTTTGGAATCGCACCAATATTGATACTGTATTGTCAAAATAAAAAAAACACAGAAAATAATACGGCAACAATACTCACCATAGAATTTCCCATTCAGCTGGCGCCGGCGCCGGTCCACTGCCAGTCCAGCATTCTTGATCATCCACGTCGATAGTTTGCAGCGGGACTAGTTCACCTGTAGTCAGCTGATGAGGCTGGAAATTGCTTAGGTACATGCAAGCTTGATCGAAACTGCACGCGAAATATGGCTCAGGCTCAGGGTTGTCACTGACGGCGGGACCGTCATTGGAAGCCGGTGCTTGTGCATTGCTTGGCTACGACTGTCGTTTCTTAGTTGGTTTTAACACGACCCTTCGCCTTTTGCTGTCATCATGATCATAGTAGATACAGGAAAAAGCCGGTGATACACACCAATACCCGCCAACAAATTGTGGCTCAATACGATTAAAACAGGGATCGCTACATAACCTTTTCCTTATTGCACGCTTCCACGTATGAGGAGTTGGCGAAAATGTGTAAAAGTCATAGTTTTCGACAAAATACTGATAAATTTGAACAACTGTTGCCATCTTATCCTCTGTTGCATTAATCGTGGCCCATATCAAATACGCATAACTTCTGTCGGGTTTTTGGAAAGCGGGCTGCACTTGAACACTCATGGCGGGCGGGTCTCTGGAGAATTCTGTAACCGAAACTGGTCTTTGTCTTTCTTTATTATGAAAAGTCTAAATTGATACATTTTTGCAACCTCTTCCTTCAGTCTCAAGGCCAAGTTACAATAGCACACTGGGGTATCTTTTTAAAATGAAACACCTGCAAGTCGACACATTACTGCAGCTCATGCGCATTACAATTCATGAATATCTGGCTGACACGCGAAGAATTGCAACCTATTAAATCCAAACCATTCTCAATAAACGCATCAACCGCGCGTCAACCGCACATGACCCGTGGCTGAGAACGCAAAATGAATGCGGCATGCTCCAGATGAAGTGCGTCACATTCCAGGAAAAAGCCAGGGAAAAACCGGTGATATGTTAGACTCAGATGCGCCGCAGCAGTATTTCGGTCTTTGTTGTGAAATTGACACAGGGCACGCAATACACTCATACAATTGTGATATAAGTTTTTGGGTGTCAGATTCGCCGAGGCAAAGATATTCAAAATGAGTCAAGGGCTTAGATGGGTGCATATTGGTGTAGAATGCCCAAATGCCAGAATGCCTGGTAAATAGGGAACAAATTCTGAGATAGGAAGTCCTTTTACAGATACAAAGTGATCAAACAGTTTGGAGACTAGGTCTGGGTCTTGAGATGCCTGCATTTTCCCAGGCTGATTATATTGAGATGAGGACTTACGGCAATAATAGTTGTATGAGGTTTAGTGTTCATCGAGGGGGGAAACGACTTGACATTGCCCATGTCAGGGAAATTGGAAGGGTGGGGAGAATAAGGGGGAATGGGAAAAGCACTATGGGCATTTTTGGCCCAGTTCTGCAAATATCTTGGTGTGGGAGGGGGACAAAAACTTGGGGTGTGAGGGGACCATGGATTAAGTTAGACAGTGCATGCTAATGAGGGCCTGCCAAGGGGCAGCGCATCGCAAGTACCTGGGGGATCTGGCCCAAACTCTGATGGCACAAGGCCATCTTTTAGACAATGAAAATGTATCTAACACATAAAGCAACAACTTTTTTTTAGCTAATAGTTAAACATTATGGAAGAACAGTGACCTGGAAGGGTGGCAGATTATATATATTTATATACTCTATTTTTTGGGGGGGGGAATCATATACATAACACTATTATCTAAGCGTTTGTATAGGGCCAGAGACTTTGATATTATAGCGGGTATATTTCCAGCTAAGCCAGGGTTGTCTGTTTCATTCATCAGCTCCTGTTTGTCTCCCTTTATCTGAACATGAGTAAATCTTCAGTACATCCGGGGCTGGCAGTCCGAAGTGGAAAAGATTCAGAGGTGTAGATGGTGATGGAGCACAGCCAGAAAACTGCCAAAAATGTGCCAGCAGAATGAAAGAATCCACGGCACCTCATGTATAAGGATCAATTTATTGCAAGCTCAGCAATAGATGGTTAGAAACGCACCTACACATTTCGTGCATGAGCACTTGATCAAGGTGATACCAACATATAGTTAATGTATCCAGGCCAAACATTCCAAATATAACAGATTGGTGGACAAGTCATTACAGTGGGATCACTGAGAGGGGGCTGAAGCTATGACCTACGGTTCCAGAGCCTATCTCGTCAGCGTCTTCATTTCACTGTGACCCGCAGGGGTTCCACTAAGCCAGCTCCATGGACCCATGCAAGGCCTCCAGACCCCCAAGGCCACACATCATGAGCCCGGGGAGCAATGGGAGTGAGATTAAATTACCCTCCTGTCGTTAATGGTGCAACCCAGTCTAGGCCGATGACACGGGTGGGTCAGATCCATGCCGGCGACTAAGTGATCTCAGGAGGGGGGAAAGTCTCACCACCCAGCAGCCAGGACAACCCACCCCTCTCCAGTAGAAACAGCTCCTTCAGGTTTTGATGGGGTATGCCTGAGCTGCCACTCGTCTCTGGGATCCGCGGGTCGACTTCCTCTCCTCCCAAGATTGACATGGATTGCCACTCTCCTGCGGGGCGCAGTGTTGTGTGGCGGGCCCTTGACCCAAGCTATGGAGGAAGCCAGGCCCTTCAGATTGATCCTTTAAGGTAAAGGGGGTTCCATCTCTTATTACTGTACCAGGAGACTGAAATGGAACGCCCAACAGTAACAGACTCCTTTATCCCTCAGCATCGAGTTGCGGGAGACAGGTCTTGATAAACTTGTATGGTACCTCTAGTTGCTTGATAAAACATTTCTTTCATTTTGAAATAATGAATGCGGACTATCACATCCCTAGGGCGCTCACCAGGGGGAGGTTTCGGCCTGAGGGCTCTGTGACAGCGTTCTAGAGCCAGGAAGGCCTCAGTGCAATCGGGCAGCATGGCAATCAGCCATTTAGAAATAAATTCCTCCGGGTTCTTTATTGACTCATGAATCCCACTTAGCCGGAGACTTTCCTCCTGTCCCTGTTTTCTGTGTCCTCTTGGTCGTTACTGATGTCAATGTTAGGAATCCATTTATTATATTAAAATGTACAAATGAGAACTTGTATCAAAACAATTGAATGAGAATATGTTGTAGGATTTTAATTCATATGTAACAAAGGGAACTGAAGTTCCCTAAGTGAGACTTTAATGCATACAAGGTGCTAGGGGTTGGCTTAAATCCTGGTAGGAAATTTGAGCCTGAAGCAGTTTAGAGAAGTTCTTTGTCCTAAGCACCACGAGGCACAAAAGGGGCAGAGTTAGTGATCAATAACTACAGTTGCTCCCAGCAAGTCTCTCTTTTTCTCTGGATACTCCTCAAGGACACTGCATGTACCAACTAAGCTGCATGTGAGAGACAATGTTCCTTTGATCTATGAATACCATACAAAGTACAGGTCTTTATCATTGACTAAACTTTCATCTATAAGTAACATTGTAAGAATAAATTGACTGCTGGAAAAACCATTTTCTGAAGCTTGAAATCTTTATGAATAAGAAATAAGAAGTGGTGAATTATTATTTAACAGTTTACCATCTGTGATTATAATTGTAAGGTGAGTGTTTCATTTTTATTTAGGGAGACAATTGTTTCATCAAGTTTTTTTTTCTAAGGTGTCCGTCCTGTCACCAAGCGAGTTCAAGTCTGTTTTGATCTCTTTAAGTTCAGCTTGAACTAAGGATTTTAGGCTCAAATAAAGATTTTGGATGCCTCTCTTAGTTGAGAGCCGGCTCAGCTCTTCCTTTCCCTCTTCAGCTTCAGATTCCTGGTCTGAGTCAGAATATGCACTTTGCTGGGCGTCAGCAGCCGGTGATTGGCACGCACTTTATTGCTTCTTGAAATCGAAGCGTATTTTATCTTTTTTGGTTGCTCTGGACCATTGCTGGTGCTCCGATAGATAGATCCTTACTTTTGTTCAAGAGTAAAACAGGAATAACACATTTGATGTTTGCTTTAATGCCCCGGGCTCGGTGGAGGGAAGTCTCTAAGTGTACATTCACTACAGCACCTCGCATTCGCCTCCGTTATTTCCCTTTTTAAAGATTTAAAAAAAAATATTTTACAAATGTGTTCAAATTTCAAAAAGCAAATCCAACATGCACTGCCCATTGACTTTTTAGTACTAAGCAAACTTTTTTGCAGAACTATAAAGGGTGCAATACACAAAGGAGCCTACAGTATGCACTAAGCAGCGATAAGCCACTTATCGCCACCTTATCGTCAAAAAAGCCTAGATTCGGTAAGCACCAAAAAGTTGGCGATAAGAAACCTTTTCGGCAAATTTTTTTTACAGAGAAAAAAAATGTGGCAAACAAGTGGTGATAAGCCACTTTAAACACGTGCAATTCTAGTAGCCCCGATTAGCTTAACGAGGCTAATCGCAGCTCTAGAATTGAGATTTACTATCAAAATTGTCCCGCCAGGAAAAGTTGGCAAGAAGGTTGTGAGAAGCTACCGAGAAGCAGCGAGACGGTACTTAGATTTTATTTTTCCTGCATCGGATTGATGCCGTGGGTCTCCGGAGCTGATACCCATTAATATCAGCACCGGAGACCCCTGGCATGAATCCCATGCAATAAAAATGCATTTACGGGGGCGTGGCCAGGAGCGGAACGAGCTGGTCATAGATCTGTATAGCTCCGCAAACATACCTGCAGAAACCCTCAGAAACCCCACTAAAATCGAGGGCAAACCCCCCTAGGAGACTGCCCAAAAGCCCCCAGTGCAGTTAATCCGGTCCCCGGTCCCACACAGTACCCCAAAAGAGGAGAAAAAGCCCTACCCGAGCGGAACACACACAGCTCCCCTTCCCCTGGTGAAACCAAGATGGCCGACGGGACCGCGCGGCTCATTTAAAGGGACGATCCTAGCCGCAGCAAACGGCCAAAAGGTAGGGAGCAGCCCTGACGCAGCCGCGGACACAGAGGCTGGTCAATCCAGGCACCTACCGCAAGGAATAGTAGCCCCTCTCCTGAAAACGCGGCGCATCCCTGCTTCCCCGCCGAGGCTGGCAAAATGGCGCCGACTGGTGCGGGAGATATCTAGCCTGCCTGCATCCGACCGAGGTGCGCGGCCCCCCCGAGGGGGAGATTGGCGAGGGGCTTGCAGGACACAGGAGGGTACCTAGAGCAGCGGTGGGAGCGGAGAGGAGAAGGGGGAGCTCCGGGGAGGTGGAGAGGGAGAGGAACCATGCGTTCCAGCCTGAAACGCAGCAGTGTCCCAGCCGGATCCAAAATGGCCGCCGCTGACCTGAATTAAAGGTACAAGCACACACAAATAAACTCAGAGGCTGAAAAGTGGAAAACAGCCTAGGAAAAACTATTCAAACACACCCTCTCCCCAATCCGACTCAACCCCAATACATACCCACCTACCTACCTAGGAGAAAGCCAGTCCCCCAAGCTTCGCACAGAGGAAAAGACGAACAACAAACAAAGAGCGGAGTGAATGCGCACCCGCGCCCCCCCCTTCCCTTCCCCCCCTCCACCCAAGGAGGCGAAACAGCGAACCAAGCAACTAGTCCCATGGACTAACTGAATGCCCACGTGTGGGGGTGCATATGTGAGATAGCTGCGAGCCTAGAAAAACAGACAAGAATCTCCCTCAGCTCCCCACATCCAAGATAAACCAGCAACCAATATAGAAAAGGAAGACCCAGACCTGATTGTTCTCTATACCCCATAGTTGAACACAGACGGCATGGCCCCCCCTAAAAAGATAGGGAAGCCAGAATCTTCCACGTTCTTCTCCAGAAGGAACGTGGCGCCCACACCAACTGGCAAAGAGAAAGCCGCACAAGCCCAAGATCGCACAGACTCGGACTCAGGGTCAGAAGCAGATAGGCACCCAGATATTAGGAAAGAACTAAAAACCTGGGTTAAAGAAATTAAACAGGCGTTTCACGAGGAGTTACAAACCGCAATGAAGAGCCTACACACCAAGATTGTAGAGGTAGAGGAGCGGACGACAGGACTGGAGGAGGCCATGGAGACAGTTACCGAAGGACAAGCGGCGACAGATGAGGACATAACCCAAATGAAGAAACAGATCTCCCACCTTCAAGACGCCCAGGAAGAGGCAGAGAACAGATCGCGAAGGAACAATCTTAGAATTCGCAACATCCCGGAGACAGTCCTTAACGAGGAAATCAAGCCATACCTAAATAGACTTTTTAGGAGCATACTCCCAGAAATCGCCGCAGCAAAGCTGGAACTCGACCGAGCCCATAGAATCTACAGGCCGAGAGAATTTGAAAACAGAGGGCCCCGAGACGTAATCACAAGGTTCCATTACTTCTCTACCAAAGAGGAAATCTATACCAAACTCAGAAACCTAGATAAAATCTCCTTTGAGGACACGGAACTGCAAATTTTCCCGGACCTCTCGCCAATAACCATGGCCAAAAGGCGAGAACTCAAGAAAATCACAGGCTATCTGAGAAGCAGAGACGTCAGGTATAGATGGGGCTTCCCCTTCCGTCTCCAAGCCACCAACAAAGGCAAACAGGCCACCCTACGAACCCCAGAGGAAGGCCCAGAATTCATCGCAGCGCTAGGACTGGAGATCCCGGAAGAATTACGAAGTGATACAGGGAAAACTTTTCCACGACCAAGGCGTGAAAGGTGGTCCAGGGTGACAACTAACCCAGGATAACCCATCAAGCCCCAAGAGCTGAGGCTTAACAACCAGAACACGGCAAAACCACGAGAGTACAAGAGAGACATTCCTACCTCAACTGTAACCCCCAGCCCCGAAACTGTATGCTGTTCCAAATACAAAGACACGAACTAACGGGAGCAGGAGGAGGGAGGAAAAAAGGTTTTATAGAAGAGAAGGGTAAAAGAAAAGAAAAAGGAAAAAACACAGTACAACTAGATAACTGAGAGCACAAGGTTTAAGCCATTATTAAGCCTCTATAGATTTGATCTAGCTCAGATAGTTGAAGGAAAAGGGAGAGAAAGGAATTTCTGCTCTTTTTTTTTTTTTGTTCTATTTACTGTGTTTAAAACTGTTTAACATGTTTGACCCAGAAGTTTGATTGTTGTATTTCCCCCCACCACATCTGTGTTTTAGTTCCAGTCAGTCATAGCAGAAAAGAAGGTTGATCAACAACACGACTAGCCGTCGGAATTCCAAAAGGAGCTGACTACAGTTTACAGACTACAAACCATACTCTCCAGACTGCAAGTACCACATTGCACCCCACACACACTTTCCCCCTTTTTTTCTTGACCCTGCATGTCCCCGACACCCCAAACGCAGAGTCAAAGGCCCAAAGCACCAGAGGGCACCACCCCATCCCACGTTAAAAACCCCCAAGGTTATTTTTGTTCACCCCCAATGTTCTCCCCAGTTCATCCACACTGGAGTACACCTAAATGCACACAACTTGGCACAACCAAAACAATAGTTGGGATAAGGTCCCGCAATCCGAAAAATCACCACGGGGCACCCCCTAACAACAAGCTCCCTCCGGCAAACACTTGCGCACGAAATTTTAAATCAACATATGGCTAAAGTACTAAAAATAACAACGCAGAATGTCAGAGGACTGAACTCTCCCATGAAAAGGAGACTATTGTTCAGAGACCTCAAAAACAGACAAAGTGACATACATATGATTCAAGAAACACACCTGAACAGAGCAGACACTATTAGGTTAAAAGACAAAAATTTTAACCAAATTTATCACTCACCAGCCACAGACAAAAAAGCGGGAGTAGCCATCCTGATTAGAACTAGCATCCCCTTTGCAGTAGAAAAAATAAAGAGGGACAAGACCGGGCGACTGCTAATTGTATCCGGTAAATTAGGCACGACAGAACTAACACTTGTAAGCCTATATGCCCCCAACACAGACCAAGAAAGCTATATTAATGAGGCCTTCGAGACGATAAGCCAATATAAGAAGGGTTACTTAATAATTGGAGGGGATCTTAACACCGTTATAGACTGCAATAAAGACCAGGCGAAGCTCAAGGGCAAAGAGCAATACCGGAGACGGAATAGCTCAACCGCTCTAAAACAAAGCATAAGACTGGGTGGGCTTGTCGACGCATGGAGGCTAATGAACCCCATAACCAAAGTGTTTACCTTCTACTCACCCCCGCATAAACAATACACCCGCATTGATTATATACTTGTATCTAGTGAACTGACAGAGAGGATAATAAAGGCAGAAATAGACAATATAACATGGTCAGACCACGCCCCGGTTACACTAATCATAAGAGACATGCACCAAAGACCGACGGGCACACAATGGCGAATGAACGACCTACTGCTCAGGCTACCAGACACTAAAAAAGCTATAGGAAAGGCTATAAGGGACTACTTCGCAATAAATGACAACGGGCAAATCAGCGACTGTACACTATGGGCGGCGCATAAAGCTACGCTCAGAGGCAAGATAATCAGTATTGCCTCCCATAGGAAAAAGGAGAAAAACAAAAAGATAAATAAGCTAAACAATAGTATTAGAGAAAATGAGAAGACCTACCAACAAACCCCAACGGACAAAGTTAGAGCAGCGATAGACAAGGATAGATTGGAACTTAAAAATATACTGATTGAAGATACTGAAAAAGCAATGAGATGGACAAACCAGATCTTTTATGAAAAAAGCAATAAGGCAGACAGGGAATTGGCGGCAAAACTCCGCAATAAAACAGCAAACCTCAATATATACAGCATAAAAACCAAACAAGAACGCCTAACACACAATCCGGTTGAAATCAATAAAGAGTTTGTCCAGTATTACAGTAACTTATACAACTTGACAAACCCCGATAAAGCCAACAAGAGGTTCGAAGCAAAGTTAGACGAATATATAAAAAACACAAAACTATCCAAACTAGACGAGTCAGAATCAGCCCAACTAGGAACCCCGATAACAGCAGAGGAGGTCTCAGCAGCCATTAAATCCCTCAAGAACTCCAAAGCCCCGGGCCCAGACGGGTTCACTAATTTCTATTATAAGAAATTCGAACACACGTTGAAGCCATATCTGATCCGCTGGTTCAATAAGATCCTAGACGGAGAAGCACCACCAAAAGAGTCCCTAAAGGCCTCTATCATTGTTATACCAAAGGAAGGAAAAGACCCGACGTTATGTTCCAGTCATAGGCCCATCTCTCTGATAAATACAGACATAAAACTATTCGCCAAAATTCTAGCAACCAGGTTGAACAGAGTATTAAATTCCTTGGTACACCCTGACCAAGTGGGATTCACCCCAGAACGGCAGGCCTCTGATAACATCAGGAGAGTAATCAACATTATCCACAACAGTAACAAAAACCAACGCCCTACCCTGATTCTAGGGTTAGACGCTGAGAAAGCTTTTGACCGGGTGGCCTGGCCCTTTATGTTCCGGGTATTCAGAGAGATGGGCCTACATGTAAACTTTATTAAAGGCATTAAGGCGCTATATTCCAACCCAATAGCCACAGTTCGCACCTCAGGATACACATCAGAACCATTCGCAGTCTCTAACGGTACCAGGCAAGGGTGCCCACTCTCCCCAATGCTATTCGCTTTGTGCATAGAGGTATTAGCCTCAAGAATACGAGAGAACCAAGGGATAGAGGGTGTCCCTATAGGAAACAACATATATAAAGTGTCGCTATTTGCGGATGACACTTTACTCTCTCTGACTAACCTGGATACCTCATTAAAAAACCTATTCGACACGCTAGACGAATTTGGCACACTCTCAAACTTTAAAGTGAACAACACAAAATCAGAGGCTATAGGCCTGCACATACCTCCAGAACTAGAAAGCGCACTAAAGAAAAAATTCCCAATAAAATGGATGTCAGACAAGATGAGATATCTAGGAATATACATTATGAGAACATATGATAATATGTACAGAGCAAACTACCCGAATCTTATTAAAAACCTGAAAAAAGACCTGGAATCTTGGTCAAGATACCAGATATCATGGACAGGTAAAATAATATCAGTGAAAATGAACCTATTACCTAGAATACTTTACCTATTCCAAGTGCTCCCCGTTACGGTTCCAGCCTATGTAATAAGAGATTTGGAAAAAGAGATAACCAAATTTATATGGAACGGCAGAAAACCTAGGATAAAGAAGAAACTGATGGCTCTCTCCCAGGCAAGAGGAGGCCTGGGCCAACCAGACTTAACAAAGTACTATGAAGCGGCTAGACTAAGGGCCTCATGCAGTAAGCGTTGATAAGGGAATTATCACCATTTTATAGCCAAAATTGGGTTTGAGATTCAGTAAGCGCCGATAAGTGCTTGATTTCGCCAGGTTTCGGAGCCGATTATTTTGTTATGGCCAGTCGGCTGCCGATAAGCCTGTTTTCGCCACTGATCGCCACTTTTTTAAATCGGCTGGATTCAACAAAAAAAAACAGCTTATCGGGCCTGATCGGCACTACGAAATTGAGATGTTATGGACAATTTCTCCCGTCAACTAAAGTTGGCAGTTTGGAGGGGAGAACGATCGCTAAGGCTGCCGCAACGGCACTTAGAAAAAAAAAACTTCTGTACATCAATGGAGTCAATGGAGCGGGGACGTATAACAGTATAGTACTGTTTACGTTTCATTGCTCACAATACAAACGTCATTTGCATTACAGTGTGGGGGCATTCCCTGCATTGTGTCACAGCTGACGTGTATTATTTGCATAACATTATACTTTTACATGTTTGCAGCATTTGCGGGTCACATTACTCATAATGTGATGATGTGCCAAGGGAAAATACTATACTCAACTCTTAAAGGAGAACCTCACATCATATCACACATTTTAATGAACTGAGCGACAATTATTTACATGATGTTACACATGTCACACATGTCACACATACACAGTATATTCATCTTCCTTTACATTACACAATGCTAGTAATGTGTCACGCATCTTTAAACGTACATGTACATCTGTCTTCTCATGTTTACATATAGTTTTGGGTCCTCCCTATTTTCATGACGTCACTTATTGGACGCTCAATCACATTGCATATTTAGATTGTAACCGTAGCATTACAAGCACTTCAACCTAACTTATACACACATGTACAGTAATTCAGCATTGGGACACCTTGTTAACTCATTCTATACCAACTATCCTCCTTACAGAAATGCATGCATATGCACACGCCTATTCATTGTTGTCAACATGTCACAATAACATGCCTAATTACACATGTTACACAAAACTTTTCCCACGTCAATCTCAGCCTTTTTGCCTAATTACATGACTGACTGTTGTGTTCACAAGTGTTACATGCATTGCACATGCAACTATTTATTTGCAAGCAATGTTTCTACAAAGGTTCACGTCACATCATTGCCAAATATCATCATTCCCTGCAGAATACACACAACAAATACTTATAACAAGAACTGCACACAGCTTGCCACAGAAGTACTTTATTATGTTAATGTAACACCTTGCATTTTACTATGTCACCTGACATCATCACATACCTATTTAAAGGACGCCCATTACCTGATCATTCACAGCTACTCATTTCAAAATGTTGAGATTGTTTAGGAGACGGAGGAACATTCTTTTCTATGACATGCTTGATGATGAAGACAATCATATAGGGCAAGGGAGGGACACACCGAGGGACAGTGACAGTGACAGGGACAGTCACGTGGATACGACAGAGACAGGGAGAGGGACAGGAGATCAGAGGAGAAGACAGAGGAGACAAGTTGTGCCTCGTCCGCGTCTGTACAGGGAGAGAACCCTGTTAGATGGGATGAGTGAGGAGGAGATTGTAAGTCGCTATCGTTTGAGTTCAGCAGCAATCTTAGCTCTTTATCAGGAGATAAGGGGAGATTTAGATTTTTTCACAGCCAGAGGTCGTGCAGTCCCTGGGCTTGTTAAAATGCTGTGCTCATTACATTATCTTGCTTCCGCGTCATACCAGACAACTGTGGGCATAGTGGGCGGGGTCTCGCAATCTACATTCTCGCGGGCCTTGACCCAGTTTCTCTATGCACTCAATAGACGCGCTAGGAATTATATTCATTTTCCTACAGAGGCGACAGAGTGGCTGGAAGTCAGGACTGGCTTTTATAATATAGCAGGGATACCATGTGTGCTGGGTGCAATCGATTGCACACATGTTGCTTTGATTGCACCTAGTCAGAGTGAGCATGTGTACCGCAATCGGAAGCACTACCATTCACTCAATGTACAGGTGGTATGTGATGCCACGATGAGGATAATGCATGTGGTACCCAAATTCCCTGGTTCCAGTCACGATTCCTCCATCCTGAGGAACTCTTCAGTCTTCCATGCGTTCGAAGAGGGACATTTTGAACATGGTTGGCTGCTGGGTGTGTACACATTTACATGTTATAACACAAAACACATTTTTATTTAGGAATGTTGGCATTGTACAATTTGATCACTAATGTCAGCTTATGTGTGCTCCATTCATTATAGGTGACTCAGGATACGGAATTAGGCCGTGGCTCTTGACTCCGGTGCTAAACCCTCAAACTGAAGCAGAGGAGAGGTACAATGCAGCCCATATCTCTACAAGATCTGTTATAGAGAGGACATTTGGCCTACTCAAGACCAGATTTAGGTGTCTGGACAGAACTGGTGGGGCTCTTCTATACAAGCCTCAAAAAGTGTCTGATATTATCCTTGCCTGTTGCCTTTTGCACAATGTTGCACTGAGGCACAATGTACAGTCAGACCTAGCTGAGCCTGTGGAAGACGAGCATCCCACCCATGTAGCTGCTGAAAATGAACAAACAGCCAGTGGTGGCCAGACACGCCAGAATCTCATCAATTCATTTTTTTCTTGTAAGTACAAACATATATGTTCCAAGTTCTACTTTTATACTTACATTATGTTATCTTAACAATAATGTTTTTTTATATACCCTTCTGGTAGGACACAGATGAATATGGGTTGCACACCTTTCTTCTCTCTGCTGTGTGCACAAAGGGATGTGGCACCGGTATGTTATTGTTGCACAGGTTATATAATCCCTCTTCAATTTTACTTTAGTTGTGTGTATGTGAATACAACTGGGGTAACAAAGCACTAATATTTTAGCATTGTGTTGTTCCTTATGCTAACACAATACACATATTATGCCCATACTCATTCATGCTTCTAGTATGCTTACATACAATGTTATTGGTGCAGTGTAACATGTACATCCATATGATGTGTACACCAGCCTGATTTACATTTTGAATGTCATGAAATATACATGGTGTTGCACATTTAACACCAAATACACACTTTGCTGTGTTGTTTACGGTACTGAAGATGGCATGTCAATGTTTGCAATTTATATATTGTTCCTTTGCATTATAGGTATATCTCCAGTATGACTGATCATGGTATGTATATTTGCTGACATCTCTCATAAGATGTGCCTACATCAATCTTCCTATAATTATTTGAAGTCAAAACCCAACATATTGGTTTAAACACAAATGTTACATATATGTACTTTCTGTATCATGTATATGCATTTAGCTACTCTTGAGCTTTCATGTGCATTGTATTAGAAAATGATTACTCCCATTTCATCACATTTTATGTATGTTTCCTTATAAATTCCATTCATGTAATATAGAGGTGTTTGGAGACAAGGGGATAACTGTAGTTATTTCTTTACTTACGGGAGATCATTCATCACGGATGAAATTGACTGATCATAACACTCCATGCATGAATGCCTGCAATCACAACAATGCGTACTACATCTTATATTTAGCAATGTTGGTGTTTTGTAATGCTAGGAATTAATAGTCAACATTAATTTACATTTGTGACATGTGTATGTATAAGTCACACGTGTGTGGATGTGTCCTACATGTACCAAGTGTTAAACTGTTAACAGAGAAGACAAATTTGTCACTAATGTTACTGTCATTTAGCATTTCTAATTTACCAATATGACAATGTTGGTAATATTTTTGCAATATAAATCACGTCACTTCATCATTATCATGATGATAATTATCAAGTATTGTCACAATTGTAACGTCAATCACGTGCACATTAGCATAGACACACTTTGTAAGACAACTGTTTGTGTCTGTATCAATTTGTGTAGGATCCATGTATAACACCGACAAATGATAACACCAGCTTTATTATGGTAGCTTATATCATCATATTGACTATACTATGTATTTTTAGAACGTTTAATAAACACAGTAAACTATAGTTAGTTAGGTTAATGAAATATACACAGAAACGTACTTCATTACATGATGTTGATGTCATAATCAGAACATCATGCATTGTAGGGGACCACAACATCTGGCCAATAACATTATTTGCTACAGTCCCAAACCATTTTATCAACATACCCATGTAACAAGAGATTTTTAACAAGAAATGGCTAGTTGGTTGTAAGTGTCCTTTACATTGGGAGAAGGAGTGGCTCAGTGAGTAAAGACACACACTGGCACTGAGATTTGGAAGCAGGGGAGTCTGGTTCAATTCCCGGTGTCGGCTCCTTGTGACCTTGGGCAAGTCACTTTATCTCCCTGTGCCTCAGGCGGCAAAAAATACATTGTAAGTTCCACGGGCCAGGGACCTCAGCCTGAAAAATGTGTCTGTAAAGCGCTGTGTACAACTAGCAGCGCTATACATGAACATGCTCATATTATAATTATTATTATTATTATTATTGTTACATAGTTTCGACAGTCATACGTTCCATTACACAATAGAATTCACAAATGTGTTAGCAGAGTGGGAATGGTTGTTATATATAAAACACACCATGCCATAAAATGATAGTAGTCATTAAAGAACACTCAATAAAAATTCATGAGGCACTATTTTGCAACATCATTATGTTAATTAAGTGCTTATGCAATATAGGCATAAGGGTATCACATTTTTAATTGTTTGTTAATAAGCGCTGCAAGCAATATAAAATTAGTTCCATATGTAGTATAGTAGTCGGTGGCTCCTCCTCACAATCATCTCATATAAAGGTAGACTCTTCTGAAATCATACATTGATCCGATTGTATCTTCCCCGACATCTCTGAAATACAGCAAACACATGAGGGTCAAATATGGCACCTTACTATATATGTATCCGTGACAACGCATTACACAGCTCTATATGATTGTGTACATACACACGTCACTCACTTATATGTTAGAACTACAAGTGTACATCAGTATGTAATGTTTCTTTAAATTTGTAGCAGGCATAACTATGTATATGATGTGAACGTTGCCTGTATACTGAAAAATGTGCGCGCACATCTTAGTGTGCGCACGCACTTCACGCTTGGCTCCACTAACTGTTAGCGCATGCGCAAAACAAAGCGTACGTTGTGCGTTCAATACATCTTGAAAATACCATTAAACATAAAATCTTTATTTCAAATACAATGAATACGAAACTACATTCGTTCTAAACGAGTACATCTGTATTCTTTTTAAACAGACGTGTTTGGACAGAAAGGACGGCCGATAACACAATGCGCAAATGCAATACGTGTGACGTCATGTTAAACCAGCGTGAAACGCACGCTAACACTCCTCCCACTCAATTAACATTCGGCTAACGCCCAGTTTACGGCTACAAACACTGAGCCGCACACATGACACACTGCAGTTACCGTTACTATAACAAAACATGACAGCCAATAGGCTTTGAGGCGCGCACGTCGCTTGGGGGCGGGACTTACATCCGTAATCCTTTTTAAGGACGCCTTGGGCCATGACAAGGGTCCCACGTCATACGTGGTGGACCCGCTTTTAAATGTTGTAGATGTAGCATGATAACAAAACAGGTATGTGTTAGAGTTATGGTAAAATGTTGCTAATATGTTTAAAGTGATAGGAAAGTACGTATATTTATTCCGTCAGCAATGTGTACTACTCTTTCAGGTTCTACTATATTGTATTCGGAAACAATTTGTTTGTGATCGCTACATGTTATGCAGTCTGCTATGTTACGCTGTATCCACGCATTGAAAGGGAAAATGGTGGTTAGAAAAAAAAAAAATATTTAAACGCAGAGTCAACTCATAACGGTTGTTATATTTACCATTCTTCTAGAATTAACTCTTCGTCTGGCTGCAACTGGTCGCTCCAGAAATGCAAGGCTTTTTCATCCACGCTTGACCCACCCGCTGAATCCAGTATGACACACATCTCCTCCATGAAGCGCTCATAGGAATCGCCACTGCTTTCTTCAAACAATTGGTCGGGAGGTATGTTCATTTCTTCGGGTACCCATTCCAATGCATTTTCAGCTGAAAGGCTTGGTACATAATCATAGTAGTTATGTTCTTGTACAATGTGGGTTTCAGGAATGGAGGGTGCAGATATTGCAGCAGGTATCGATTCACACGGAACAGTAGTAGCGGATCCATTGCTATTGGCATTAGGAATAAATATGCCTTTAACCACAATATATGTGCCTTCTTTCACGGTGAAATGTTTTTCTTTGGCAATCTTCCAGAAACCATAGTTGTGTTCTAGCTTATCCTGCACACGTTCAAAAAAGTCATTAGTTGATAAAGTGAATGTTATTGAGGAATTAAAATTGCGCGCATGCCGACGGTTTTGGTAATAAGGATATTTTGCTCGAATCAAATCATAGATTTGGCGTGTGCTTGCTTGGTGTCCGCAAGTTGATAAAATAGCTTCTGAAATCATGTATTTATAACCTAAATTCGGATTCATAATTGTCACCAATTCATCAGCCATTGCAGAGTAGCACAAAAGATGTGTGCAGGTATCTGTTCTTTGCTCATCAAAATGAAACTGCTCAATGGCTAACAAATTGCTGTGTTTCCTTTTCAAGGTCAACAAAAGTATAAACTGTAACTCCTTATTTCAAACGCCAATTGGATTTCTAGTTATAATTGCTTGAACATTTGTGGTTTGTGATAGCCGCATGTGGGACAAACATGTATCCTTTTTTTATCTCGTTTCTGAAAACATTACTACACTTTTCATTCAGTAACATTGAGTTTTCTTGCAAAATAACAAAGAGCACTGTGTGAAAATAGTGCTTAGACAGCCATATCAGTAAATACACACACCTGCAAAATGAAATGTTTTGTTCCCACATACATTTCTGTGTGTATTTGAAAGTCTGGTTAAGTCCCTGTCTGCATGAGTTTAAATACGTGTGTATCTATATATATATAAATATATCTCTCTCATAAATATATATATATATAAAGTGTATATTGTACTATATGTATATTGTGTGTATGTGTATGTGTATGTGTATGTGTATATGTGTATATATATATATATATATATATATATATATATATATATTATATATATATATAAAAAATTTAAAAAAATTTTTTTTTATATATATATATTATATATATATATAAAAAAAATGTTTTTTTTTTTTTTTTTTTTAAATATTGCTGGAGTACACACAACATATTGATGGCAGTAAGTAGGCCTTGTATGAAACCTATTTAAATGGTGATAAACATGAGTGAATTAAGTAATAAACATTTGTTTGCACCCAATAATGTTAGAGGCTCACACTTAGTATAGTTGTCAAACATTAGGCCTGTATTATTAAAATAGTGTGTTTTCACAAGGAAGCATGAAGTGTATGTTTTTTGTAAATACATCTATACCAGTTTAGATAGTACTATATATACACACACACACACACACACACACACACACACACACACACACACACACACACACACACACACACACACACACACACACACACACACACACACACACACACACACACACACACACACACACACACACACACACACACACACACACACACTGTGTGTGTGTGTGTGTGTGTGTGTGCATATATCAATACATACTACATATATATTAGTATCAATTCAGAGATGTTCTTGAAACAAGAACACATAAATGATTAAAGGACAACATTACAATGGCCACCAAAGGTAAGTAATATTTAACACAAAATCCTGCTGTACACGTACAAGAAAGATGTTTGCAGTTAAATAGGTGCTTTTATAATTGCATGAAAATAATATGCACATGCAATGATTACATCAATTAACACACCCAAATGCAATGTTTTGCTGCAAAGTCAATGTCAGCTTCTCTAAACTTAGCAACTGGCTCCTGGTGAACCATTACTGAACAGACGATTAAAACATAAATATTTATAACACTATTCATTAATTAGGAGTGTTAACATTTCCAAAACTTCACGTGTACAAAAACATACTTGAAAGTTTGGAAACAACACAGTCTTCAGCATACATACAATAGTAATTAGATAATCTGAAGTCAACAAAACAAGGCCAAAGACATATTTTCTGAATTATAACATTTATTTTTTTTGTTCCTTTTGCGAGCGAGTAACAGGCCTGCTTGTTGTCTCTTGAGTTTTCCTTTTTCTTTTGCCACCAACTTTAGGCACAACAGAGCCACTTTGAGTGGCCTCTGGCACTTCACGGGCAGGGCTTGTGGCCAGTGACTCACCTACAGGGCTTTTGGGCAGTGACTGTTCACCTACGGGGCTTGTGGCCAGTGACTCACCTACAGGGCTTTTGGGCAGTGATTCACCTACAGGGCTTTTGGGCAGTGATTCACCTACAGGGCTTTTGGGCAGCGATTCACCTACAGGGCTTTTGGGCAGCGATTCACCTACAGGGCTTTTGGGCAGTGACTCACCTACAGGGCTTTTGGGTAGTGACTGTTCACGGACAGGGCTTGTGCCCACTGACACATGTGAGCAAGTTGGTAGACACTGCACAAGTGATGGTTGGTCTGTTTCATGTGTGTCTTGTTTTGTTTTTGTCGCCTCCTTTGTAGGTGTCTGCTGCTGAATTTGTACAGATGGCAGCGGTAGGATGTCATCAGGAACCTGCACAGCAATGTATGCTACTTGACCGGTAACATTTGGGCCTGGTGAATGAATATCAGATGAATGTGGTGAAAACTGACCTGCATGAACAGATCCTGGCTGTGAGGTGTTGAATTGTGGTACATTAGTCATTCTCCAGTAATTAGCTTGTGTTTGCTGAACAACTAATGCTTCGAATGAGGTGTTGATTTTTTGCAACTGTTTAGGCACTTCAATGAAGACTCTGTGGAGATGTGCCAATTGTGAAACTGTTTCTTCCTGCAGTGCAATCATCCTTTCCAGCACTGTCATCAGGTCAGAATGGCGACGATTTTCTGCTTCCACAATTTTTCCCTCAGAAGCTACAATTGCATCATATGTGGTATTTGCTGGACGTTTTGGCGGTAAAACAGTTTCAATTGGAACCTCTTCATGGTCACTTGCTTGTATTTGTGTGTCTATGGCGGCGGCGGCGGCATCATCATCATCATCATCATCAAAATCCTCTTCATCATGTTCTACAAATAAATGTACACATTATTAAATGGCATGTTAATCTCTGCTGTGTTACTATGTAATTGTACTGTGTCATAAGTAACAACTAACATGTTTCCATACGTTTTATAACCTCACATTAAAAACTACCTTGACTTAAGAATAATGTTTGGACTCAGTATGAAATATGAGTGAATGAAAACTTGCTGTAAACTCACAACTCCTACATGATAGTTAACATCACTAACACAATACAAGTTGGCTTACACTTCATTTTCACTGACACTAAGTAATCCTATTTAAAGAAGATGTGCAAAACAAATAATGAACATGACAACATAACATATAGAAGAGCACATATTATATGGCCACCAACTGATACACTCACCTTCTAGGTGTGTTGAGCTGGCTGACCCAGGTGAAGACACTTGTTCAGTCTCAGGTGACACATGTCCTTCAGGGGCAACTATATATAACAATAACATAAGTTTTACATTTACATGTGTAAATATTGAACAAACAGTTATTGTATGTTCTGTATTTATGAGTACCTAACAGCATCATTTCCTTAACCCAAAATGTGTGTGAAAGTGAACATAAATAGTTGTAATAACAATGTACATGCCTGTGTACTTAGAACTTTTAAGTTCCCTAACATAAAACATACTATGTTCCTGCAGTAATGCGTGAGGATAAATAGATTAAATTTGAACATAAAAATCATATGTTGTGTAGTGATATCAGTATCATAATGTACATAACTATCATGAGATGACCATTCACAATGGTTATCATGAAGGTGGTCATATTGCACAAAGTGTTGTTTTTGGTAGAGGATATGTGTGGTACATTAATATAAGATGTGGCACACATGAATGTGGCTGTGACTAAACAAGACAACACATGCAGTGTGTGATAATGTGTTGTTGATAGTAGTAGTTCAACTATAGATATGAGTGAACTAATGTGTGACGTACGGTTTGATAAGTAATGAGTTGTTGGGGCATTTAGTAGCTAAAGTGAAGCTTTCAAATGAGTGTGATTAACTTCAGTTGTGCTAGTCAGGTTGTAAGAACGGTATTCCCTTCCCCAAAAAGCCTAATCAGCCACACCTTTCAATGACTTGAAACAGGTGCAAATGGTGTGAACTAAGTTGACCCTAAAATGAGGCTGTAATTAGTGTGTGTGCTGAACCCCACCCCCTCTGTTGAAGTGTATGCTGTGATGAGATATTAATTGCAGCTGCTTTAACACAATGGTAGATGAGCTAAATAGTCGTGTGCAGTTTTAAAGTTATGAAAACAATGACATAAAATATGATACGTGTGCCTCATTATGCTGTCTGTATATGAGTTAAAGTAAAAATGGACCTTTTCATAAACAACTATAGATGTGTTAGTGCAAGTGATGTTTGTAGGCCGTTGCATGCAATATATTTGATGCATGCTTAAAATAGGCAGTAATGTCATGTTTGTCGGAGTAAAATAAATAAAATACACAATAATATTCTACATATTTCTGTTCTGTACCTGTAGCTAGTAATAATTTCTCATTAACATGTGTTACACATGTGTACTACCCTGTTGTTCCCCATCTTCGCCCACCATCAATTGCTTCCACTGCAGCAATGCATTTTGGGAATTCACATGTAAATGAGCACGCAATGGCACGTGCTATATTAGTAACTGCTTTTAGTAGGAGTACAACATATATGTCTATTTTGAGATATATATATATACAGAATCAGACATATACATATATAGATGCAGGTATGCTTATATTGTGAAGACAGTATAAAAAGCAGTGTAACTATGCAAAATAACTGTAAGCAACGACACGCCTAGTACAGTAATATTTCTCACCTGGTGGAAATTGTGAGGGGTAAATTCCTATATCACGGTCACCAGGTAAGCCTTCCACGACGACGGGAAGTAATTTTGCCCGAAGCAGCTCCTCCAATGGACTTAATATGAGACGTTGTGGTGTGGGCCCACCTCCAGTGCCAGTAGCATGCACGCGTTGGTGTTGTATTTTCTTTTTCAATTTGGACCTAATATCATCAAATCTCTTGTGACAACTCCGCTTGTCCCTCACATGATTCCCACACGCATTGACACCAATGACTATTGTGTCACACATCTCTTTTCTGCTTGCTGAACTTGTCCGCCCTTGAAAAACATATAAAATATATGAGGTAAATTAATAATAATATAAGCACCAGTTTCCTACACTGCTAGCGTTTCCAAGAGATAGCAAACATGCTGTTTTATGTGTAATATGTGAAGCACATGAGCATTCACTACTAAACCTATACATGTAAGCAAGCTTGCATTCATATTGTATGCAGTTATGGCAAATTGACCGCCTGTGTTTAGTTGTCCTTGTAAGGCATGATAAAAAGCTGTGTTTCCAGACTAATTAACATAGAAAGATATTGTGAACCCATATTTGCATATGAACAAAACTCAGATGACCTAGGATCACATGTATTTGAATAATAAATGTAAAGGTACACTTACCTAGTAAATGTCCATATATACTGTCATAGTGCTCCAGAATGCCAGTGACAAGAGCTGTATTTTCCTGGTCATTGAAGCGAGGATTACGTGGCTTCTCCACACGTTTCTTCCGAGCAGGTTTAGGGTCAGAGCTTGGCTGGTGCTTACTGGACTCTCCTTCTTCCAATGGAAGAGCCTCCAAAAGCTGCCCACCAGCAAGCACGCCACCACCATCCACCCCATCTGCAACTGCGCCACCAGCAGCACTCCCAGCACCAGCACTCCCACTCCTAGCACCAGCACTCCCACTCCTAGCACCAGCACTCCCACTCCTAGCAACAGCACTCACACTCCTAGCACCAGCACTCCCAGCACTCCCACTCCCAGCAACAGCACTCCCACTCCCAGCAACAGCACTCCCACTCCCAGCAACAGCACTCCCACTCCCAGCAACACCACTCGCAGCACCAGCACTCCCACTCCCTGCAACACCACTCTCACTCTCAGCAACATCACTCCCCTGAACAGTACGTTCACTCCGACGCGTACTCGCACGAGTAGCACTCCCACTCCCACCGGCATCACTCTTCCCACGCTTTGCGGGCATACTTCCAGCACTCACAAAAAACAGACAATAAATGTACAGCCAATCACACGAAACACTTCCACATATAAAACAAGACAAAGATGTAAACAAAACAACAAAGGACAAAGCTCACCCAATACACAACAAGTCTCTCAGTCAATATGCAAATCTTCAATCGTCCAGCTATGTGCGTCTCTCTCTCTCTCACTCCCAACAACACAGAGAATGATTAGCAGTACACGTTGCCTTTAAATATGGCGCGCAATCAAAAACATGCTTGTTTCGCCTGATTCAGCAAGATTTGTGATTGGGCAACCTAACAGCACCGCGCCACGCACGCCGATACACCTGTGTGTGATCGGCTAATCATCGTGAGAGTGGGCGGATTTGTTTTCGGGTTGATTTTGAATGTATTCGGCACTTACTGCATACGGAGAGGAAAAATCGCCAATAACATGACTAATCGGTAAGATTGCCGATTTCACATAATCGACGCTTACTGCATGAGGCCCTAAGTCCGCTAATCTATTGGTCCGCAGCCCCAGGGAAAAAGCCGTGGGTGGATATAGAGAGAGTGGAAGCAGAGACAAAGGAGTTAGCGTCTCTTCTATGGGTAAAAAAGGGGAACAGACAAACAGCCTATAGAGCCCACCCAGTCTTACTGCACTCTCTAGACATCTGGGATAAAAACTGCAAATACAGGCAAATCTCCTCCATTCCCTCACCCCTAACACCCATTGGAGCCAATCCCGAATTTACACCAGCTCACAACTCAAATATCTTTAAGCAATGGGACGCGATGGGCTCTCTAGGTTAGGAGACATGCAACAGGGAGGGAAAGTTAAATCATTCATGGGAATAAGAGAGGAATATAACATCCCAATCACACAAATATTCCAATACATACAACTGGCCCACTATGTTTCCTCAATCCAACCAAACGACACTTGGAATAGGCCACTCACCAACTTTGAGAGCCTATACCAAAGAGGTCACTACAATAAAGGAACGATTGCCCAACTCTATCAGGTACTTTTAAAACAATATGACGACCAAACAAGCAAAAACATTCTAGACTGGGAACACGACTTAGGAAACTCCCTAGGAAGAGGACTGGGCAGAAATCCACGAAAGGACAGCTAAAGCTTCCCGATGTTCCCTAATCAGAGAAACCAACCTGAAAGTCCTACACAGATGGTATTACACACCAGCCCGCCTCCATTCCTTTTTCCCGCTAACCTCCCCAATCTGCTGGCGTAACTGCGGCCAAATAGGCACATTTAAACATACACTACCGACACGCTTTATTGCGCATCGGCCAGATCCGCAAGCCGGGAGATTTCCCGGCTTGCTAGTGGCCGCCCCTCGGCGTGCCGCGCGTCATAGACGCGCGGTCACGCGTCTTTGGGAGCCTGCGCCCCCTGCACGCGCGTCCAGGGCTCCCCGAGGGAGCCCTGGTGTCCCGCGATGTGGGAGACGGCGGCAGGGGGTTCCGGGGGACCCGGCGGACCCGGCAGCGGTAGGGAGAGCGCCCCGGTCGGAGGGCGCTCTTCCGTGCTTCGGCGCGCGCCCGTCACCCTCGGGCGCGCGCCAGGCTACTGCTGCGGCCAAGAACGGGCAAATGCTCGAATAAACTTGGCCGCAGCAGTATATGGTGGACTTGTCCCAAAATCATCCTATTCTGGGGAAGAGTTAGACGCCTAATAGAAGAAACAACAGGGGTAGAGCTAACATGGGACATAGAAACAGTGCTCTTACTAAAACCGACAGACGGACTTGAGAGAAAAATAGACTTTTTGATAACGCAGATCCTCTCCGCAGCCAAAAATTTAATAGCAAGACATTGGAAAAAGAACGACACACCCCCGATCAATGAGGTATTGCACAAAATAAACTACATAATGACGATGGAGAGACTTACAAGCCTAATACACGACAGACACAACTCCTTCCTGACGATATGGGACCCCTGGGAGACCTACATACGGAAGAACCCAATAGGAACCATAAAATAGTAAGGAAACCAGTAATAACTACTAAAGGTTAGGTAGACCTAGACCTAGCATAGGATGTGACAAGTATCATAGAATGTTTGCTTCCTGCATGAAGCCAGTGATGGATGCTACCCCACTGCCCTACCCCCCCCACCCCATAACCCTTTTATTTTCTGTACCCCCCTCCCCCCCACTCCCTTCCCCCCTTTATATGTTATTATGTTTTCTGAAAAAATAAAAAATATATACGTTAAAAAAAAAAATGCATTTACATGGTGGTGGTCCCGCAGTTGTCTAGGGGGCCTCAGGTGTTCCCCACAGTTGTCAGGGGAACCTCAGGTGTTCCCTGTGGGTGTCCGGGGGTCCTCGAGTGATCCCTGTGGTTGTATGGGGGTCCTCAGGTGGTCCCCGTGGTTGTCTGGGGGTCCACAGGTGGTCCCCATGGGTTTTTGGGGGTCCTCGGGTGGTTTCTGTGGGTGTTCGGGGTCCTCGGGTGATCCCTATGGTTGTATGGGGGTCCTCAGGTGGTCCCCATGGTTGTCTGGGTGTCCTCAGGTGGTCCCCATGGGTGTTCGGGGGTCCTTGGGTGGTTCCTGTGGGTGTTCGGGGTCCTCGGGTGACCCCCGCGGGTCCCCGCTGGCCTGCAGTAACAATCCTGGTCCAAGAAAAACAAATTTGGAAGATATTGCAGTAAATACATCTCCCCTCTACCCCCCAACACATACAGTATAGTAATGGACATAATAACTATTATCCAGATATGGATAATAGCTCATTTGCCCATTATTAATTAAAATATTAGCCAGGAAGCATAAATAAAGTATATAAACCTTTCTGATTACCCCTGTCATCCTGAAGGGTGTCCTCATCAGCATATTGCAGGTCCATGTCCTCCGATGCCAACAAGAATACATACAATAATACAATCCATAGCCCCATGGTAAATCCACAACATGATGTTGTCACGTCTGCTTCTTGAGGTAAAATGATTTTAAAACATTTTCAGCTCCAATCTGATTGGACACTGTATCATGTGCCCGCCTTTTTTTTTTGGTGAAGGATGTGACATCATCCTTTAAAGTGATGTCACATCCTTTTGAACTAATGAAAGCTATCACATGGTACAGAAATCAATGGGATTGTCTTCTATCCCATTGGCTGTAATACCTTGTGATATAGCCATGTGGTTTGAAGGATGTGACGTACCTCCCTTGGAGATGACGTCACATCCTTCACCTAAAAAAAAGAGGCAGGCACATGATACAGTATCCAATCAGATTGGAGCTGTACCATCTGACCTGAAAATGTGATGTCACAGGCCATATATAAGGCATTGACGTGTAATTTTATCTCAAGAAGCCGACGTGACAACATCATGTTGTGGATTTACCATGGGGCTATGGATTGACAGATGAAGATAGAATATTATAGAAAAAATAGAAATAATTACAGATGAAGAAAGAAGAAGGTGATACAAGATCAAAGAATGAAGAATTTTGTTACCTGTTCCGGATCTTCACGGTGGATGGCGTTAGATTGACTTTTATGATGTTGTGGTATGAGAGCTTCCTGATACCCCTGGATTCGGAGGGCCAAAGCTTCTAAAGTTAATAAAAATATTGTATGTATTGTGATACCATCACTGTCCTCTAGGGGCTGACTACGGCAGCTATAGAACTTTTGCAACACACAGTTAATCTTCCCTAGAGAAAAGCATCAGCTGAAGCTAATCAGCCTTGTCTGAATGAACTGAATGAGGAAGTGTTTTAAAAAACGCAGGAAGCTACCAGACAGAGAGACTATTTTCCCCAGAGAAGGGGGAGATAGAAATGCTCCCCAGCTGTGGAAGCTGGTAGGGAGGACCTACAGAGGAGTTCTCTGGGCTCAATGTGGGGCTGAGTTCCCCTAGGAAGGAAGGACAACAAGGTCGTGCTGAAGCAGGGGGCTGAGTTCCCCTAAGAAGGAAAGGACGCAAGATCATGCCGAAGCGGGGAAATCTGCTCCAAAGAACTTACAAACTGATAAGCAAAAAAACCTTTATTGCCGTATGCAAAGACTGTGTAGTTTGTTACGTATGCCAGTGCATGTTTTAGGGATGGGAACCAATTTAGCGGGCCATCCAACTAGTGAGGGCGAAAGCTACAGTGTAGTTAGCTTTCCCTAAAGGTGAAAAAACGAGTGACGCCGCGGTCACGACTCCTCTGAACAGCCAAACGCATGTAGAAAAATAAAAAACTTTATTGAACAAACAAGTGAACAACAGCCATAGTCATCCTGTGACGTGTTTCGTCCGGGTCACGGACTTTTTCAAAGAGTAACTCCCTATGCCTGGGATGATCTCTATATATAAAGGGAATAGGTGTTATTTTTATGTTTTGTTTTGACTTAAAGGGGCGGTGGGTCTGTTAGCATATGGTTTAATCCCTGTAAATAAACCCCATGTAAGAGATACAGCGTTTCCTGCCTTTATCTGGGACTAAAAGATGCTACAACGTGGTATGTAAATGTTTTTCTTTCAGGTTTTTTCATTGTATTTTTTTCTTTTAATGTTTTTCATTGTCCATTGACTGCTAATGTATTAATCTGTGCCCATTTAGGGTACAGATGAATACAATGATAGCCAGTGCATTTTTTGACAAATGTTTGTTTTCTATTGTTATTTTTTTCTATTTCTGTTTATTGTTTGGATTACATTGTTTGTAATTTTGATGGTTTGTTTTTAGTTATTTGTCCGATTGTTTAGCGGTTTTAATTAATTATTTATTTTGTTGGCTCATGGTTTGAATTGATGTGTTGACTACTGGTTACAATTAATTAATTGTTTTGTTGGTTACTGCTTTTATTTAATTGGTTGGCTAGTGCTTATGTTTATTTCATTTGTTGGCCAGTGTTTTTATTTATTGAATTTTGGTGTTTAGGTGTTTGTGTATATGTTTTATTATTGTGTCTTTTGGGCCTTCATGCATTTTTATTAGGGTGACCATTGACTCCTATTGTGGATTATCATGCCCATATTATATGGGTATGATGTAACACTATGCCAATCAATGGGTACAGGGTGGGTATAGTGGTTCCGGGGTTGGTGTTTAGGCCTCCTGGATAGGTAGCGGGGGAGGGTGGGTTAACCCCTTAATTACAATAGTGGTTATTAACCACCAAGGTGATTAATGGGTTAGGGGCCATTAGATTGTATTTTTGTATGTATTCTTGCTGGCATCGGAGGACATGGACCTGCAGTATGCTGACGAGAATGCCCTTCATGATGGCATGTGTAAGTAGAAAGGTTTATTTACTTTACTTATGCTGCCTGGCTAATGTTTTATTTAATAATGGCAAATGAGCTATTATCCATATCTGGATAATAGCTATTTTGCACATTACTGTACTGTAGGTGTTTGGTGGAGGGGGGGGGGGGGGGAACTGTATTTATTGTTTTTTTTGTGTTTTTTTTTAAATACAGGAGTGGTAGCGCAGGCCAGAAGGGAGTCACGGGGACCACCCGAGGACCACGGACAACCACGGGGACCACCTGGAGGCCCATGGAGCCTAGTGCGGACCACACGAGAGCCCCCAGACACCCATGGGAACCCCCAGGGTGCCCTGTGGGGCCTGCGGACACCTGTGAGGACCACCCGAGGACCCCCACCGGCCTCCCCCACTGGCCTGTGGTATTAATCCTTTGTGTAAAAATATAAATAATTGTTTTATGTGAGGACACAGGGGTTGGGTTGTGTATTGGTGGTTATTACATATTTTAATTTTATTACTAGTGTATTATAGTAGGGGGTCTCTGTAGCAGAACCGTGTTATTTTCAGGTCCGGGGACCCCCTGCTTCCCGAGATACAGACCCCGTTATGGGGTGACGGTATCTCCTATGCATGTAAATGTCCCGCGTCACGTGACCGGAACATTTCAATGCATAGGAGATACCGGCACCCCATAACGGGACCTGTATTTTGGGAAACTGGGACCTGAAATCAATGTGTTTCTGCTCTGGAAACCCCTGCTCATCTAAATGTAAGAACATTTAAATTAAAATATTATTATATATATACAGCTCAACTCCCTTATAACGCTGTGCTTGGGCTCCAAAGAATCACATCGCATCTCATCGCATTATAAGCGGATCGCGTTAGAAATAATGTACAATTGTATGCATTGTACAATAAAGTATTTAAATACCAATAGTCGTGTTGTAAAGTATTCATAAATATGAAAATTGGAAGATCACATGTTTCACGTTGTAAGCGGATTCGCTTTGTAACGGATCGCGTTATAACTGGATTGAGCTGTAACTATAATTAAAATATTTTTATTTTGGCCGAGATTTGAGCAGAGAGAGAGGCGTATCTCTCTCTCTGCAGCAGAATCAACTCGCCAGGTGAGCCCTTTTCGGAGGGCAGATCATCTGGGCACTGGCTACTCTCCATTTGTTCAAATGTTGCTAGCACTGGTTATACAGGCCTTTCTGCATTCCGTGATAGCAACGCTGTCAAAAATGGCGAATTACATTTACATTTTTTATTTGTTCTTATTGCATAGGCCCCTATGTATTCATTGTTATAGTTCATCCTATACCTAAGTACTCAACTATGTGTGAAATTCCAGCATGTGTGGTTACAGTTGTGTACACTAACCAGTAGGCAATATTTCCCTTACTAGGACCTACAATAACACATTGTAAGGCTCTTCCAAAAGATAATTTGTGATTATTGATTTGTGCTATTTGATCCCGAAGAAACATTAATAACATTTGCTATGTTTCTGATTTCATAAAAACTGATCAATAAGACACTAGCACAAGATGAAGTTTATCCATCATCTTTCTATTTAGTTTGTTGTATTGGACTGGCCAGCTGGTTGATGTGATGGTGAAATAGGAGAAACACTCTGGACCTTTAGAACAAATTACTTTTTATTCTCTCGTTCATTCTTCAGTTTGGATATTTCAGGCATTACACATAGGAATACAAATATATTATTTTAAGGGAGGGAGAAGGGTTGAAGAAGCAGTCAATGTGTAAAGATACAGTCTCTGGCACTGAGTTTGAAGCAGGGGAACCAGGTTCAATTCCTGGTGTTGGCTCCTTGTGACCTTGGACAAGTCAATTTTTCTCCCTGTGTCTCAGGCATCAACAAACATACAATAGATTGTAAGCTCTATGGGGCAGGGACTGTGTCTGCAAAATTTCTCTGTAAAGCGCTACATAAAACTAGCAGCGCTATACAAGAACAAACTATTATTATTATTACAATAACATCCTGAGAAAGATAATATTATACTAGTAGCTTAAAGCGACATACTGTACAGATATAGCAAGAATTACTGTTCCCGTGCAAAACCATGTGCAATTCTCTGGTATTTCACTGCATGTTAATACTCGATGACCACGGCTGAGCTGTGGCTGCCAAATGGGGTTTTGTGGCTGCCGTATTACTTTGCAGAAACGATAGGTGGGGCCAGTGTGTCTTTAACCTAAATTCAATGTACAGTATTCCGAGGCTTTTGCTACAGTAATGCAGGTGTTTTACTGTTTTGTGTGATGTAACCCACCCCTTATTCTGACTCTTTCAATGCGAGGAATCGTCAGATAATAGACACAGTCTTTCTAAATGATTACATATTTATTTAAGTAAATTAGCAAGATGTATTGTACTGTACATCAGTGTAATATTTATAAAAATATTGATTTCCTTATACAGTAATATAATAACAAAGACTTAGAAAAATAATACAATTTTCTTTCACCAAGATGCTCTAGCTGTCTCTTGTACAGTTTCACCTGTAAGATAATCGAGATGATAGATGCATCAATTAAACACTGGGCAGCTTTGTTGGAACAAAACTGCGCATGCGCGGGCTATGTATGCTGGCATTGAATTTGTATGCATGTGTGGTACAGATATATGCCAATTGAATGGAATTCATACAGCATGTGTTCCATTCAATTACTGCACATGTGCACTATACACCTTCGGAATGGAATGCATACTGTGTGTGTTTCATTAAATTAATGTGCAGGAACGATAACGTACCGATATGTCAAAAAGGCAGTTGTTACCTTAATTAGTTAGTAGTTATGTTCTGTGTTGCAGGATGGGGTTTCAACATGAACAAGGCATTCACGTTGAATAAAACCTTCAGAATCTGTAAAACAAGGATGAAAACAAGGATTAACAAGCACACCCATGCTACTCAACTTGAACACTACTTCGTTGCACCCCAGACATAATTAAAGAATAAACTGTATTTATTAAACAAATTCATGTTTTAATTCGTTTCAGTCATTGATTACTACAGCCAACAGTCCCGTGCATCTAAAATAGCTGTCCTCAAATTGTTAGAGTTCCCAAGAGCTGTACCCCTCTGTACAAAAACAGAGAATTTATAGAATTGGCTTTGGTTGCTGTTTCGTCAACTTTGCCCTCTGCAATTTTTATTGCTCTGTACTAGAGGACTTGCATAGCACAACTGAATTTATTCAGAACCTTTTCAGCCTACATCTGCATTGACCCGTAGGTGGGAATCTGAAAGAGTTCCCCAAGATGCTCCGCTCTGCCCAGAAACAGCATGCAAAGGGTAAAACCCTAGGATTGATTGTGGTGTTGCGTCAGCCCCGTCCTCTGAAATTTTGGCAAGTGGACTTGCTGAACTGACAGTATTGCAAACAGCACTTAGTACAACACACAGAAAACAATACTCATGGGGTCAGAAAACAATAACCTTTATTCCCCATTCGGACCCTCATAGTTGCTGTCCCCATGCTCCAGCCACCATTGGAGGTTATGATCCCCATCCAGATGGTGCAAAGAAGACCGTCCATGCTCCTCCTCATCACTCCTGATAAGGAGGAGCATTTTAGCTCAGTCATGTCCCTCTACAAAACACACAGTAATAGAGAGATTAAACAATAGAGTATGTTGTATATATATTTTAAATAAACACAACCTGCAATTATTAGAGTAGATACCATATTCACACATACGATGATAGGGAAAATTACCATCAACATGTGGTCCGTCATGCCCAAATATAACTTCAGGAAATGCCAGCTCAGAAATGTGTGGATGCTCAGTGGGGTCCCGGTGGGTCCTGTTGGGTCCTGTTGGGAGTCCTGTACTTGCCATCTAAGAAATTATAATATATTTCTAGAAGGGTGACGTTAAACTGTTGTTATTGGTTAAATAAGTCTAGTATAAACAAAGTGAGAGTGGAGTTTAATGACCTTAAAGAAATAGGCCTATGCTCTAAGCGTTCATAAAAAAAAATCGCCGAGCCATTTAAAACGCCATTTTTTAGAGCACAGCTATCACGGTTTTCGGAAAGCCTCGATTACCTGTGATAGCAAAATTCCCAAAACTGGCGAGTAGCCTGTGGCATGATGATCGCCTCTCTGAAAAGGCCTTACCCGCCGATTTCTTCCGGATGCAGATAGAGCTACTCAGAGAGCCGCATCTCACTGCGTAAATGTCCCCAAAATTAATGTTTTTTAATATAAATGTTATTACTATTGTAGATGAGCAGGGGGTAGCAGGGGAGGGTTGGTAACCCCTTAATAACTATAGTGGTTATTAACCGCTAGGGTGATTAAGGGGTTAGGGGCCATTAGATTGTATTTTTTCATGTATTGTTGCTGGCATCGGAGGACATGGACCTGGAGTATGCTGATGAGGATGGCCTTGATGATGACAGGGCTAATTAGAAAGGTTTATTTACTTTATTTATGCTGGCTAGCTTATGTTTTATTTATAATGGGCAAATGAGCAATTATCCATATCTGCATAATTGTTATTTTGCCCATTACAGTACTGTATGTGCTGGGGGGGAGGGGGTTGTATTTATTTAAATGTATTGTAAAAAACAATTTGGGCACAAGATTGTTACCGCAGGCCAGTGGAGACCCACAGGGACCACCCGAGGGGCCCCAGACACCAACGGGGACCACCTGATGACCCCTGGACAACCACAGGGACCACCCGAGGGCCCACAGACACATGCAGGGAGCAAAAGAAACAGCGCACAACGCCAAATAGTGAAGCAAGTAATGCTATGTATTAGTAATTACAGGGTAATAAATCTGCGTATATCAAAACAGTGGAATAGGTGCATTTAGTGTGTTTCACACAAGTTACCACTCAGCAACTGTTGTCAGAAGAGTCTGCAGCTTGCTTCTCTCAGCGGGGGCGCTACGTTGGTTCAGGAGCAGGATTAATGTCCAAAACCCCTCATCCAGCAGTACATCGCTCCCAAGGGGATTTCCCTTTACAGCAACCACGCTCCGTTGCAGGTATTGGTGCTTGGTGGGACCGCTCGCGCTTCCAAGCCGTCTGGTGCAGCTCGTGTAACTCAGCGAGCAGATCCACTGTACGGGGGTAAGACCTCAGCTCTGCAAGGGAATCTTCCCTGAAGAAGTAGTTTATTCTACGAAACATGTTGGATGATTTTTATCTAGTGCCTTAATATTGCCAGTAATGAAAAGTTCAGTCCGCGCTCTGGCTCTTTAAACTTGGAGTGTTGGTCCCTCTCAGTTCTCTTGCTGCTTCTGTGTTTATGAGGTGTCTCCCCCACCTCCAAATGTGGTCTCCACCGGAACCCCGATGGTGATACCAATATCAGCAAAACAAGAAAAAACACAAAAGCGCACCAAGATGAGAGATAGATAATCAAACTTTTGGAAAAAGAAACTAAGTCATGGCTAGAAATGGCCACATTAGAGGAGTACATAAGGGTGGGTCGCATACCAAGGGGACTTAGAGTCCTTAAACCCTCCACATATAACACAGATAGTCCTGAGTTTGTCAAGGAATGGGAAAGGATCCAAGACCATTGCTCACTGGAGCTAATGCGGTTGTTAATTCTAGAGAGAAAGAAAGAAATCATTGAAATAGATGGTAAAATAACACAAGCTAAGAATGAAATCTTGGAGATCCCCTGCCTTGACAAACTACCCCAATTGACTAAAGAAATGAATGTCAAACTAAGGAGATCAGAAAATCAGATTTTGATCAATAAAAACAAGAAATTCCTTAGAAATAAGAGGGACTATGCACTTAACATTCAGCGATGTTGGGATACAGGAAAGGAAATAACTGCAGATGGGGACCCTGCTATACGTGACACTAATCCATCTAATGTCACAGCCTTTAACCAAACTAAAGGACCCTTACAAACCCAACATACTAACCCAAAAACTAATGTTTCTATCCCAAGGACACCAAGGGACCCTAATTTCTATGCGAGACCCACCCATGAAAAACATACTAGACGGCCATCCAAATACCAGAGGAATGAAACTATGGATCACTCCGCACAGGTGAACCACACACATAGACCACAACAATCTAACCCTCATTATGCCAAACAAAATAGGAGGTATAGCAATAAATCACATACTCCGCAAAATAGGAGAGATACTAGTGCCCCTAAGAAACATACCAATTTTAGGGAGAAACATGCACATATCTCACATGCCATACCGTTGCAAAACAAGTATGAAGTTTTGAAGGATTCAAATGAGGGAATAGAGAATGAGGATTTTTTAAACAGGTTGGAAAGAATGAGAAAATCAATATCAACTTGGAACTCCAACCATCCGCCTCTATTGGGAGCCCCCCAAAAAATCACAAGGAAAAGACAGGATTCAGGAGAGGGCATAGGGGAATTAGAGTGGTAACTTGTGTGAAACACACTAAATGCACCTATTCCACTGTTTTGATGTACGCAGATTTATTACCCTGTAATTACTAATGCATAGCATTACTAGCTTCACTATTTGGCGTTGTGCACTGTTTCTTTTGTTTCCATTTCTTAGAGTGTGGGGGGTGCTGAGCCACCCCCTGTGTTTATAGCAGCAAACGCCTCTACAAATACACGGTTATGTGATATAATTTTCTTCATATATACCCTCACTGTGGTTATTGTGATTTATTTCTTGGTCACTTATTTATGTGGTTTAGTCACTGCACTATATTTATATTCTAAATTCAGGGTTAGATAGTAGCGCACAGTATTTTCTCTGTTTTTTACATGCAGGAAGCACCTGAGGACCCCGGGACACCCGTGGGAACCCCTCAAGGGCCCACAGACACCCGTGGTGACCACCTGAGGACCCCCGGACCCCTGCGGTCTCTGGTATCAATCATGTGGGGATAGAGGAGGTGGGTATTAGTGCTTATTGTGGGTAGCGGTGGTGGGTGAAGAAAGTATTTGGCCCTTGGTGGGTAGCGGGAGGGGTTAACCCCTTCATTGCCTTAGCGGTCACCCGCTAACATAATGAAGTTACCTGGAAATTCATTTTTATTGAATGGGATTCATGCCGGGGGTCTCCGGTGCTGAAATTAATGGGTATAAGTTCCACAGACTCCCAGCATCAATCCGAGGCAGAAAAAAAGCTTTTCTTTCAAAGTTCTGCCTCACCACTTCTCAGCAGGCTCTCACCACCTTCATGCCAACTTTTCCAGGCGGGAGGATTTTGTGAGAAATTCATCATTCTAGAGGCGCAATAGGCCTCGATACGCTAATCTCGGCTACTAGAATTGCACGAGTTTCAGAACCTGCCTATAAGTGGCTTATCGCCGCTCACTGAGCGATTTTTTTTTTGAAGGCTTAAAATTTTGGCCATTCAGTCTTTTATCGCCCACTTATCGACGCTTACAGAATCGTAGTAGGCATTTTGGACGATAAGTGCTCGATAAGTGGCTTATGACCGCTTAGAGCATATGCCCCATAGTGTCTTATACAAAATTGTCTCCATCTTTCCCCCTCTATGGATGTCTGTTTGTCTTTAAGTTAGGGCTGAGCAAATTTTATGCCGAGCCCCCCTATTCATCCATGAAATTCCTCAGGCCCCCCCTGCCTGATGTAATCAAAATCACATGAAAAAAAACCTTTATTAAACGGTATACAATGTAAATACAAATATGTCTAAAAACTTACATATTTCAACAGCTCGCGCTTGTATGTTGTGTGTGTGTGTGTGTGTGTGTGTGTGTGTGTGTGTGTGTGTGTGCATTGACTGCTGCAGAGCACGCTTCAAAGTCAATTTCCGTTTTTGATAGCATAGAAACGATCGGAAATAAGCAGGAACGGTACACTTGAGTGTGTACTGGTGGTGGGTAGTAAAACCGCCAGCCACAACAGTCGCGACGCGTTTCGTTTAACAAAGTAAACTTCTTCAGGCAATATCAAAAACGGACAGGCATCCTAAGGACACCTATTGAAGGCCCCGGTTCCTGCACATGCGCGCTACACTCCGCACCACGCTACCACACGTGGAGGACAGGAGAGTGAACAGAGACAGCCCCAGCGCGCGGGTCTGATCTCTCAGAACTGAGATTACCCTTCATACTTCCTATGTGATGCCCTACTCCTGTGATAGACACCAGAATCGGGGATTATTAAAGAAATTTTATATGTAAGTTACTAATTTTATTATTTGTTGCTAATACAATATCTATCTCTCATCTTGGTGCGCTTTTGTGTTTTTTCTTGTTTTACAACACAGACACAGTACACATACTCAATCACAACACACGCACTGAATCACGAAACACACACAGACAGAACACACATTCAATCACAACCAACAGACACAACACACACTCAATCACAACACACACACAGACACACCACACACTCAATCACAACACACACACTCAATCACAACACAAACAGACACAACACACAATCATAACAGTCACACTCTTTCACCGGGGGGAAGTACTAAGTGTTACGCCGGTGCTGCCTGCAGACCAGACCCGTCCCTTATACTGAGGTGGGGACGTATATATGTGCACGCACCTGCAGCAAAAGGAGCGTGTCCGGAGTGTGGTGTTTTAGGCGTTGCCAGGCCAGGTGGTAATAGCTGTAGCAATACTTGCCGGTTCCAGTAAAGAAGAGCCGTAGTCGTTGCCGTTAGCCAAGGTCAGGGAGAGGAGAGTTCTGGAAGGTCGATGTCCAAGCAGAGGTCGAGGGGCGTAGGAAGCAGCGAGGTCAGTTGAGAGCCGGGGTCCAGAGCCAGAGAGTGCAATCCGCCAAGCCAGGTCGTGACCTGAATAAACAGAGGGAGAAAGTGCCAGAGTAGACATCCGTAGTGGAGACTATGTTGAGCAATGAGAGAGTGGCAAGACAGGCAATATATAGTCCGGCTGACAAATCGGGAGCGGGGACAGGCCTGGAGGAGTGCGTGGAGCTAACCTGGATAGGTCTCCTTGATTGGCAGGCAGGTGAGCAAGTTTGGTCTGGGGAAATAGCCTGTACGTAAATTGGGGACGGGGTTTCACTGATAGTTCAGTGAATAAATTATCTTCACCCGGCGCGCGCTGTCCATGCGCGCGCCAGGGACTAATGGCAGCCACATGAGAAGGGAGAGACTGCGGAGAAGAGGCGGGCCGCCGGAGATGGTGGGGACACCCCAGGGCAATGGAAGATGGCTGGTGCCGGCGAGGAGGACATCTTATGGCAGCAGCAGGAGGTAAGGGAGATATCCGCTGCGGCTGCCGAGACCCCCTAGTCCTCACACTAAGCATGCTCCGGTCCCCCCGTGTGCTGCTGCAAACTGGGATGGGTAAACAGACAGGAGTGGCTTTGTGTGCAGTGAAGGCCCTACCCCTGCAGCAAGGCACCGCCCCCCAACAAGCAGAGAGCACAGAGAAGCAGCAAGGTCCCGCCCCTTCAACAAGCAGAGAGCACAGAGAAGCAGCCAGCACGGAGCTTGAGCTTGTTCAGCCGTCCGCACATGCGCACAGTGTCTGCCGGCCTTCGCATACCAGATGTCACCGCACGCCGTCTGCACACCCCCTAAATAATCTTGCACCCCCCAAGGGGGTGCGCCCCCCACTTTGCGCACTGCTGCTCTAAGTGTCTCTATTAAAAAAATATGTGTCTTATTGTATGTGTAAAAGGTATAGTCGAGAAATCTAATTGATTTTACACCTAAACAATTGCCCACCACTCAAATCAGTTAAAGTACTGTATAAACATACCTGTTATGTTCTTGAGCCATTCAATAGACTCACGGCGGGCATGGGCAAAGATATTCACTGTGCCATCTGACGGACACATACTAAATTGGCATCAAATAAGTAAATGCCACAAAAGCATGGTATGTGATTCTGTTGGCTACCTACAGGGTTCAATAATGGGAATTTTGAGCCTAGTCATGGTACCGCGAAGTCTGGCTACAGCTGTACATTTGTTGTTTGCGTAAAAACGTGTGTCCAAACTTTTCAATGATTCACAATTCCTACTGTAGTTCTGTGAGGCAACACTTTATTTTAAAGGGGCAGTCACATGTAGAAGATCCCCCCCCAAAAAAAATCTTTCTGAATGTGTAATTGATTTATTAAAAAGATTCAATCATCCTTAACAAAAATGTTCTTATAGATGTAGCAATACTTACTATCCTCGATACCACAGAACACCAAATGTAAATCCCTGGCATTTATTTACAATGTGAAGGTCACCCACGGCCCCCTTATGGCTACCGAGTATTATAAGATATTCATTGCTCCACCTGCCGGCCACACATACTGAACTGCAATAACATAATTACAGGTATAATCATTCCGGCTGACCCTAGCCGAGACTCGGACAAAAAAGTGCTCACACGGTTGTCGTCTCGTCACGAGAATTGTAAATATGGTTACATCTGTTTAATGTTTTGTGAAAATTAATAAGGTTTTTTTTGTGCAGAATAATATGACCTGCACAGATATCAGACACTTACAGTATTGTCTCCCATATTTAAATGTTTGACTAATGACAGCAACATAATGACAAATTTTCCCAAAGCCATTAATATGGGATTGCACGCTGCGATGAGACATAAACTGCCATTGACTTTGTGAATTTCAGCCAATGTTTTTACACCAACCACCAGAAAACAAAGATATGTGGTTTCTGTAGGTGTAAGGGTTCACAGGCTTATTATGAAGATACTCGATGAGTTAAAGTGGAGTGTTAAAATTATTTTTAGAAATACTTTAAAAAAAAGTATTTTTTAATTCTGCTCATTATTTATATTTCATCCATTAATAATATCACTACAAATATATCAATTTGGTCCTAGGAGGGACTTCCTTTTAAGCAGCTTTATCTGTCTTTTTTCTGGGAACTGAATAACTACATTTAAATTAAGATTTGACTGTTTTTCAAGAATGTAGTTGGAGGGAATGCTTGTCATGTTTGTGTGTGTGTGTGTGTGGGTGTGTGTGTGTGTGTGTGTGTGTGTGTATGCATATACATTAGCAACATTATTTAATAAACAAGTTCTTTAGCTGGTCTCTTCAACTACATTTTCAATACAAAGGTGTGTATATAAGGCCTTTGATGCGGTGAGTAGAGTGCTAGAGAAGTTGGAAGTGGGTCTCTATTTAAAGCCAGTAAGAAGGGTCCAGAAGTACTTACCTATTTGGAGGCCCAAATCTGTGATAAATTACCTCATAGCAACACCTTTAGATAACCAAAATAGAAATAGAAAGTATCTTTTTTTTATTATTTTTTTTTAATCCAGGGCTTAGAGGTGCAGTTCCCCCCAATATGGCCTATTCTGAAAGTGAGTTATGTGTGATGCTCTTTAAAGCTTGTGCACTTCAATGCTAATCCCCATGGCCTACAGATACTGTATTTATCTTAAAGCTTTAACTGATTTCAAGAAAAATAACATCAGTCAAGAATTGTAAAATCCAACAGCTCAATAACAGGAAGTTATTTTGCCCCTTTGGTTTGATTTGCATGACTTATAGTTGTCTTTGCCGTACAAGTCAGGTAAAAGGTTGCATACCAGAACAAAGGCTATTGTGGAAACAAAAAAGAGCTGCTACATCTGCGCTCACGGTTAACACAGAACACTCTTAAGAATCCAATCTCATACAGTAAATAAAACTTTCTTTGATTTAGTAGTGTCAAGAAACCCATTTGTTTTGTTGACTGAGTATGTCATAATCATATAATTTTATAAAAAAAAGACTATACAAATACCTTACACAAACAGATAAACAAAGATGACTATCCAAATCAATCACACTATCTGAGAAGTCATTTCTCTTAATACATATTTCATCTAGAAACTGGGTGCTAGTACTCAATCGGAAGTGAAGCTAGTACATTGTAGCCTAGCCTGCGACCGCTACTTATTTTCCTGGGCCCTACTAGTGTCCTGTTAGGTGCAGGCAGTGGATGGGTTGATTCCTTCAGAAAGGCCTTGTGTGCTATTGCAGCTTGGATACATTTGATGTATCCAAGGCCGGGCCTAGCAACAGCCAGGAAGTGTCAGCCTGAGGGGTAGATACTGGTTGGGTCACATGCTGGATGTGACAGCCTGTCAGTATTCAGACCTGCTCTGTTATGGGGCAGGATTACAAGCACAACCCAAGGGTATAAATACTGGCACTTTCCCAAAAGTGGGTGTATCTCTTTTCTCCCCCTGTGGAGTGAGTACAGCTACCTTGGGTCTCATTAGCAGGCCTCAGGAGGCCTCAGGAGGAGCACCATGCAGAAGGCTTGGTATGGACCTTAAGCCCTATCAGTAATACCTTCACTAGGGGAAGCAAAGAAAGGGATGCTCCTGCTATAAGATCCTGAACATGCAATACTGTAAATACCATGGAAATATCTATCAGAGTGATTCACCTGTCTTGGGCTAAAGGAAGTGTGAGGATTCACCATTCTGGCGGTTTCTGTACCCTTAACCCTCACCTGTCCGTCCGGATCTATTGGCACTCAGCGGCCAATGTCAGGGCATGTCAGCGGTGGTTCACATGCGCAGCGCACAGGCAGTGCACGAGCTCAGTCTGTATCCGCTGTTCCTGTGTCCAGGGTGAGCGCTCCCTCCCGGCAGCATCGACTCACGATGCATGCATGGTGGGCACTCAATCCGGTGCCCTGTGGTCTCCGCCCCTGGCTCCACCCCAGCTCTGACGTCGGCGGTACGTGGCACAGCTGTCACACACGTTCCTCCATTCTCTCTTCGTGTCCTGCCTTGCATCTCTGCCCCCATACTGATGCGGGTGAATGGCGCACATGAGTGGCACCAACCGGGTCGCCAGCACGACGCGTGCGCTCTCTTAAGGTCCCCCACTCCTAATCGGCTGCAAATAGGACACACCTGCATGATCCAGCAGCCTATCAGTGAGGCCACCTCCACTTCATGGTTGCCTCCCATTGGAGGGAGGTCCTATTTATACCCTGTCTGAACTCTCATTCATTGCCGAGCATAACTCCTGTTTTGTGACGCTGCATCTCACTGCATCCTGCCTTGTTTGCCTCTTACCTTGCTGCCTTACGCTACCTTACCATGCCTTGGACTTGGAACCTTGTGATACTCTTCTGCACTGACTCTGGCTTTGGCATATGACAATCCTTCTCTCTCCTGAACTGACCCTGGCTTTGGCTTTACGATGACTCTACTCTCTCCAATCCTGACCCCGGCTACGTACCCCAACGACCCGTTACTCTCCGCTCCTAGACCCTCCGCTCCTGACCTCTATAACCCTGACCCGGCTTGCAAGACTATCCTACACCCTAGAAGCGCCCTCACGGTTGTGGTCGGCGTTCTATATCAATCCCTACCTCAGCCCCGCGGTCGTGCCTCGTTTGTGGTGAACTACGCGTTACAGGAAGGTGTCAGTCTGGGCCATCCTACTATCTAGAGGATCCAAGCTGACTGGAGGCACTGCAACCATGAATAAGGTACCCTGTAAACCCTGTCCTGTTCTCCCCACACCAACGCGGAGCACTCAGCCCTCCTGTTACCTCACAGGTATGCAACACACCGCAATAAATATGAAGAACCAGACCAAATCTCACTTAGGGTGGGGGTAAAGGGGCTACAACATCATTTAAAATGTTATATATATATATATATTTCCCTGACGGAACGTGTAGAGTTAACATTTTGTGCACATATTTGCTACTTTCTAGTGCTCTTTTATATTATATGAACTCTCCTATCGTGGGCTTGCTAAAGAGATCGCGGACAAAAGGACGGTGGAATTATTTTGTCTCTAATTGGACTGACTCCTACAGTATACCGGCGTCTGACGTCATGACCACGAGTTTCTGGATCCCGATCGCGGGACTTTACTGCTGGAATAACAACACGGCATGCAAACCTGGGATTCCACTGCAGGAGCAGCTGCTCCACTGACGGAGGAGTCCAAAGCCAAGATGGAGTTGCTGATATACCTTCAGATTGTTTGTGTGATAACATATATCCACACTGCCTGATTTTATCTGCTAGTGTACATTGTAAGTACCCAATTTTCTGTTGTGTATAAAAACTTGCCTTTTAGTACTTCACTATTGTTGCTTCTTTTTCAATTTCATTAGGATTTCAAGAAGTTGGAACTTTGTTACTATCTCGGACCTCTTCCATACTGGTTATATTATTTATTATAAGCTAAAGCTGTTAAATCCAGGCATTCTTGAAATTCCTGATCTCTTATTGGTTAAAATTCCAGGCATTATCCAATCAGTAATGGTTCTGAATTTTTAGCACCATGCCAAGTTTTTCAGCCAATCAGCTTTCAGTTCTTATTCACAAAGAGTTAGATCAGCACGAGTGCAGAGTGTTTTGTGTGTGTGTGTCTGCAGTGTGTGGGTTTTGTGGGTGTGGGTTTGTGGGTGTGGGTGTGTGGGGCTGCAGTCAGTGTAGAGGGGGGCTGCTGGTGTGTGTTTTGCAAATGTAGAGGGGGCAGCAGTCTGTTTTGTGTGTGTGTGTGTCTGCAGTGTGTTTTGTGGGTATAGAGGGGGGATGCAGTGTGTGTGTGTCAGTGGGTGTATGGGGTGGAGGAGAGCTGTGTGTATGTAAAATTTCCCTTTAATAATCTTACAGATAAAGCTTAAAAATGTAGACAATCATGCTGATAAAAATCAATATGACTACAAAAGTGTATCTTTTATGAAAAATTAAAAAAAAAAAACATTTAGCCTATAATAGTAATAATCCCCTCAGAACAGGGCATTACTGGCCAATAATGCCCTGGCTGGGTTAAAGTCCCTCGGCTTTGCCTCGGGCCTTCAACTCTTCCAGCCAGGGCATTATTGGTTAGTAATGCCCTGTTCTTCGGGGATTATTACTTAATTATCTAGTGGTCAATTCATCTGCGCCCTTTAATCATTTGTTTATATATATACAGCTCAACCCCCTTATAACGCTATGCTTTGGGTCCAAAGAATCACATCGCGTTATAAGCGTATCGTGTTAGAAATAATGTACAATTATAGGCATTGTACAATATAGTATTTAATATACCAATAATCGTGTTGGAAAGTATTCATAAATACGAAAATTGGGAGCCATGCTTGCATCGCGTTATAAGCGGATTCGCGTTGTAACGGATCGCTTTATAACGGGGTTAACCTGTATATATGTGTATATATTGCAAGAAAGAAAATGAAACAGTAGTGCGTAAAAAGTGTAACTTTATTTACTGTATCAACTCTTCCTTAAATGTAATCAATTCCATTTAAAGCTGATGTTCAGTTAGCAATAGCATTTTGCATTGTTTATGAACTATTACCACCTCTTGGTATCTGTGCCAAAGATCTGACATGGCAGCACAAACACAGTCACACAGATATGCATCCACATACTGTCATTAAAATCACATAACAATGAGAAGAACATACAAGAAATATCCCAAATGTAGAATACCAGGTATTGTAAATCCAAGATATAATAATGACATGAACATGTTGCTATAGCAGAAAAACGAAGAAAGTAGCGCTAATATGTCAAAAGAATGTGTAGCTAATATATAGGTGAATGTGATTATGGACTAGCCTATTATTCTATAACGATATAAAGAATAAAGGCTGCCTAAGATATAGCTCTGACCCCCAGGTCAAAGGAATAACATGTCTGATAATTCAACGATTGGAGCACAGCATTGGATCTGACACAGTCACCAGCACTGGTTGTATATATCCTTTTTATCACATCATTTACATGTGCAGAGCGCCAGAGATATAACATCTTTTCCACCATGTTGCTACTGTATAGCATCAACTAATAATTTATACCAGACAAAATATATTTAACATTCTTTATCTTACCTGTACTTTTGACATACAACAATGTTGCACAGATATTGCTTCCCTCGTGTTACTTATAAGTTTCCAACTGAATATGATTAGTTCTACTGTACATCTCATATAATGGCAATAGCTGTATTTGAATTTCAAACATACTGTACATACACCATTTGCTACAGTAAACTATCAAAATGACAAAACGTTTTTAAAATATATATTATTTCAACTTTGTTTAACTACAGTATTTTAACTTTATAGGTACCTAAAAAATCCAAAAAAATGATAAAATCGTAAAGCTAAACTCATTATAATAAAAGACTCTAATCCGATGTGTATTCTTTCTAATGGTTTACATTCATGTTTTCCCCTGGGATGTAAAAAGATATATACATAATCCTCACCCTGCAAATTAATCACATAATAGTATTAGTAATTGAATGAAGAAGTTGGAATATAATATGTTTGTTAAACACTTATTTTACCCTGCCTATTTCAGCAATACGTTCTAATATACTCTAGAGAGACACATCATTCTCATCATACGGTATCAAGCAAGAAGAAGAAACATGGATTGACCTTCATCTTCCAATGTTTCTATTAAATTAAAAACAGTATGGAACAGGGCAAATATTATCTCTTCTTGTAGTATTTGGCCACTATTCAATCTAAAGTGAAACCTTCTTTCTCATACTGGAAAATATTGTAGTCCCGTTCATTTGAAAGGAGCTAAACACTTCTTCAAAATTGGACAGTTGCTCCACAGCATATTGAATAGAAATAAAACAATTCATCCTATGGATTGTTTGAATTAACTATATTTAAATAAAAGATCCCCCATACTTTTCTTTTAAATAATTATTGTGTCCCATCTCCTTTAGGTTCTATGTACACTATCAAAGACTTAGGGATATTCTTGTGTTGGAAGACACCTTATACCCATTCAGTTAATTGAGCCAGAATCTTTTTCCATAGATAGAGGGTGTTTTATTACGTAGCACTGCGCAGTACTATGGCCCTTAGTATAGTATCTTAATTAAATCACATAAAGGACAAGCAGTCCCAATCGCTATACACTCTCTTAAGTCCCCATTCATATACACATAACACTTATAATCTAAATTGTTGGCCACTTTTATGAAGTATTTCTTCTAATAGCCTTTTCAAAGTTACAATCTTAACATTAATATTTATTGTATGATCAATTTATGTAGGCATCCACTTCATTTAAATTGTATTGCACCTTTTAGATTGCTTTTATAAAATATTTATGCAGTTTAAAAGCATTACAATTAAATCACAAATAAAAAAAATGACTACCAGCGTTCTTATTTTTCTTTACAAAGATTGCAATTTGTTTGTGATGCACAATCGGAATTAACGCATACATGATGCGTAATCTGAATTCATATTTGATAGTGTGCATGAATAAAGTAGAATGTTTGTTGACTTCATGCAATCTTGATGTTTGGATTCTGTTAAAATAGCTGTATTTTTCTGAAGTTCATGATTGTTAAGCAATAAAGCTTGGCTTCTACTAAACAACAAACATGCTATAGGCAGTGTAGCTTTAAATAAAGAAAATCTAGGAAGCCCTAACCTTGTAACATATAGTTTTTTTTTTGCTAAAAATATATATTAATAAATATTATTGAACGGGCATAGATGAAGGAGGCCAGGGAAAGAGTAAGCAATAAGAGAGTGAGCAAGGTCAGTGTTCTTTGCCCGAGGACTGTACAATCAATAACATCTGGTCAATAACTTCTTTATTACTACACTACCACTCCAAGCAAAATCATTTTTAAAGTAAGAATATATTTTGCAAAACTGAATTAATATTATTGAATACTTTGCTCTTTGATATGACTCGCCTTTTAAATCAAATTATAAAATATGGAGACAACTTACTTGTTTCGTTCTTTTTTAGTATTCAGTACAAAGAAAATTGGTACCATAATGTTATTTCTCTATAAATGTTGATTCACAATAACACTGTTACAGTGTATGTGTTATAGCTGGATTGTATTCTATACACATTGCATTTACAAATATTCCAACAGATGTCAAATAGAAAACAAAATGACAATTTTATATGGTATACGAATCCTCAATATGATCTGCTGTTTTTTCCAGACATGCCATATTTGTACATACATCTCTTTGGCCTACTTTCTGACAAAAAATACACTAGCTCATTTTACTTGTCCCTTCTCATTTCTGCATTATTTTTCAAATATGTGGATTCATTCAGCAATTGATAATGTATGGAATAATACTATATATACAGTAGGCAAGAGAAAAGATGCACCCGCTCTACCTAATGTGACCAGTCGGTCATGGATACAGGCCGGTGCAAAAAGGCAATATTGTGTATAGCAAGTGTAGCCATGCTGTGAAATGGTCTGCAGTTGTCTCCCCTGCTGGCAGTAAACCTGGTAAGTAACAGGGATGCCAGCAGTAATCATGGAGGTTTGCCCTCACACCCTGGTGAGGTTCCCTATGTATGGATGGGAGTGGCTGCATACTCTGAGTCCATTATTAGTGACATCAGAGCTGTGACAGTTCCTGAAGTATATAAGGCACAGCACTGCCCAAAGTTAGCGTGGATGAGTGTTGCTGAATGGTTGCTGAGTTGTTGGAGTGCGTTGGGAAGGAAGGTTCCACTAGTGCAGTAACTAGTGGTCCATTTCTACATCAGACTTAATAAGAGCCACACTGTGTCCAGGGACCTGGTACAGGGGTGATCTCCCTCAGGGGAGAGGGGATCCCACTCCATTGGGAGGGCGTACCTATCAAAGGAACAGCAAATCAATATGTGCGGCTGAGACAGCTGGCTGTGAAGGGCAGCTTGCCCATACGAGATCAATAAAGATGCCCTGTTCAAAGATACCTCCACTGTGTGAGTGTGAATTTACTCTCCAGTGGACGGCACCATCAAGACGGAGTTCTTCATTAGGACCATCTCCATGCTGATGCATAGACCCTGATGAGGTGGAGGCGCTGCACGTGATATAGGTAGGACTCGCACACACTACCTCAGCTGCCTGTCTGAATTGACAATCCCCGAATACCATCATGCGGGAGACTTAGGAGTCCTGTTGCCTACAGGTGCATCACCAGACACGACCATGTAATGGGGGCTGGTTAAACCACACGGGCCAATATGAGATTGGGTGGGTCAGACAAAAGAGAATACCTGTTACACAAGCAAGGAAAGAAACACTGTATTAAGCATAGACACTATCATACAGATAAGGCCCTAGGTGATGCACTCAAGGTCTGTAGCGAAAAGTACCCCACTAAGGGCATCATGCAGTAAGCAACGGAAAGGCAATTCTCTCCACTTTCCTGCCAAAAATGGCTACCCCTATTCAGTAAGGGGCGAGAAAGTGGCGAGAATAAAAAAAAAACACCAGTTTGTTGGCGTTTTTTTTTTTCCGCCGGTGGCGAGGCGAGAAGGCACTTTCCGCCTAAAATAGAAACATTTTCCGCCACGCGGTATTCTAGTAGTGGCGAGTAGCTTAGCGGAGCTATTCGCCACTCTAGAATGGCGTTTTTATGGCGAATCAGCCACGCAAGAAAAAGTTGGCAAGTTGATGGTGAGAGGCTGCTGATGAGTGGCGGATCGGCACTTAGAAAAATTTCTGGCCTTTTTCCTGGCTGGGATTGATGCCGGTGGTCTCCGGAGCTGATACCATTAATACCAGCACCGAACCCCCCCGGCATGCATCCGAGGCAGGAAAAATGCATTTTTGGGCCACTTCATTACCTAAGCGGCTAACCGCTAAGGCAATGAAGGGGTTAAACAGCCGTGCCAGGTTTATTGTGGGTAGCGGGGGTGGGTGAAGGGGGTATTTGGCCGCTGTTGTTTGTTTAGGGCTTGCGGGGGGGGGGGTTGCGGTTGCGCTTAACCCCTTCACGACCATAGCAGTTAATACCGCTACGGTCATGAAGGGGT